>NC_053152.1:12744847-13050402 GCF_016808335.1 Panicum virgatum
AAGCTTGTTGACGCTCCTTAGCGCCCCCGATTTGTATACCGCAAGCGCACGGTTCGGGTAGCTTTTCCCTTAGAGTATTCCCCTAAGGTTTATCAATCCACGGAACCAAAGATACAAGAAACAATCTACTAGCATAGAGATTCCTTTGTGTTGAGATGGTGAAAAACGAATCTAATCTACTAAAAATGACAAACACCGAAGGTAGCAAGAGGAAGTTAGAGATAACCAATCTAGATCACCTAGATCATGCATATGTTGTAGTTCCAGCTAGATGTAGTGAAGTAAGATAGATGTGAATCTCAATGAAAAGCATCTTTAAACTCAAAATCTCCAATCCGATCCCTCGATACCCCACCTACTCAGTGGCAACGCCCTGTCACGACGCCCCCCTTTGGACGAAAGTACCCTGAAGCAAGTCGAACCCCCTTTGGTAGTTCCGCCATGAACCTCTAGCCACCATGACTACAAGTTCATGATAAGCGATCTATCTCGATAATAGATCTAGGATGAAGCAAACCCAAAGAAATGAATGAAATCGAAAGAGAGAACATGGTCGCTAAACATTCGGAATCACAAATAACTTCACCATGAATGATTGTACATCACAAGATCACAACCGGGGCCCTACCTTGATCTTGATGATCCTAGCTCCAGAACTCTGACGTGGTCTTCCTTGCAAGGTTCCCACGTCGGCTAGGGCAAACCCTAGACAACTAGCACGACCCTCGGCTCTCCGAGAGGTGTCCCTCTATCTTCTCTACTCCTTGGCGTCATCTCCCGAATTGATCTCCTCGTGAACCTTGGGGAGGGGTCTTTAAATAGCCTCAGGAAACCCTAGGTCAAAGGGGAGGCCGAACCGCCTCAAAAAAGGGCTGGGCCGGCCGGCCCAATGGACCCAGGCTGGCCGCCCTGGCCCATTTCTTCGCCGCCTCGTGTCCTCCTTTCTCCCCAAGTCTCCTGGCGTCTTCTAGAGTTTATGCCTTTCACGATTGCACCCCATTAGACGTCGTTATCTTCGAGATTTCTTCGAGGAAAAGATAGGATGGAAAATCCTTCCTTAAATCTCTCTTTGCTTTGCTTAGCCCCGAAGTATCTAGATCTTATCTTGTGGGCTTTGTCCTTTGGGCTTCATTGGAGGGTGGATGTGCACGAACGGGCCTCTAATCATCATGGCCTTCGGTCCTTTGTTCGGGCTTTTGCCTTCGTCTTTCTTCGTGTCATCGCGTGATCGTGGGCCTCATCATTTCATGCTCCAAAATTGCTCAAAAACCTGCAAAAACAAAGTACCTCCAAAATATATGTGCAAATGCGAAAACGACCAATAATTGGGCAGAGGTTATGATGGTTAGTGATTTTGATATTAAATTCATGCCATTATCAAAGTTAAATAGGGGATAAAATGGATACTTAAGGAGCGCCAACAGGTACCTATGTCCTTCCACTAAGAAGTGTCTGTACCCAAGGTAAACTACCTTTCTAGAACCTTCAAGAAAAGATGATACAGTGTCATCTACGCACACCGTACATCTTGTCCTACCTTTGATCTGACCTGACAGGACAAACAATGCCTGGTAATCATGGATGGTGACAAAAATAATAGCTCTAAGATTAAAGGGCTGCCGTGCAAAACCATCAAATATATCGATACCCTGCTTCCATAGAGTTTCCATTTCTTGCATCAGAGGCTCAAGGAAAACATCTATATCGATGCCAGGATGCTTGGGGCCCTATATAAGCACAAATAGCAAAAGATATTTTTTCTTCTGGCACAACCATGTAGGCTGATTGTACATCATCAGTATCACTGGCCATGTGCTGTGGGTGCTACTTCGTTCACCGAACGGATTCATTCCATCCGTACTCAACGCAAACCTAACATTTCTCGGATCATTCCCAAATTCATGATAATACTTGTCATCGAATTCCTTCCACTGCCGAGCATCAGATGGATGTCGCTGCTTTCCGTCACCCTTCTTGCGCTAATCTGAATTGCACCATCGCATCAGCTCAGCATCCTTTGGGTTCGAGAAGAAATGCCTAAGGCGATCGGAAACTGGGAGGTACCACATAACTATGGCAGGAATTTTGCTCTACTTCCCAGACATGCCTAAAGTTGCGTCGTCTGTCTCAACGGATGAAACTTGATTGTCGTCACCACTCTAACCCGCATTGGTTTTGTACCGACTTGCAGAACACATAGGGCATTTCTTCAGGTCTTTAAAAGTATCCCCATGATACAAAATACAATGATTTGGACATGCATGGATTCTTTCAACACCCATCATGAACAAGCTAACAAGCTTCTTGGCTCGGTATGTGTTGGTAGGCACTTTATTTGGCTTTGGAAGCAACCAAGCCAAGATACGTAGCAGATCGTTGAAACTACCATCTGACCAACTATGCTTAGCCTTCAGAGTCAACAGCTCCAATATGAAACGAAGGACGGTCCGTGTTTCGGGCATCCCTTGGATCGCTCATATATATTTTCCTCTGCTGATTTTCTCATATTCTGGAAGTTTGGTAACCCCCTGGCACAAGCAGCAAATACCTCTGCTTTGGTGTGGCGCAACAACTGGCTCAGAAAATCTCCATCGTCAAGTTCATCTTCACTACTATCACTATCAATGGGCCTGTCATCGACATCATCACTATGGAATACACCCGCTCCATCATCAACGCTGACACCATCGTCATCTCTGCCAAGATCATAATAAGCATCAAAAAATATGTCGAAATCATCACCTTGTATGATTTCATCCAATGGGTTATTCGTCGGAGGGGGAACATCCATCTCTCCATGTTTCTTCCAAATCGTGTAGTCTTTAACAAAACCACTCACTATCACATGCGATCTGATTGTAGTTGGCTTGCTAAATACTTTCAAATTCCCACAAACTCTGCATGGGCAATGTATCAACACTGTGTTCTCCTTTCTTGCGTGGTTCTCAGCGACTTTAATGAATTTATCTAGCTCTCCACGGAAATATGTGTCCATCCTATTTGCATTGTACATCCAAGCCCTATTCATCTATAAAAATTTAAAAATAAATAAAAATAGATTAAAACATTCATAAATTCCTGTCTTCAGTGAAAACTATAAATGACAACACATAATTCATGCATAAATGAGGGTACTAAATTACATATATAGTACTAAATGAGAAAATTAAAGCCAAAGATCATGCATAAATTAAAACATATTATTGCGTACCACTACATCTTAAAAGAAATTCATGCTTGTGTGTAAAAAAAGGATAAAACCTAATCTTCTCCCTCTTCCATAGATCTAGAAAATACTATCCTTAGAAATGAGGGTAAAACATATAGATGTGGTCAAAATGCTTAAATAATATTGTTCTCCTACTACAATAGCACAACTTCATCCAAAAGTTTGGTGCAAATAGTCTCACAAATGGCTAATCTTAACCATGGAGATCTAAATCTAGTGAGAGGCTAATAGAGCTCAATTTGAGCCAAAAAGCACACAAAAACCTTAGAAATGACAAGGATTAAGTGCTAACTTACCACTTAGAGCCCTCAGCTCGATGGAAATCAAGTTGAAACCTCCCCTCCCCCCTTTTTTCTTTTTTTGGATGTTGGGGGAGCTCCTCTCCCGAGCCAACAATGGGGGGTCGGGAGGAGGATGAAGGAACAAAATTTATACACATATTTTTAGGGGCGGGTCGGGGGCTCCACCGCCCCTAAAAATCCATTTGTAGGGGCAGCTCACCCCCCCCCCCTCTGCCCCTACAAATTTCTCCTTTTTTAGGGGCGCGTGGGGGGGCGTCAGCCGCCCCTAGAAACACCATTTGTAGGGGCGGCTCACCCCCCCGGTCCATCCCTAATAATGGCGTCCATTTGTAGGGGCGGATGGGGGGTGAGTCGCCCCTACAAATATTGTTTCTAGGGGCGGGTGAATTGCTATAGTGCCTACGGCTATTTGTAGCAACGGGCCAAATTTAGGTCCGCCCCTAATAAAACTAGGGCATTGCTACAAATCATTTTTGTAGTAGTGTGGGGCCGCGCTCCCGCACCTACGCCCGCGTCGTTGTGGGCGATGCGCAGCGAGGATGACGTGGACAGACCCGAGGCGCCGGCGCTTGCTACTGACATGAACTCTTGGAGGCTGAAGTAGGACCTGTGGAGCGAGAACACGGCGGCCGAGGGGGATGGCGACGGGTGGAGCAGCGCGGAGAGCAGGGAGGAGTCGATGCCCCTTCCTCCCTCGCCCGTGAGTCGAACTCATCCTCGCCGCCGCTGGACGACTCCTAGATCAAAGTGTTAGTTTGATCTCAGACCCACCCAACAGTTGGGTCAACCCCAAATCTCGCACCCTGATCGGGGGCGCTCAATCAACTCGTGATTGATGGGCCCCCATTGCGCAGCGCCAAATAAAAGTAAGGGTGGGGGCCGGAGGCACGCATACCAAAGTTTACCGTGTCCTCTAAACCCACCGACAACTCGCGATCCGATCAGTGAGGGCGCTGAAGGGACGGGAAGCACCATCAACCTCGCCATCCTGCTGCCTCTGCATCACCACTCCGGCGTCCCTCGTCCACAACTCCGGCCGACCACTTCGACGCTGCTTCACCGACCTCTGCACCATGACGAACAACCTCAAGGCCGGCTCATTGGCGTCTGGTCTACGCCCTTTCTCCCAGCTCTCCCTCTCACATTCTTGCACTCAAGAACACCCACTGTTTATCCTAGTCAGTCAAGTTGTACCTGCTAGATATATACCCAGTCGATCCATTAGTAATTAACATTGGTATCAGTCGCCTAGATCTAGTGTGTAGATCTAGGTTTTGGGGAAAGAATCAGAGAAGTCAGAAGGTTTTCGAATCAAATCGAAGCCAAAACCCCAAGAAAACCCTAACCCAGAAAGAAGAAAGGGCCAAGGGACCTACCAGGTTTCTGCGTCGCCACCACCGCCAGCCTTTTTGTCATGCGGGACAAGGAAGCCGAGGCGCCGGCTTGCCGGCGCACCACCGCCCCGTGCGGGTCAGTCCGAGTGTGGCACCAAAACTGTGCAGAGAGTGTGGCAGGTTTGAACAGAGAAACATTTTAGAGAGTAGATGAGTTCAGTTAGATGCTTCTGAATAAGAATAAGTTTTTTCACGTTTCCGCTACTATGTTTAAGTTTATCCTCTAATGAATTTATAACCAACGGGACATTTTAATTAGAGGAGTAAGTGTATCCATGATTAAGTTAATTATGATATTGTTATTTTCTGACCAAAGTTGATTATAGCAATATTGTAATTTTATTCAGCTGAGTTTTCATGCATTTATTCTATTTCTGCCCAACGGTGACTTAGAATTAATGTAGCAAGTTAATTGTATGTCTTATTTTTGGCCAACCTTAAATTGAGATATACAATTATTATTATGTTGTAGTTCTCATTTTTCTGATTTTTGTTTCAGGCTCCAACCCCATGAACCTCATCTCAAACATTGAGCCTCTCAATGGAGGAAACTATAGCAAGTGGGTAGAGCAAGTTGAGATGGCACTTGCACTAGCAGACATCGACTTAGCTGTTACCACACCATGTCCCACAGAACCTGTGCCACTGGTGAGGGGTCAGAATGAGACTACTGGTGAATGGCAGGAAAGGGAAAGAGCACATGCTGTTGTGCAAATGAAGTATGATCTAGACAAATCTAAGTGGACCTCATCAAACAGCAAGTGCCTGATGGTGATCAAGAGCTCCATCGTGGACACCATAAGGGGAGCAATCCCAGATGCTCCCACTGCAGTTGAGTACCTGAAGAAAGTGGAGAGTCAATTTGTTGGCTCTTCAAAAGCTTATGCTCAGACTCAGATTCCGAGGTTGATTGTTAGCAAGTACATTGGTGGGGGCATAAGAGAGCATATTCTGAAGATGAGTAACACGGCATCTAAGCTTCCTTTGGAAATGAAGCTTCCAGCTCCTTTCATTGTCCATTTGGTTCTAGCTTCCTTGCCAAGAGAGTTTGAGACTTTTGTTGTTAACTACAACATCAGTCCAGAGCAGTGGGACTTGGAGAAGCTCATTGCCATGTGTGTGCAAGAAGAGGAGAGGCTTAAGGCTTCACATGGTGACTCTCTTAGCTTTGTGAAGCACAACAACAAAAGAAAGGATTTTCAAGATAAGGTTGCTAAACCACAAGGGAAACCTCGGTGGGAAAAAGGCTCCTCTTTTCATGCACCCAGCAAGGCTCCAAAGAAAGATCAGCCACCAGCAGAAAAGGATGAGTGCTATTGGTGCCGCTCAAACGAACATAAGAAGAAAGACCGCTCACAGTTCCTGAAACATTTAATCAAGAAAGGTGAGGATAATGTTACATTCATAGATGAAACCCTATATTTAATTTATGATAAATCTACTTGGTGGATTGACTCAGGTGCAATTGTTCATGTTGCCAATTCTTTACAGGTTATAAGTACGAGGAGGACCCTACAAAGAGGAGAAAGATGGCTTAAGGTGGTCAATGGAGTT
This sequence comes from Panicum virgatum, assembly GCF_016808335.1. NCBI lineage: Eukaryota > Viridiplantae > Streptophyta > Magnoliopsida > Poales > Poaceae > Panicum > Panicum virgatum. The sequence continues at coordinate 12,751,327 of NC_053152.1, forward strand.
AAAGCCGATGCAGAAGCGATTGGAGATCTCACGTTAGAATTAGACAACGACTTTAAACTCCAATTGAATAATGTTGTTTATGTACCCTCTTTGTCTAGAAACTTAATTTCAGTCTCATGTTTGGCGGATGATGGTTATGATTGCCATTTTGGCAAAGAACAGTGTGAGATTCAGTTTAATAATAAGTGTGTTGGTCTCGCCTTCCGAGGAGACAAACTTTATATGTTGTCCATGCATGAGAATGTGAATGTTGTATGCAATGATAGTAATATTGCGTGCAATAGTGAGTCTTCCTCATCTATAAATAGAAAGAATAAGCGCAAACGATGCGACAGCGAGACGTCGGCGAAATTATGGCACTGTCGTTTAGTCCATATTTCAAGGGGGAGAATTGAGCGTTTGGTTAAAGAAAATATCCTCCATCCATTAGATTTTTCAGATGTAGTATATTGCATCGATTGTATTAGGGGAAAGTATGTTAAGCAAATAAAGAAGAGAGCCAAACGTAGTGCAGGGGTTTTGGAGATAGTACACATAGACATCTGTGGTCCGTTTCCCATAAAGTCTTTGGACAGATATGATTCATTCATAATGTTTATAGATGATTATTCGCGTTATGGCTACATTTATCCAATCAAAGAAAGATCAGAAGCATTGGATAAATTTAAGATATTCAAGGCTGAAGTAGAACATCAGCACAACTTAAAGATAAAGATAGTAAGATCCAACCGTGGAGGTGAATACTACGGTCGACATACCCTGTATGGTCAGGTTCCTGGACCTTTTGTGAGGTTCCTATAGGAAAATGGAATAGTAGCCCAGTATTCTACACTGGGCGAACCTCAGCAAAATGGAATAGCTGAAAGGCGTAACCGTACCTTAATGGATATGGTGAGAAGTATGATGAGTTACTCCACGGTATCGATTAATTTGTGGATGGAGGCATTAAAAACCGCCATTCATATTCTTAATCGTGTACCAAGCAAGTCGGCGCCTAAAACACTGTATGAGTTATGGACAGGGAGAAAATCCACATTAAATTATTTACATGTGTGGGGTTGTCCAGCGGAAGCGAAAGTATTTAACCAAAAAAGTCGAAAGGTTATCGTTTCTACTGTCCAGATAGATACACAAAGTTTGTAGAAACGAGACACGCTGTCTTTTTGGAGGAACATATGGTCAGGGGGAGCATGGTACCACGAGAAATTGATCTTGAGGAGAAGCGGGTCTATGAGCCTACTCCAATGATTCAGGAACCTTTTTTCTCTATACCTGTTGCTGCTACACCACCAGTGCAGAATGCTGGAGTGTCAGCATCTGTTGTTAGTTCTCCTGTTGTGGCACAAAATAAAAATGTGGAACCTGTCCTTCAGGATCCCATAGAACCAGCTGCCGCAGATGAGGGGGAGCGACAGCAGCCTCAAGTAGAAGAAGTGCCAGTAGTTGAGGCGCCCAGAAGGTCTCAACGAGTAGGAAAGCCTGCTATTTCTGACGATTATGAAGTCTATAATAGCGAGGAAATTCGAATGGAGGGTGATCCCACTTCATTTGAAGAAGCCATGAGAAGCGTTCACTCATCTGAGTGGTTGGAGGCCATGAAAGATGAGATGAAATCAATGAGTACCAACGATGTTTAGGATTTAGAAGAAATTTCTAAAGGAGCCAAAACAGTAGGCTGCAAATGGGTCTACAAGACGAAATGTGACTCCAAAGGGAATGTAGAAAGATACAAAGCGCGACTTGTGGTGAAAGGCTTCACACAGAGAGAAGGGATAGATTATAATAAGACATTTTCTCCTATCTCATGTAAGCATTCTTTTAGAATCATAATGGCGCTAGTGGCACGCTATGACTTAGAGTTGCATCAAATGGATGTAAAGACGGCATTCCTTAATGGGGATCTTTATGAGAATGTTTACATGGCACAACTCAAAGGTTTTGTCATGGAAGGAAAAGAAAGAATGGGATGCCGCCTAAAGAAATCCATTTATGGATTAAAGCAAGCCTCCAGACAGTGGTATTTAAAATTTGATGAAACCATAAGAAAGTTTGGGTTCAAATAAAATGAGGAGGACAACTGCATTTATGCAAAGTTTAAGAATGAGAAATATATTTTCCTCATCTTGTATGTGAATGATATTCTGCTTGCTAACAGTGATATTAATCTACTACAGGAGACAAAAAAATTCTTGTCCTCCAAGTTCGATATGAAAGATCTTGGTGAAGTATCATTCATTCTAGGAATTGAGATTCACCGAGATAAAAGAAAGGGGGTTTTAGGATTATTGCAGAAAGCATACCTAGAAAAGATATTTAAAAAGTATGGTATGCATGCGAGTAAGCCAACACTTGCTCCTATAGTCAAAGGCGATTGTTTTGGGAAATTTCAGTATCCCAAAAATCAGTATGAGACAGATCAGATGAAAGCAGTACCATATGCTTCTGCTATTGGAAGCTTACAGTATGCACTCGCCCTGACTTAGCTTTTGTTACTGGGGTACTTGGCAGATTCCAAAGTAATCCAGGGATAGAGCACTGGAAAATAGTTAAGAAAGCCTTGCGGTATTTGCAAGGCACAAAAGGCCTCATGTTGACATATAGGAGATCTGATTCCCTAAAGATAGAGGGTTATTCAGACTCAGATTTTGCGGGAGATATAGATGATAGAAAGTCCATGTCAGGTTATGTATTCACTCTTGCAGGTGGAGCTATATCATGGAAAAGCTCCAAACAGACAGTCACTGCATCATCTATGATGTATGCAGAATTTGTAGCGTGTTATGAGGCCTCGGGACAGGTTAAATGGCTAAAGAAATTTATACCCGGGTTGAGAGTGGTCGACAGCATAGAGAGACCACTAATGATGTACTGCGACAATGAGCCTACAGTCTTTTATGCTCACAACAACAAGTTAAGTGGTGCTGCCAAACACATTGACATTAAGTTTTATGTTGTTAAAGAGCAAATCCAGGATCATACCATTAGTCTTGAGTATATGAGCACAAAGAAAATGTTAGCGGATCCGCTCATAAAAAGACCTACCACCCAATGTGTTCAGAGAACACTTAGCCGGCATGGGTTTACGGGAAGGCCTATGATTCCTGGACAATAAGGGCCCAAAAGTTGAGTTTCTATTTCAAAACAGAAAGGTGTGTCATGGCTGTTAATCCAATGGTACTAACCGTTGTGATGAGGCATGCCCTATGCACTGATCTGTAATGGAGTGGAATATAAGTGCTAAAGATGTAAGATGAGATCAAGGGAGAGAATGTTAGTTTGATCTCAGACCCACCCAACGGTTGGGTCAACCCCAAATCTCGCGCCCTGATTGGGGGCGCTCAATCAACTCGTGATTGACGAGCCCCGTCGCACAGCGCCAAATAAAAGCAAGGGTGGGGGCGGAGGCACGCATACCAAAGTTTACCGTGTCCTCTAAACCCACCGACAACTCGCGATCCGATCGGCGAGGGCGCTGAAGCGACGAGAAGCGCCATCAACCTCGCTGTCCCGCCGCCTCTGCATCACCACTCCGGCGTCCCTCGTCCACGACTCCGGCTGACCACCTCGATGCCACTTCACCGACCTCTGCACCATGATGAACAACCTCAAGGCCGGCTCATCGGCGTCTGGTCTGCACCCTTTCTCCCATCTCTCCCTCTCACGTTCTTGCACTCAAGAACACCCACTGTTATCCTAGTCAGTCAAGTTATACCCGCTAGATCTATACCTAGTCGATCCAAGAACCCTAGCGCGGAGAGCGAGGGGATCACCGGCGAGAAGGAGCCATGCCGTCCTCACCTCGCGATCGAGCCGTCGGTGCGCCGCCATGCCGCCGCATCGTCTCCTCGCCCTGCCATGTCGTCGCCTCGCACACCGCCAGCCGTGCCGTGCCTCCCTCGCGTGTGGAGCCGGACTGGAGCCGGAGGGTAGGAGGCCTGGGTGCAATCCGGGCCGTGGAAAGGAGGGAGGAGCCAAACCAGGCCAGAGTTCTTTCCCGGACCTGGCCGAAACGAACACTTGTTCCTGGTCCGCCCTGATTTCAAACCAGGCCATGTCGTTCCAGGTGGAACAGGCCGCGTTCCGGACTGTTCCAGGCCGAAACAAACGAGCCCTAGCTCATTTACAGCCACTAGTTCGAGATTATCCGAAAAGAAGATGCCTTATGAACCAGATGGCCCCAGACGCTCGGTCGACCATACCTCCAGTGTCATCTCTGGCAGATAAGTAAGGCTACCATGGCTTCTTAATTCTGTAATGCTAAGCAATTAAAACATCGGCTAGCTGCAGCCCCAAGTTCCTTGAGGCATGTCAGAAGGCCGTTGGGGTCAAACAAATTGCAAGTGATGCTGTCCAGCGTAGTTACGGACACAAAAAAGGGACCATTACTGTAGTGCCCTTAACTCCTTAAATTTAATTTTCTAGTTATCTTTCTCAGATGTCAGATCAACGGTTAGAAAAAAAACATAGAAGAAAAAAGTACCTGGAAGTGCCACTGGTATTTAACAATTATTGTAACAAAGCTCTATTCTCTGTTGTTACAGAAATTGTTCTCTGATGTTGAAAATTTGCTTTTGGATCGGTGTCGTGGATTAACAAAACATGAAACATAGTGTTACTCCGGCGTTAATGCTGCAGACGATTTTTTATTTCAAAACCATGACGTCAAAATTATTCAATTTTCATGCACCGGGCTAGGGGGCTGCTCGGGGTCTCCCGCGTGACCCCGAGCAGACGGGGCGCAGAAGCTGCGGGGCTACTGCTGGGCCGAAAATCTTCTTAGGCCGCCGGCCCGCAGCATTTCCTGACTGGAAAAAAATATTCTACTGGAATAAAATATTAATATTTTGTAAAAAAAAAGTTCCATCAAAGCAAAAAAATAAAATTTGTTCAGTTGAATCCAAATCTTACCTTTAAAAACAAAAAATATTCCACTGCAACAAAATGGAAAAAATATTTGGTTGGAACTTTAAGGGAAAAAAAAAAGCAAAACTGGGCCGCGTGGACCACCAGTGGACCTTCAAAACCAGTGGGCCGGCAGAGCCCTAGACCTGAATGGGCCGCGCGCGGCGGGGGCCTCTGCGACGGCGCCTGGCTGAGAATTTTTTAAATTTTTATATTATTTTTTTCCTATTTATCAAAAATATATGTCGAATTTTTTTTTTGTAAAAATGTCATCCTACCGCCAGTTCATCCGGCGGAAGGTAGGTACCGCCGGATGAACCGGCGGTATGGTTCCTGTAGCGACTTTCACCGGCACTGTAGCGACTTACCGCCAAATCAACCGGCTAGACTTGTTGTAAACAATGCTAGACTTGTTGTAATTGTTTAGCATTGTTTAGATGAAAAATTCCCGGTGCACTGCCGATGAGCAGCACGACTTGTTTAGATCTGATTTTTTAGATCTAAATATTGTGTCGATTATTTAAACACCAGAATGATTCTAAATGAAAAAAGTTTGAATTACAAATCTGTAGATCTCGTCGAGGTCTATAATTTTCGTATAAATTTTATCTCCATCCGAATCCATATGAATCTGTTATAATTTTTTGAAAGTTGCTACAGCAATTTGCTACAGTACCGCCGGTTGATTTGGTGGTAAGTCGCTACAATGCCGGTGAAAGTCGCTACAGTAACCATACCGCCGGTTCATCCGGCGGTACCTACCTTCCGCCGGATGAACTGGCGGCAGGATGACATTTTTGGAGAAAAAAAATTCGGCATATATTTTTGATAAATCGGAAAAAAAATAATATAAAATTTTAAAAAATTCCCTGGCTGAAATAGCATTTTGAGTCTCCCGTACGAGATCACAAGTACATTTTAAAATGGAGGGAGTATCGAAAGTCAACGAGGAAGTGACTACTTGCTCTGTAGACATTTGGAGCAAGGAAAATACCGGAGCAACGTTTGAACAGAGAGAGTGTGGCAGGTTTGGAAAGTAGCAGAGAAATAAAATGCTCGGAGATATAGGATCTATATTCAATTTCCTGTCCGATTTGGTGTTTGCAACATTTTCAAAGTTCTGCACAAATAAAACCTTTTCCTGCCGTCTGAGAGCTTAAATTCAAGTGAGTGGTGAGTGGTAAGCCAACCGGCACAACATCTGATGCAAACATATTTGTTTATTCACCATGTAGATTCAGGGCAATTCCAACCTATAGTGTCCATGAGCAGTGTCTATGTTGTCATATCATCAAAACATCACTTTTAGAAACTACACTGTACAACCCATAATGTCTTAGTGTGGTTTCCTATGAAACTCATTTTCTCTTATCCACCTATCATATTTTATTTTTCATTTATTATGAAGACACCAACTCACTCTCAATACACAACTTAATAGTGTCTAGTGCATAGGTGTACCGTGTGCGTGTCAACACTGGGTCTTGCATGGGACCCAATTTCTTTCTCTTTTCACTCTCTCTCATTTATTATCACTACAAGGAACCATTTAATCTGTGACGATTTTTGAAGAAATTTTCGTAACGTTTTCAGATATCGTCACGGATCTGCAACTATGGATATAAGGCCCATAACACAGTGACAGTTTATCAATTTCGTCATGAACCAGCCAAAAACCTGTGACGTTTTAGCAAATCCGTCGCAATTAATAAATTTAGAATTATTTTCATAGCACAAGGTGCGAAAACAAAAATACAAAAAGAAAAAAAAGGCCTCGCACAGGGATTTGAACCAGAGACCTAGCACTTGAGCACAGGAATTTTGTAACAAGGTTCCAAGTAGAAGTTTGAATTATCCCTAGCAAACATTTACAATTTTCATCTATTTTCAGGATATGAGCTATTATAGAACATAGATACTCAAAAAATAATTTCGTGAATTTTTTAATCATTATTTGAGATAATGTAGGTCAAATTGTAATTACTTTCAACAGATATGCAGAAATTCATTTAAACTTTTAAAAATAGTAACTAAGTTTTTCTGGACATATAAATATTGGGCGGAGACAACATATAAATCAGTCCAGCTGGACATGCAAGCACGGCCCAAGCTTTCCTGTGCATCCATTCTTAATCCAACGGTATGGGTCGATTCCTCATTGTGTATAAAGAATGGGAAACCATAGCAGTCAGGCTTCTCCCTGCGCTGGAGTTGGATCTCACGTCCGCCCTTATCCTCTCCCTGCACTCAAGTCCTTCGCCCTCGCCTCCTCCGCCTCCCACGCCGCCGAGTCCCGCCACCGCCGCCTCCTCCGCCCGCTCCGCGCCGACCTCCTCCCCGCCGCACTCGCCCGCTACCCGTCCACCTCACGCCTCGACCTCTCCAGCTGCGCGCGCGTCCTCGACGCTGCCCTCACCGCCGTCCCCTCCGGATCATCTCTCCGCGCCCTCGACCTCTCCCGCTCCGGGGGCCTGCCCGAACTTCGCTGACCTCGACCTCTCCAATGGGGTCTATCTCGGGGACGCCGCGGCAGCCGAGGTGGGGCGGATCTGGGGCCCTCCCCTCCATCGACCGCCCCCTCCCTCCCCCGGCCCGCCTCCCCGCCGGATTTGGGGCGCGGCTCGGAGTGAGAGCGACAGCAAGCTTCTGCGCGGCTCTGGCAGTGGCGTGGCGGCGGTGCCAGGGCTCGCCCGCCAGCGCACGTGCAGGGGGCGGCGTGCCGCGGCTGCCGGCGTCCCGACGCGACAGGCAGCTCCGGCTCTGACCCCGTACATCCTATCCCCTCCCCTCTCCCGTTCCCATCTCTTCTATCTCCTCCAGGGCCGGATGGCAGCAAAGAAGGGCGCAGCGCTCGGCCTGGGGCGACAGCGGGTAGGGTGATCGCCGGGGTACGGTCTCCCCCAGGGCCGGAGAGCCTCGTTGCAGAGGAGCACCCACAACCCGCAGCGCACAGCCATCGACCTCGACAGTGTACAGTGATCTGTTTCTCAATTTGTTCCTTTGTTTTACCTCCTACGTTGCGTTTTTGGATCTGATTTACCGTTCAGACCAATGGATTGAGTTCTCTTTCTATAGTATCCCTACAGTAGCCAAGCATTTGCTAGATCTATTTGCGTTATTCTGGCTCATCAATAAGATCGACATAACTCCTGCTTGCTTAGCCTGATTTTAGAGGTAGATCAAGCGGAGCTGATGAAGAATCGACCAAAGCAGGATAAGTCCAAGCTCACTGGGTTGGCCTATTATGATCAAGCAGGATAAGTACTAGGTTTGTACTATTATTATTACGCGTTCTGCAGAATGAAGATCCGCTGGTCACGAGGAGCACTGCATCGATAATCAGGTAACAATACTTCTTGACAGAATCAGCAATTCTACATCCAACTTATGTGCTACGCATTCATTTATTTGCTTAGCAATATGGATGGATGATTGAGGACAGGATTAAACAAAGAGCCCTCATGCATCCATCGTTTAGTGGATCCCTCTGATTTTTTTTGTTCCCCATTCAATTCAAGCCATTTTACTTCATTTGCACCTCTACTGGATGCAAAATCCCTCTCGATTTCTTCTCAAATGTGCAGTACACGACTGGGATCTATGGTCTTTGCTTGGTCAGAGGTACAAAGGCAAGTTCCTAGTGCTCACTGCTCAGATCTATTTTTTCTTGCATACTAGTTCATTTTCGTTTAGACCCGGAGAGTAAAATGTTTACTTCTTTATGCAGAATTACAGATCTTTTTCCCCCAAACTCTTTCCCTCTCTGATATGTCGCCCAGTAGGATTCATTTGTGCTGCTGTGGTAAAGAAATGAAGAAAAACCTTTCCTTAAATCCCTGTATGCATGTTCCTTTCGATTTCATAGTGTGTGTATCTGATTGGTGATTTTGTTTTCTTTTTACTACGTATTCTGGATGCCACTGATGCCGTGTGAAATGTGAACAAACTGAGCCTATGTTACTTTTCAGTTTTCACTTTTGTAGCATTTCTATAGATGGCTTTTGAAGCAAATAATTTCTCCACTCCTATAGATGCATTTTGAACAATCTGAGCATTTGTTTTGAACAATAGAACCTGAATTTCTATCTACTGCATCTGGTCTATCGCAAAACATTGCTCCATGAACTGGTATATGTTCTCTGGTTAAGTGTTTCTATTTACAGATAATTTCTACAAAAGCGCTGTTCCATTTACCTGATTAGCAGTTATTTACAGATAATTATAGATTGTTTTAGACCTTGTGTTTTTATTGCCACTATCAAATGCACATGCTTTATCTTCAGTGAGTGAGATTACTGTCAGATAGTGTTCTTGAACATTGATATACTCCCTCTGTTCCAAATTATAAGTCATTCCAAGAATCTTGGAGAGTCAAACCATCTCAAAGTTTGACCAAAATTATATAGAGAAACACAAAGATTTATGACATCAAATAGGTATACTATGAAAATATAACTAACAAAGAATCTAATGATACTTAATTGATATCGTAAACGTTATTATCTTGTTGTATAAATTTGGTCAAATTTGAAAAAATTTGACTCTCCAAGATTCTTGGGATGACTTATAATTTGGAACAGAGGGAGTATTTTGGATCTATACTTGTAACATGATTACAACATGTTTTTTTCTGAAACTTCAGGTTTATTTGTTGGCTGAGGGATATAACTAGAGCTTTATTTCCTTTCTCTCTTATAAATGAATAAATGAGTTTTATTTGTGAATATGACTAGTGGAGAGTTTATGTTCAAAATTCACCTTTGCAGCTATGTCACTTTGTTTGGACTTAAATCTGATGAGATGACTAAACTAATCATAAGTATTTCTTTTCCCTTGTCAGGTAGTAAGTTGCATTACTACCGAGCAAGCTGAGCGTGAAAACCTATGTGATCTATTGTTGGTGTTGCCGGTCTTGTTGATGCTCTCGAACATTTGCTCCTTTGCTTCTGGAATCAAATTGCTACTTGTATCAGTTGCTTGGATTTTTGGTGCTGTAGGTCCTGCTGGTGTGTATTGTGGGTTGTATCTCTTTTCAATGTAAATATGAGATTGTATCTCTTATTTTGGGCTGCTAAAATTTGATATGTATTTTGGTGGGGTGTAATGATCATTCTAGTGTAAATTGGATTGAATTGATGAGCTCAATTTTTAATGGGCCTGTTTGGTGGGCTTTGATTTGATAGTGGGTAAAGAAATGGCCCAACTGACTGGCCTAGTTCAAAAATTGGCCTGCTAACCAATGGGACAATGATGTTTTGTGATGAATTTTGTGACATTTAATTTTGTTACGGATGATGGGCCTGGGCTTGGATGCATGGACCTAAGAGTGTTTTATGACGGTAAAAAAATATCATAGATTGCACTGATTTGTGACGATTTCGAAAAAAACACCATCCGATTTAATCTGTGACGCTCAATACATGACGTTGCTCGAAAACGTCATGAACAAAATTTTATGACAAATTTTTAACGATCTATAACGAAATTGTTCTGTCACGGAATAAATGGTTTCTTGTAGTATATAGTGCCACATAAGGTAACAATTTTATGTGGCGCTATATTTAATACTATGCAAACCATACTATGTGGAGGGTTGAGATGTCCTAAGCTAGTGTATTTTACCTTTTAAATTCCACTATATTGAACCAGGAACCTCGGATCCCGCCCAAAAAAGCTGCTCACGCGGTGCACCCTGAACCGTCGGCTACTTTGATTTTTTTTTTGAGAAACCGAGTTTATATTTCACATGAAAATATTGGTGGTTACAGCTCTGATATTACAAGGACACCCTTGAAAGAAAAGAAAGATACAAACTAGTCTCTGTAAACTTCTCCCGGTCTTCATCGCCGCTGGTGGCCGGAGCGCTGAGCTTGAAGCCGATCTCATCCCTGGCAATGGAAAGATGGTTTTTGTTGCCGTCTTGAGCAGCATATCGACTCCGACATGCCTTAAAAGCATTGAACGATCTGGCTGAAACACATCGCCAAGCACTGAGGAATCTGCCTTTGCCAAGAACCCCGACTCGCCAGACAACAAATCACCCTGAAGGGGAACTGAACCACCTATGTAGGTGGGAGCCGAAAACCAAACCGATTCCTCGTGTTGGGAAACTAACCTCACAAGATAATCCCAATCGACACCGCGGTCAATAGGACCACCCTGGAGGTACAGAAAAATCCTCCTGCCTTCACCATCCATGTCGACAGCAGCAAGGTTGGCGATGCCGCTGACATCGTAGCCACAGCCGGCGCACAAAAGCCCACAGAGGACTCGAAACCATCGCATAAAGCAACATCAAAGAAAACCACGTTGGTACAGAATCCTCCGCATAACACACCGTCACCGTGCTCTACAATCTCATCAACCACCGCCAGCCTCCCACCTCCAACAGCAGAAAAGAGCAGGAGGAAGCAAAAGGTCCCCAACGCCAGGAGACCCACCATATACATACAACCATACCTTCCAAAGCTCCTCCTGAAGATCCCGCCGTCGACAGCGGCTTCGCCAGGAGTAACTCAGAGCAGCAAAAGCCAGGCCAGTGGCCTCATCGAAGCCTTCGCCCGGAACCCTAGCAAACCAAAACAAACTACAAACCTAATACTAACCTATACTAGGTACTACATCCGATGTCGATCTGGTCAACCCACCCTTCCTCCGCTGCCAGAAAGGCCGCTGGAGGGGAGGGGGCGACGAGATCTACGCCAGATCTACGAATCGCTCTAAAGTCGCCTGTCTTCACTGTAGCAATGAGAGACAATATTTTCCGGTGGATCGGCGCCGGGCGGCTACTTTTAGTTTCTCCCCGAGGCCCAGCTTGGGCATGCAGGCAGGCGGCAGGCCGAGGGCCCAGTAGCAGGCTTGCAGCTGCAAGCGTGTCCAGCAGGCCGGCAGCTGCAAGCGGCAGCATCGCACCCACGGGCACTCGGCCCAAGAAGCAACTGCTGCAGTTGAGCCAGCAGGCCAGCAGTACCAGGCCGCGATGGCTATATATCGCCCGCGTCACAAAACTCAAATCCATCGTCTGAAGCCTCACCCGAACTTGCATTCAGCCCAATTCGACTTCCACGGCCCATGACGCCGCTCATCTTCCTCCTCCGGTCGTCTTCGTCCTCTCGCCGGGGCTTCGAGGGTTAGGGTCCGGGGGTTCGAGTTGTTGCGGTTTGGGGGTTTGGGCTTTGGGGTCAGGGTTCGTCGCCGGTGATGTTCCCTGGCTATAAAGGGTGGGCCTAGGGGCGGTGGCGGACCGGTGGTGGCGATGGGTTGTGGGCCGGGCAGCGAAACGGCGGGACTCCGCCGGCCGCGGGTTGTGGAGGACCCCGGTGGGCGGTGGAGGCGGCGGGGGGCGTCACGGTGAGGTCTGGCGAACGTGCATGGGTGGCGGCAGTGCGGGAAGAAGCAGGGTCGGGCGCCAGCGACACTTCAAGGGCGGGAGCCCTAAGAGGCCGAGGTGATCGGTGGCGCAGGGGTGAGCAGGGTGGTCAGCGGCGGCTGCGGCGGCTCCAAGGGTGGGAGCCCTCGGAGGCGGAGGTGGCCGGCGGTGCGGGGGCGAGTTGGGCCATTCAGCGCTCGTGGGCTGGTTCAGGTGATGGATTCGGATTTCATCACCTTAAGTGATAATAATCATTCCCGTACCAGGCTGGCAGTAAGCAACAGCTCTACCTCAAAAAAAAAAAAAAGCAACAGCTGCCCCGGTGCATGTGGCCCAGTGCGCCCCAGATCAGGAGCAAGGCCCGTGATGAGGTTACAAGGTTCGGTTTGCATTTTTCTCTTTGCTCAAGCTGTTTAATTTATGCTGACATGATTTAGACTAGTTAATTAGCTTGTCCTAATTAGTTCCTTCTCTTACTAATGCTTTTTTGCTGTTGCATGTTTAGTCGGCTAGTGTTGAGTAGCTTTTCATAAAATGAACTTGAGCTTGTGTATGTGACCTGTTGAATGTTGAGCTTAATTTGTTGCTAGCTAATTAGCTTTCGCTCTTTGCTCTGAGGTTTTAGTGCAAGTTTTCACCAACGATCTTACTCATTTTGATTTTGCTTCCGCTTGGTCTTGAGCTTTGCTAATAAATCTCCGTATGCTTGATTAAGTGAAGTTTTGATGATAGCTTTACTCATGTGAATCATTTTATATACGCTTCCGGTTTGCGTCGAACTTTTCCTAACTATTTTTAAGGTGAGCTCGTCACTAGTTAGCTTGTGTCACCTTGATGGTTAGAAGAGGCCTAATGTGCCTATGCGGGTGGAAGAAAGAGAGAACTCGGCGTGTTGGAGATGATGGAACAGGCAGATAGGATCGCCTTATGAGCAAAACGTTATTTTTAGGCATCAGTTAGGTAGTGTCACCCTTTTTTTAATGTTCTTTTTATCGATACAGTATTTCAGTAAATCATGCACGCATTCAATTCTAATTATATTATTTCTCAACTTAATCTTAGAAGCCAAATATAAAAGTCTGCATGTGTACCAACTGCACGTAGCGTTGTTAAATTGCCGAAAGTGCTACTGTGGCTGGGCCTGCAGGGGGACTGAGCCGTACGTGGATACCAACTCAAGAACAACGGCTGTTAGATTTTAAATTTCTATCGAGACAAAGACTTACAGATAGATTAAAGAGTTGAGTAGTAGCACTTCTATGATCATAGTATAGGATTGATTCTGGAACATGAGTTGAACTGGTATGTTTTCTTCTAGACTAGAGGAAACTACATAAGAAGTACTTGTACACCACAATTTATTGATAGATAAATGTACAAGCACCATTTCACAAATAGCCGTCGAATTATGTTAAAGAGCAAATTATACTGGTGGTCATTTGGCCAACCTCAATGGGGTGTTATGAGAGTTTCATATTATTAAATTCTACAAGATATTAGTAATTTTGCTGATTTGGGAAGCTTATTAAACTTTTTCCGTAGTGTCATATAGGTCCATACACTCAAAGTTGAGGAATGTGAGTACTCTACCCTGCCTGTGATGAGTGAATTGTCAACAATGCGGTGTGATCGTGCGCTTGGTCTTTGGATTGCAGGTACACGGGCGTCGAGTGTCAACGGGGAGCTGCCGTGGAGGTGCTGTGGCCGATGGACCGTGCGGTGGACGGCGGTGAAGGGCAGCCGGGACCGGAGCTCGGACCGGGCGGCAGCTGTGGCGTCCACTCCTGGATTGAGGGCGCAAGCGGCGACGGAAGGCGGGTTCCTTGGTTTGCGCCACAAAACCAAGGAGGCGGACGACGGTTGAAGACGCCAAGTCGTGGAGGCACGGGCGTCGGTCTCGGGACTGGCGGAGGCGACGGGCTTCGACGGCGTCTAGGGCCTCGCTGCGGGCGAGGAGGTGACGGGCGTCGGGCGGCGTCTATGGCCGTCAGAAGGCCGAGGCGGGAACGGCGTCTAGGGCCACGGCGTGGAGGAAGAAATCTTCCCGCGCGTGAGGAGTTTTGGCGGTTTTCTCAAAACCGGCCATCTACCCGGGTTTCGCGGACCCTCCAAAACCGCGGACCGGTACTTCGTCGACGTGGCGGTATCGCAGCAAAGACTTCGAGTCGAAGAAAGAAGCTCCGCCATCGATCGAGGGTGTACAGCGGGCTGCTGCAGACCCGACCGGTCTGACCGGTCCCCTGGACCGGTCTGACCGGTCTGGCTGCAGCAGCCGGGTATAAATACCCCCCACCAGCCCGTGGCTGGGAGAGTCTCTTGAGTCTTTTGTTTTCTCTGGATTTTTCCTTCTTCCTGCCCCTGTTCTAGGTTAGGGCCAAGGACTCCAACGCAAAGAGAGTTTAGATTATAGCTATTCTCTTCAATCTAGTGGGTGGATGATGGGCGGATGGCTCTAGCTGTTGTATAGGTGAATTCCTCTAAGAATTAATGGATAAAATTTGTTTGTGATTCACTTGTGTGTGCTGAGCATCTCGTCCTCCCCTTCTCTCTTGTGTTTTGGGTTCAATTCTCATCTTTTGGTGTGTTTCTTGTTTGGAGGAGATCAACCCTTGAATTCGTGGTTTGATGGACTCTTTGTGACGATTCTAATCCTTCTAGCCAAGTGCTAAACCTACAGGAATCGAGAGTTCTCACGAATTGGCGATTTCGTGTTCTTGAGAAAACCCCAATCCTCTTTGATCTTTCCTCGATTTCTCTTGATCCGTGAATCTTTTGGGTGAGATCTTTTGGGGGTATGTTCACGAAGTAGTAACGAAGCTTTCCACCAAGTTTGGTTGGATTTGGACTTCGTTTGCTCGAGATTTGAGATTTGGAGCTTTGTTGGCGGGCTGTCTGGGAGAGACCGGTCTGACCGGTCTGTGCAACCGGTCTGACCGGTCTGCAGTTTGAATTTCCCAGCCCGACCGGTCAGACCGGTCCAGTACACCAGTCAGACCAGTCTGTGTGTGCTGTGCTGCGATTTGTGAAGTTTCTCTCGTCTTTGCTTCCGCGCTGCGACCTAGATCTTTTGCTTCGAGATAGCTTGTCTATAGCTATTCTCGCTGACCTAGGTTCGAGGGCTTGCAGTGATTTTGGGACAGAGGCCGACGTTTGAGATTTCGTAAGAAATTTTGATCGGCTCCCATTCACCCCCCCTCTGGTCGCCAGTTTCGGTCCCTCAATTGGTATCAAAGCTTGGTTGAGGTTTTCAGTACCTTAACTGGTTCGAAGACCACTTGGCGACCATGGCGAGTCTTGGTAAGATCCCAGTGTTTTCCGGCGAGGACTATGCCTACTGGAAGGTTCGCATGAGAGCCTTCTTGCAGAGCATGGGAGCTGAGGTCTGTGAAATTACCACGAACTAGCTTTACGAGGTGCTGGCTGTTCGGACCACACCTCTTCAGGTGACCCAGCACGAGGCTAATGCCAAGGCCATCAATGCCTTGTTCGCTGGCGTTTCTCGTGCGGAGTTCTCACGCGTCCAGGGTTTTCAGGAAGCCCACAAAATTTGGACGTGCCTTGAGAACTACCACGAGGGTACACCTCAGGTGAAGGCCAGACTGTTCGAGACTCACTGGCGTGAGTACGAGAACTTCACACAGGAGCCGGGTGAGAGCATTGACTTGATGTTCAGTCGTTTTCAGTCGATTGTGAACAAAGTCAATGCGAACAGATCTGCTGGTGCCCCTGAGTACACAGAGCACGAGAAGGCTCTCAAGTTGCTCTACGCACTTGACCGCTCTGTGTGGGATCTCAAGGTGAACACGATCATTGAGTCTACAGGCTATGAGACTCTGACCGTGAACGAGTTTTTCAGCAAGCTCAAGGCCACGGAGGTGGATAACCAGACACGAGCCAAGCTCAATGGTGCCCCTCCTTCCAAGAGCATCGCTCTTGTGACTGGCCCAGGTGGTGGATCGAGCTCTAACGCTAACTCTGCTCTTGGCTTTTCTCTTGCCTCTTTGTCTTCTGTTTCAGATGAGCAGCTGGAGACGCTGGGCGACGACGACTTGTGCCTCCTCATCAGCAAGTTCCAGCGCGTCTACCACAACAGGTAGAGGAAGAAGAACCCCGGGTGCTACAACTGTGGCGATCTGAACCACTTCATCGCCGATTGCCCCAAGAAGTCCGGCGGTGGCCAGAACAACTCCTTCGACTACTACCGCCACCGCGACCGCGACGAGGGAGGCTCCAACAAGGAGCATCGGTGCCACAAGCACCGCAGTCGTGACCGGGGAGGACACTTCGACAAGGAGTCGCTCAAGAAGCACTTCCAGTACAAGGCCAAGAAACGGGAGAAGGCCTTCCTGGCGCAGCTCAGCGACCTCAACAAGAGCTCCGACACCGACCGCTCTTCTTCACCGACCTCCGACGATGACGACAAGAAGAAGAAGAAGCGGGACAAGGAAGCCACCGGCTTCATCGGCCTTTGCTTGGTGGCCGGTCGGCGCAAGAGCTTCTGCACCATGGCGGGCGAAGCCGATGGTGCTCGTGCGTCTTCAGGTGGACATGATACACCGACGCACTCCGGCTCTTCTCCTGGATCCGAGAGCGATTCAGATGTAAACTCCACGATCGACCTGCATGATACAGAGGTTAGGGAGTTGTACGCCGCTCTCGACAACCAGAAGAGGCTGCTTAAGGAAGCAGCTAGAGAGCGTAGAAAGCTTAGGGCTGAGCTGGCTTGTGCTAGGGAGAAATCTAGTGAGGATGAGTGCGCTGGCTGCATATCTCACATGAATGATCTTGTTGCTCTCCGTGCCAAGCATGATGAGAACGTCACGAACTTAGATATTGCTAAGACTTCGCTTTCTGACGTGTCTCACGAGCTAGCCAAGGCCAAGCATGAGCTTGAACTTTTCAAGGATGCTCCCATTGTTAGTGATGTGCTTGAATGCGATGAGTGTCCTATCTTCAAGTCTGATCTAGCTTCTTTGCAGTCCAAGTTTGCTACTGTTGTTTGTGAACTAGAGGAGCTTAGATCTAGGCCTGCTTTGCTTGGCGCTTGTAAGCTTTGTCCCACGCTTAGGTTGGAGCTAGAGGAGAAGAACGCTTTGATCAAGTCTTTTGGAAAGACTAAGGTCGTAGAGTCTAGCCCACCTATTGACTGCTCTGTTTGCCCTGGTTTGATTGCTATTTTAGATAGTCTTGCGGTAGAGAAAGCCAACTTAGAGAATGAGAATACCTATCTTAGGGCGATTCTGAGTTGGGTTTCTAACAGTGAGCCGCAGTTGGGCATGATGATTAAGCAGTTCAAGCATGGTGATGGGTTTGGGGTCGGTTACACATACACGAAGTCAGACTTTGACAGGTTGTATGGTAAGATTGGCAAGGCTGCTGGAAACACTGCTAGCACGAGCACACAGCCTTCGCTTGTTGACCCCGCGGATGGTGTGCTTAAAGAACCACCGAAAGCACCTCCGCAGAAGCAGGTTTGGGTTCCAAAGCCCAATGCGCTGAGGAACCCCCTCGACATGCTCCCTGCTGCCACAGCCCAGGTTGCCCAGAAAAAGAGGGCTGCTCCTCCCCGTCCGCAGGCTAGGTCTCCACCTCCCAAGCATGAGGTGAAGTACCACTGTGAGTTCTGTGACAGGGAAGGTCACCTGGAGGAGTTTTGCTTCAGGAGGAAGCGGGCTGTGAGGAGAGAGCAGGAGAGACGGAACGCGGACATGTACTCTGCTCGGGTGCATGGTCCTTCTCGGCGGGGTGATAGGCGAGATGCTAGGGCTCGCCGTGTAGGTGGAGGTCAGGGAGACGGTGGTGGTTACCGTGCTCCAACGGGTGGTCGCTTTGCCGATCGTGCTCCTGGTCGTTTTTAGTACGGCTATGGACCACGGGACCGAAGCTTTGGAGGAGGTTTTGAGGCTCCATGCTTTCCTCACGGTGGTGTTCGTCAGTCACGTAGTAGACGGGACGGGGGATACGCTTTGTCTGGTTTTGCTAACCCTTCTGTAGAGCAAATGGCTCGACACTGGTTTGCTTCTCACTTTGCTAACCCCAGGGTTGAGACATTTGCTCACCCTTTGTCTCACTACTGATGTGCAGGTCGAAGTCTTGGAGAACAAGTGGATCATGGACTCCGGTTGTTCGCGCCACATGACCGGAAATGACAAATGGTTCTCCAGCCTCACCCCGATGCGCTGAAAGGAGTACATTGTGTTCGGAGATAATGGAAGAGGAAAGGTACGTGGACTTGGCGCTGTTCGAGTTTCTGATCGCTTTACCCTGAGAGAAGTTGCTTTGGTTTCGAATCTTGGCTTTCATTTGCTCTCTGTATTGCAACTTCTTGATGAGGGGTTTGAGGTTCGCTTCAAGGAGGGTTGTTCGCGTGTTCTTGATTCCAGAGGAGATTTGGTTTGTCGGATTACACCTCGCGATTGGGTTTTCTTGGTTGACTTCTCTGGAACTCCTCTTGGCCCTTCTCGTTGCTTGTTGGCCGGTCCTTCTTCTGATTTGTAGAAGTGGCATAGGAGACTTGGACATTTGAGCTTCGATTTGTTGTCGAGACTAAGCTCACTTGGCTTGATCCGAGGATTGCCCAAATTGAAGTTTGAAAAGGACCTTGTTTGCCATCCGTGTCGCCACGGGAAGATGATTGCCACTCCACATCCGCCTGTTAATCAGGTGATGACCTCTCACCCTGGAGAGTTGCTACACATGGACACTGTTGGTCCTTCTCGGGTGATGTCTATTGGTGGGAAGTGGTACGTTCTTGTGATTGTGGACGACTTTTCTCGCTATTCTTGGGTCTTTTTCATTAGAACCAAGGATGAGGCTTTCGAGTTTGTTCGAGACTTGATCTTGAGGTTGAAAAACGAGCTACCCCAGGCCATGAGAGCGATTCGCAGTGATAATGGCACAGAATTCAAAAACGCTCGTTTTGACGCCTTTTGCAGTGATCAAGGGCTTGAACACCAGTATTCTTCTCCCTACACTCCACAGCAGAATGGAGTTGTAGAGCGGAAGAATCGGACGCTGGTTGAGATGGCGAGGACGATGCTCGATGAGCATAGGACTCCTCGCAAATACTGGGCTGAGGCGGTTAACACCGCTTGTTACATGTCCAACCGCATTTTCTTGCGTGCTTTCATGCATAGGACTTCTTATGAGTTGCGGTTTGGATGCCAGCCCCGTGTTGACGATCTCAGAGTTTTCGGTTGCCGGTGCTTTGTGCTGAAAGATGGAAATCTTGATAAATTTGAGTCTCGCTCGTCTGACGGTGTTTTTCTCGGTTATGCTTCTCACTCTAGAGCATACCGTGTACTGATTATTGATACTAACATCGTCAGAGAGACTTGTGAAGTCACTTTCGACGAGACTGCACCGTGCAATTCTTCTGTCTTTGAAGTTGTAGGAGATGATGAGCTCGGCACCTCCATCTTTGAAGATGAGGAGGAAGAAGCTGCAGATGGCGACGCTGAGGCTACCAAGCGTGCTGTGGACCCAGCTATCTCTGCCACGAGCTTGGATGATGACGACGGCCCTGACCCAACTACGTCTACTTCCCGGGGGATGTTCGAGGAGGTGACTCAGGCTTCACCAGCTGCACCTGAGGAGACACCAGTTTTGGTTGAGGAGGAGGCGACTTCGACACGGGAAGCACCGCGACACATTCAGCGTTGTCATCCACCTCAACAGATGCTAGGTGATCTCAACGAGCGAGTCACCAGGTCCAAGGTAACAAGTATCGCTGGCTTTGCTCATTCAGCGTTTGTTGCCTCTTTTGAGCCCAAAGATATTGGACACGCTCTTTCTGATTCTAATTGGGTCAATGCCATGCATGACGAACTTGAAAATTTTGAAAGAAACCAAGTTTGGGTTTTAGTCGAGCCTCCACCTGCTTGTAATCCCATCGAAACGAAGTGGGTTTTCAAAAACAAGCAGGGTGAGGATGGTTTGGTTGTTCGAAACAAGGCTCGTCTTGTTGCCCAGGGGTTTTGCCAAAAAGAGGGTATTGATTTTGAGGAAACTTTTGCCCCTGTTGCTCGATTGGAAGCTATTCGAATCTTTCTTGCATTTACTGCTTCCAAGGGTTTTAAGATTTTCCAAATGGATGTTAAATCTGCCTTCTTGAATGGCTTTATTGAAGAAGAGGTTTATGTGAAGCAACCCCCTGGTTTCGAAAATCCCAAGTTTCCGAACCGTGTTTATAAACTTCAGAAAGCTCTTTACGGTTTGAAACAGGCACCTAGAGCTTGGTATGATAGATTGAAAACCTTTTTGCTGGCTCAGGGCTTTAAAATGGGATGTGTTGATAAAACTTTGTTCCTCATGCGACCTGGCACTGATTTTCTTTTAGTTCATATATACGTGGGTGATATTATCTTTGGTGGCTCTTCTCACGCTCTTGTCTCCAAGTTTTCTGAGCAGATGTCCAGGGAGTTCGAGATGAGCATGATGGGTGAGTTGCATTTCTTCCTCGGGCTGCAGATCAAGCAAACTCCTCAGGGCACTTTTGTCCATCAAGCCAAGTACACTAGAGACTTGCTGCGGAAATTCGACATGAGTGACTTGTCTCCTCAGCTGACTCCGATCAGCACATCTACAGCGCTTGATGAGGACTTGGACGGCGAGGCGGTGGACCAGAAGGAGTACAGGAGCATGATCGGCTCTCTCCTGTTCCTGACGGGGACGCGACCGGACATCCAGTTCTGCGTCTGCCTCTGCGCGTGGTATCAGGCTTCGCCGCGCACCTCCCACAGGCAGGTGGTGAAACGCATCTTCAGGTATCTGAAATTCACCCCTGAATTTGGTCTTTGGTATTCTGCGAATTCTTCTCTGCTTTTGGTGGGCTTTTCTGATGCCGATTTCGGTGGGTGTCGGTTGGATCGCAAGTCGACATCCGGCACTTGTCAATTTCTCGGTACATCTTTGGTGTCTTGGTCCTCTCGCAAGCAGGCTAGTGTCGTGGGCTTTTTGGGGTACCCACAGCCGGGTGGCGGAACGCACCCGCCTATTCCCCGAGGGGGAGTACTCGGGGAAGTGCTAAGCTATTAGGCCGATCTAGCTTGGGGGCAAGAACGCAAGAACACACGGATTTAGAGTGGTTCGGGCCGCCGGAGCGTAATACCCTACGTCCACTGAGTGGTGTATTGCACTAGGTATGAATGAGACTATCCTCTATCCCGTTCGGCTTGAGTCCTTTCCTAACGGGCGTCTCCCTTTTATACAACAAGGGGACACGTACACAGTCGTTAGACCCCGACAGGTGGGTCTAACGTGGATGTATAGTATACTGCATGGGAAGCTTCAAAGGAGCTACAGCAGGTGAGGATCTCTTCTCGGATATGCTTCATCGCCCTGTAGACTCTCTGACCGAGGGGAGTCCTTATTGTCCCATCGGCAAGGCGCCTGTTGGGGTGATGTAGCTTGCGACGTAGACTGCTGGGTCTACTGTGTAGGCGTCATTACGGGTGAAGCCCGAGCCGTAGTTTCCAACTGGCATAGTAGACTGACAGCGTGGACGGTGCCAGCGACTGTACTATGCGCCTTGGTAACATGCGATCAACAGTGCAACCTGGCAAAAGCCGCCTCGGGCTCTGCTGTGGCAAGGCGCACTTCCGTCTACGCATTGAATGCGGTAGGTAGGCGAGTCTTCCAGTGGAAGCCAAGCGGTACTGCGCGCGTGCCCGCATCTGTGGACACGTGGCGGCCCTGTACCCAGGCGGGGTGTCGGTTCCACCCGCTGAGGGGTCCGGATGGACGCAGGAGGTCCCGGACCCCTATGGGGGTCCGGGGCCTCGGCTGTCAGCTCGGAGCTTCCCTTCCTTAGAGACACATGGCGTCTCCGGACCCATCCCCAGGCGGGGAACGGGTCCGGGGCCGTTGGCCTGGTGAGGAAAGAGCCTGACCCGTGGGGCCTGGCTATTCCGTCCTTTATACACAGTTACGGATAACTGCGCGGGTCCTGCCTTGCCACAGTAAGAGTGGGTATCTCTGTTACAGGGTACCGACAGCTAGCGTAGCGCTTTCTTCCACAGAAGCTGAGTATGTTGCCGCTGCTAGCTGCTGCTCCCAGATACTTTGGATGAAACAAACCTTGCAGGATTATGGCTTGAGTTTCGGTAGGGTTCCCATCTTTGTAGACAACATGTCAGCCATTAGCATTGCAAAGAACCCTGA
This sequence comes from Panicum virgatum, assembly GCF_016808335.1. Classification (NCBI taxonomy): domain Eukaryota; kingdom Viridiplantae; phylum Streptophyta; class Magnoliopsida; order Poales; family Poaceae; genus Panicum; species Panicum virgatum. The sequence goes on from NC_053152.1 coordinate 12,773,759, forward strand.
CCTACACTCCAGAACCAAGCACATAGACATCCGATTCCATTTCCTGCGAGACAACCATGAGAGAGGACACATAGACCTGATCCATATCCCGTCAGAGAGGCAAACCGCAGATATCCTCACCAAACCGCTAGAGCAGGACATATTTGCTCGCTTGCGAGGGGAGCTTGGGGTTTGTTACCCCTTTTGATCGCTGACTTTTCTTTGGTTAGCTTTGTAGGTCTTGTTTGCTCTTCTTTTTTGTTTTCTAGGTTTGGTAGTTGCATTGTGCATATGCATTGTACATGTTTACATTTTGCATTGTCTCACTTACACTAGCATTCTTGTATACATTGCTATGATCTTCTAGTGCCTGCTAGTGTGAGTTGATAAACTTGATCATGTATAGCTTGCTCCATTGTGTATATGACATCATCTGAGTTAAGCTATTTTGATTTGAAAATCTGAAAACATGATCACTCTGTCTTGGCTACTAGCATGTTAGGGCGTGTTGATATGCTTTGCTATCTTATTCATGCTAGTGTAGCTTTTCGTTCAGCAATTCATACTTGAAATGATCTAAATCTGATAAAATTGCTTGAACTGTTCTTGAAATGGATTGAAAAGATCCAGGTGGGATTGCTTGTCGCACTGATCGAGCTTTCGGGACGGCTCACTTTGCACTTGTGAGAACCCGGGCAAGGTTGTGCATGACTGAAATGAGTGCTTTAAGCTTCTGATTGTCTTTAACATAGGCTTGGCCTCATTGCTAAGTAAAGCATGACAAGCTTTCAATCCCTGGCATTAAGAATTGATTGCTATAAATTTAATTGAAAAATGGATGTTGGCAACTTGTTTTGGCTGGTTTGGCTCACCTGTATGAGTATGAGTAGCACTGCTTTCATTTCCCTACTTGTTAGTGCTAGATCATGGGTGATGCTTTTATTTCTCCTAAACTGAACTTGCCTAGCTCTAGACTGATTTGATATACCCTGTTGAGCTAGATGCAGGTCTTGTTTATGGATGCACACGTGCTTGTGACTAGATGTTGCTCATATCATTGTATCCCTGAATGCTTTCACTTACACCTCCTGCATTGCATTCATTGCATAGCATCTGTTCAGGGGGAGTTTCAGCTTTAGGGGGAGCTTTAGGTCTTTTTCGACTTGATGTGTGCATGTGCCAACAAGGGGGAGAATTTTGGGAGAAGTGATCGAATAAGGGGGAGACTTGTTTAATTTTTGAAAAACTTGTTGTGCCCAGGGCTTTGAGAATGCATCATTTTGGGAGAGTTGCACTTGTGAGAGGTAAAAACTTTGCTTGGGGAGTTTCTGCTTTGTTCTTGGCTCCTGGTTTTCCTCGTTTTCTCTCTGCTTCTTGCATGACTGCGTCGAGCGTTACCTCTGTCTTTGAGGAGTCATGTTTTGGCTTTTGATCGATTGCATCGAGCCTTTGCCCTTGTCTTAGGGGATCGATCTTTGCTTGAGTAAGTGATTGTTCTTGCCCTTCTGAGCTTTTCGTCACTTGCTTGAGTTCTTCTCTTTTGTGCTTCTTTGTTCTTCTCTGGTTTCACTTCTCTTGGTTCGTTTGTGGTGTGTTGACAATGCACTCATCAAGGGGGAGATTGAGGAATGTGAGTACTCTACCCTGCCTGTGATGAGTGAATTGTCAACCGTGCGGTGTGATCGTGTGCTTGGTCTTTGGATTGCAGGTACACGGGCGTCGAGTGTCAACGGGGAGCTGCCGTGGAGGTGCTGTGGCCGATGGACCGTGCGGTGGACGGCGGTGAAGGGTAGCCGGGACCGAAGCTCGGACCGGGCGGCAGCTGTGGCGTCCACTCCTAGATCGAGGGCGCTAGCGGCGACGGAAGGTGGGTTTCTTGGTTTGCGCCACAAAACCAAGGAGGCGGACGGCAGTTGAAGATGCCAAGTCGTGGAGGCACGGGCGTCGGTCTCGGGACTGGCGGAGACGACGGGCGTCGACGGCGTCTAGGGCCTCGCTGCGGGCGAGGAGGTGACGTGCGTCGGGCGGCGTCTAGGGTCGTCAGAAGGCCGAGGCGGGAACGGCGTCTAGGGCCACGGCGTGGAGGCGGGAATCTTCCCGCGCGTGAGGAGTTTTGGCGGTTTTCTCAAAACCGGCCATCTACCCGGGTTTCGCGGACCCTCCAAAACCGCGGACCGGTACTTCGTCGATGTGGCGGCATCGCAGCAAAGACTTCGAGTCGAAGAAAGAAGCTCCGCCGTCGATTGAGGGTGTATAGCGGGCTGCTGCAGACCCGACCGGTCTGACCGGTCCCCTGGACCGGTCTGACCGGTCTGGCCGCAGCAGCCGGGTATAAATACCCCCCACCAGCCCGTGGCTGGGAGAGTCTCTTGAATCTTTTGTTTTCTCTGGGTTTTTCCTTCTTCCTGCCCCTGTTCTAGGTTAGGGCCAAGGACTCCAACGCAAAGAGAGTTTAGATTATAGCTATTCTCTTCAATCTAGTGGGTGGATGATAGGCGGACGGCTCTAGCTGTTGTATAGGTGAATTCCTCTGAGAATTAATGGATAAAATTTATTTGTGATTCACTTGTGTGTGCTGAGCATCTCGTCCTCCCCTTCTCTCTTGCGTTTTGGGTTCAATTCTCATCTTTTGGTGTGTTTCTTGTTTGGAGGAGACCAACCCTTGAATTCGTGGTTTGATGAACTCTTTGTGACGATTCTAATCCTTCTAGCCAAGTGCTAAACCTACTGGAATCGAGAGTTCTCACGAATTGGCGATTTCGTGTTCTTGAGAAAACCCCAATCCTCTTTGATCTTTCCTTGATTTCTCTTGATCCGTGAATCTTTTGGGTGAGATCTTTTGGAGGTATGTTCACGGAGTAGTAACGAAGCTTTCCACCAAGTTTGGTTGGATTTGGACTTCGTTTGCTCGAGATTTGAGATTTGGAGCTTTGTTGGCGGGCTGTCTGGGAGAGACCGGTCTGACCGGTCTGTGCAACCGGTCTGACCGGTCTGCAGTTTGAATTTCCCAGCCCGACCGGTCAGACCGGTCCAGTACACCGGTCAGACCGGTCTGTGTGTGCTGTGCTGCGATTTGTGAAGTTTCTCTCGCCTTTGCTTCCGCGCTGCGACCTAGATCTTTTGCTTCGAGATAGCTTGTCTATAGCTATTCTCGCTGACCTAGGTTCGAGGGCTTGCGGTGATTTTGGGACAGAGGCCGACGTTTCAGATTTCGGAAGAAATTTTAATCGGCTCCCATTCACCCCCCCTCTGGTCGCCAGTTTCGGTCCCTCAAAAGTATACGTATGCAGGGGCAAAGCCAAGTGGAAGCCATAATATAGCCCCCCCCCCCTCCCCCCGGTTTAGCAAAAGTAATGGTGATTTAAGAGTATATTTATAGTCATGAGCTAATAACACTCTTTTTAATCTAGCATTTATGTAGTTGTTCATTATCAATGGACAATTTGGCCCCAACTTGTTAAACTTTGCTACTCGAGGCCCAAATCACTATAGTTTAAATTTTCACTACACTTGCTTATGTTGCATGCATGGGGCCGGGCTTGATATATAGACATATGGGGGGGCATCATCAGCGATGAGCAATTGAGCATATAGTAGAGCATGGGAACATTTTAGGCATATATATACTTGCCGATCGATTAGAGTGATTTGGACCCCGCATAATGGTACATTTAACAAGTTTAAGAGCCATAAAGATATTTTAAAATTTTAAGAACCTAAATGGTAGAAAAAGATGAGTGTAAGAACCTCCAATGCATTTTACTGTATATCAAGTATTGAAGGGAGAGAATAAAGATGCATCCCACAACTCGAATCCCTGCACAGCTACAAAAAGTAGCATTAGTACCGGGCGGCTGACGCTGTTAGTACCGGCTGGCCACCATTCAGTACCGGGTGGTGTTAAAAACCGGTACTAAATGGCTGGGGGCCCGGGAGCCATTTAGTACCGGAACATAATACCAACCGATACTAAATGAAAACCGGTACTAAATGGCCCCGGGGGGCACCGTACTGTAGAACCGATACTAAATTGGCATTAGTACCAGGTCTAAAGCAACCGGTACTAATTGGAGGTGGACGAATGTCTCTTTTTCTTGTAGTGCTGAGAACGAAGGAGAAATTAAACAATCTGCAAGATCAGAGATGTTTACCGGTTGATACAATCTACCTTGTGTGTACCTATTTCTAAAGCACGTAACATTTCTATCTAATTTTTTGTTTGGGCGGTCTTGTGTCAGTGATAAGTGGGTCTTAGTCCATCCTGTATGCGAGTCGGACCAGTTCTCCGTTCACAACTCGATCACGTAGATCCCTACAAATTAACACATATATAACTATATGTATCTGATACTTATATCAACTTTGTCTATAGCAACGCATGAGCATATTTACCTAGTCCAATAGAAATTATGTACGGTAAGTTTATACAATAATGCAATTGATTTTCTGCGATTTTCTACGTACGTAACGTACCCATCTCATCTGCATATATTTGCAGATGCTGGCGACTCAAACAACAGAAGACTTGTCGTGCCAAACCAAGTAGTACTAGTACTATTTTGATCCGGAAGCTGGCCGGTTGCAGGCTGACGCAGTCCTCTCTGGTTTTGCTTGCTTCGTCGTACGTACGACGCCGCAGTCTGTTTTTTCAGGTTTTGTGAATACATACAAGTAGAGATAAATTCCTTGACCAACCGGAATACATACAAATAGAGATAAATTCCTTGACCAACCCCTGACGGATTGTTCGATGCTGAAACATGAAGACAGCGACGACGCTCTCGCTCAAGTCTTGGTGGTGTAGTCGGACATGGTTTTCACCTCAATTGGAAGCACTCCTCCCATATTTTCAGGTGTCTGAAATTTTGAATTGTTTCATTCGACATATTCAGTGTTCAGTTGTTGCAGATGTTATTCTCTGATGTTACAGACATTGTTCTCCGATGTTGAAAATTTATTTGCTTTTGGATCGGTGTCGTAGATTAACAAAACATGAAACAAAGTGTTACAACTCCAGCGTTAATGCTGCATACATTTTTTATTCAAAACCATGAACTCCAAATTATTCAATTTTCACGCACCTGAAATAGTAATTTGAGTCTCCCGTTGGAGATCACAAGCACATTTTAAAATGAAAGGAGTAGGGGAAGTCAGCGAGGAAGTGACCACTTGCTCTGTAGACATTTGGAGCAAGGTATTTGCTAGGGAAATTAAAAATGCTGCGAGATACAGGAGCTATATTCAATTTCCTGTCCTATTTGGTGTTTGCAACATTTTCAAAGTTCAGCACAAATAAAACATTTTCCTGCCGTCTGAGAGCTTAAATTCAAATGAGTTATCTGTACACCAACAACCATTCCTTGAATAGGAACCTGTCTTCCTAATTTTCTGTACCCTCCAAACACTGCATGCATTCCTAGCTCCTACCAGGCCTACGTGTATACTATACTTACATTGAGGGACAGAAAAAAAAATTACATTTGCTCTGGATGCCGCATATTTACAATCGATCAATAAGGTGCTCCGTTTAACCTCCATCAGCTTAAATTTGTGAACTAAGCTCGATCTGTCAGTCAGTGCCTCCCTCAGCTCCGTAACTTCTTCTATCTCACGAACCTCTCGAGGTCGATGACCATGACGGTGACGTCGTCCCTGCTCCCCCTGCGCCGCGCCATGTCCACGAGCTCCACGCAGGAGCGCGCCACGGACGACGTCGCCGCCGCGTTGCGGCTCCTCGAGACGACGTCGACGGCCTCCTGGTTGCTCACCTTGTCCCAGAGTCCGTCGGACGCGACGACGAGGAACTCGCAGCCGGCGCGCAGGGGCACCCTGGCGACCGCCGGCTCGGCGAGCACCCACCGCTTCAGGCCGGAGTCGCCGAACGCCCGCGACACGGCCAGGCTGCCCTGCACCCGCCACACGCCGCTGCCGCTGCGGCTCACGAAGCCGCCGCCGCGCTCGATGCGCGCCCTCTCGCCCTCCGCCGCGCACGTGTGGTCCGCCGTCAGCGCGGCCGCCACGCCGCCGCCGCGGCTCAGCACCGCGCGGCAGTCGCCCAGGTGCGCCACGTACAGGTCGCTGCCCCTCACCAGCGCCGTCGCCGCGCACGCGCCGCCGGCGCTCGCACCCTGCTGCGTCCAAAAGATCAAACCAGACGTTAATTATAATCTCAAAAAATCATTCTTTTTCATTTTAAAAAATCATTCTTTTTTTTTTCGGGCAACGCTAGGGAAATACGTGTTCGATCGACCGCTCGTCGCGATCAGATAGGCATAAAAAAAACATGTGGGAACAACGAACAAAAGAGACCCTTTTGACGCGTTCAACGGCGGGAAAAAGTGGGTAGACCCGGTAAACGGATGAAGGAACCGGCAACGTGCAATACGAGTCACTGTCGTGGTACGCACACGCACCTGATGTTGTGCGAGGAGCTCGCTGTCGGTGGCCAAGTAGGCGGCTCTGATCGCGGCCGAGACGGCGTCGTCATCCTCCTCCGCCGCCGACGGTGCTTCGTCGCGGGCCTCCGAACCCGCGGCGAGCACCGCGGAGACGACGTTCTCGCCGAGGCGCTGGGAGACGAAGTCCACGGCCCCGCGGCCACCATGCCCGTCGAAGACACCGTAGAATGCCTGCGGTAACAAGTTGGGAAAATGTTTATTATTGCTACTTAAGTGCTTGCACTGGTGTCGTAACTCGGTCAAAAGTCAATACGCATCGAGATTAATCTATGTGCCTAATTAATGTAGTAATGTTCCGATCAGAACATCATCAGTAAACAAGTAAACAAATGATCGCTTTACATTTCTTTATGCGTTTAAGGTTTAGGGTTGCGAAAACTGAAAGCAACTCAATGCTCGAGAATTCATTATGAGGTTTCCAAAAAGAAAAGAAAAAATGAACCTTACCAGCTGGGAATCACCACCATTTTTGTGAGTGACCACCGAGTAGGCGTCCTCCATGGAATGCCTCGGCCCAGCCCGACTGGCCACCCAGAACCCCTCGCCCTCCACCACCACGTCGGCCTCCGTGGCCGCCGCCGCGGCCGCGCCCCAGCCGGCGGCCAGCTCGCCGGCGTCATCCGCCACCGGTATGACGAGCCTCGAGGGCCGCCCCCTCGCCGACCACGCGGACGTCTTCTTCCTCTTGCTCTCGGCCTGCTGCGGCTGCTGATCCACCACCCCGGCCACACTGACGCCGGCGGCGGCGTCGCACACCTCCGCCGGACGAGCAACCACGGGCGGCTGCGGCTGCGGCGGCGCGAGCGCGGCCAGGAGCTTCTTCCTGCGCAGCGGCAGCGGCGCGGCGGCTATCAGGCCCACGGGAGGAGACACCGCCGCCGCCGACGAAGACGACGCGGCCATGGCGACGGCCTTGCGAAGCTCGCGCACGAGGCGCGCGAAGGCGGCGACGACCGAGCAGAAGAAGCGGACGGTGCTGTACGGCATCATCGATCACCGGAAACGCCGCCTGCCGGAGAGCACACAGGATGTGAGGCTAGATGGTCAAACTGGTTTGCAGCTGATCGATTGTGGAATGTGAGACGATGAGAGGCAGCAGCTGGAGTTTCTCGTGGTTTTATACGGAGAAGATGGGGGTGCGAGTGCGACGAGGAGGAGGAAGGGAGGAGGATAAGCTAGCTGGGTCACTGACGCTGACCGGTCAATGCAGTGACCAGATCATTTGGGCTGTGTTTTTAATATTGCTACCGGGGATCTTCGTTTACTTAATCCGGACGGCCCGGACGACCTGTTGCCTGTACCGTGCCGGGTCATAAGTATCTGACCAATCGGAGAAGTACACGTGGATATCTTTGTGAGGTAGCAGCAGCAGTAATAAAAATAATAATAATAATAATAATAATAATAATAATAATAATAATAATAATAATAATAATAATAATAAAAGAGGATTGTTAACATGCATTTTTTATTGAAGAAAAGAAGAAAATATACACTTTAAAACAAGATATTAACTATTTTTCAATGCTTTTTCTTAATTTAGTAAATACACAAGGTTAATTTTGAAATATGCATTATATGTGATAAGTTGGAAGTACAACTTGGAAAAAAATATACACTTTAAAATAACTATTGCAAAATCAATGATCAACTGAACTTCCACGGCAACATTCATCATCAAGGTTGGAGTGCATTTTCCCCTAAAACATCAGCTCATGCCTATCATCACAAAATTACGTGTAAAAAACTCCCACAGTAGGACAACATCAGGGCGTTAAGTTGAGGCATGCATGCGTCCAATTTTTTTTAAATGTCGGATGCCCTAATGCTAGTCTTACCGAAGTATCATTGCTTCCCACTTAAATATTAATCTATATAAGGAATGTTAACACTCTTCTTTTTGTTACTACAGTACCCAGTTTCTACCGAGGCAAACAAGGGCTTTACCTAAGTTTCGACAGTCTCACTCAAATTTGTAGCTCGTTCAGAATTCATATACATTAAAAACAATGTTGAGTTACACATATACATTAAAAAGAATGTTGAGACTGCAAGGAGACAAATAATGTAGGAGTACAATATACAGGTCTCAGAAAAATAAAAACACATACCAGCCGGAAACGGTAAGGAAAGAAAGGTTCAATTTAGGCAAGGAAAAAGTCTTGTCGGTTGGTTGGGCCTGTAGGGACTGTGTAAAGCCGTACCAACTCGATCAAACCCAGCAGCTGTTTGGATTTACTTCTGGTTTAATTTACTTCTGGTTTAAGACAAGGACGGCAGATAAAAGAATGTACATATATGATCGTTGCTCCTCTGTGATCACGTATACAACAGTACAGAGCTAGTGGTCGTATTCTAGAAGAAGTAACAATATTAACTGCCATTAATATATATATATATATATATATATATATATATATATATATATATATATATATATATATATATATATATATAGCATGGGGGAGAGGGGGGGGGAGGTGTTCTAGATGGGAGGTTTGTTTTGCGTTCAAATAATCTCTATAACCTATTTTTTGTTCACAAGACATGTAGTATAAAAGAAATATTTTGTTTTATACAGTACTACCTTCTTTCTAAATTATATATTGTTTTGGCTTTTCTAGATATATAGTATGTGCTATGCACATAGATAGACACTATGTCTGTAAACATAGGAATGACAATGTATATAGAAAAGTTAAAACAACCTATAATTGAAAATAAAGAAAGTACATATGGGGATTTTCTAAATTTATTGCCAAATAAATGTAGTAAATTCTGTTCTAAAATAGGGCCACAATTGTATTGAACTTGGTAAGAATTACATTGCTATATTTTAGAAGTCCCTGGAATTACAAAAGCAATAAAACTAGACCCTCTTTGTCACCTTCCGTGATAGTTGAACAAAGCAAACATCGAAATTGGAGTCAAAAACAATTTCTCCCATTTTGGATGGACTCGCTCATAGATAAGCACGTACACAAATTAATTGCTCGAGTGCCCATTAAGGGTAGTTGAGTACCCAGATTCGAGTCCCCGACTCAGCAAGATACTCGCATTTTCCTAAATTAGCTTATTAAAGGAATGAACGGTGCTTTGCTTTCGACGGTTGACGTCGATCTTAAGAATTTTGTTTTCTTAGATAAATGATAAACCGGCCTACTACATCCATATGGTGGATATATTATATATAGTATATACCACCAGTCAACAATGTGGTTAAAACAAATTATTTGTGTTTTACCCTTATCCAACCCTGGTCAGGTACAAGTTGTAGCAGCGACTGGAACAGCACAAGACTTGTCTCTGTCCCGACAGGCGGCAGAAGTAGTAGCGGTATTTGATTGGGAGAAATGCCGGCTGGCCGGCCGGCTGGCTGACGCAGTCTCGCTCTCTCGCTCGTCGCATTGCCTGCTTCGTACGACGCCGTCTGCGTTGCGATTGCGACAGGCTGCGCTGCCTTTTCATCCAGGCTACGCTACGCCTACGCATGTCATGTGAAAAATTCAAAAGTCGCAACCGACTGGCCCAGTCGCTGACGAATTGCGTCACGTGCGCCGCTGCGTGCGTGCAAGGATGGCCGGGGAAGATGCTGAAAGCCTGAAAAGCTCAAGACAAGGGCGTGCGTGTTCGTCTGTTTCTTACTAGTTCAAGTTCTGGTTCAAGCTCTGTTGAAGTCCAACTGAGTGGGGGTTCGAGGATTCTGAATTTTGATGAAGTCGTTGGACAGGGTTTTGGGCACTCCAGTTTGTGTTGTTCTGAAATCGTTAACACATTTCCGTAATTTTCTTTCACACTGCTACACCCACCGACAAGGTGCCTTCTTGGATGAGCAGGTTTTCTTGGGTTTGTTTCCAAATCAACACTGAATTGCGAGGATCCAAATCAACACTGACTGGTTTATGTGCCAGCTCGTCCTGCCCATCCCTGAATGAGAACCCCTTGTGTGCATTCCACTTTCAATTTTCATGTATTGGTATCCAGCATTGCCTTGCTCCGTTTCAGCAAAAATTCAACAGAAGAGGACTTTGTTGAACATGCCACAAACTTTTACCTCATTGCATAAGTTCGGTCGAACTTTTTTTTTAAGTATACAAGGTTAAATTAAAAAAGGGAGGCAAGAAAATAACCATTGCCGTCGACAGGCAGCCATATTTCATATCTTTACCACCACCAAATTATGTACGAATGTGCGGTACCAACAGCAAGGATGTTCACAATTAACAATCACACCTGCGAATGTTTGAATGGTTTGGACCTTCAGCACTTTCAGTCTTTCAGGCATGCGGCAGCCCTAACCTGTTCCAGATCAGGACCTAAACCTGTTCCAGATGATCTCATACACCACTCGGACGAAGCTCTTTGACGACTCATCCTCAGGCAACTGCAGGAGCTTTGCGATTCGTGCGTACGAGATCTGGGTCTTGGGGGAAGAATCCTGGGGTATATCTGTCTGAGGAGTATTGTGGAGCTTCGGGTTTGACAGCGCCCACTGCATAGCCCATATGGCAAGCGGGCGCATGTAGCACAGGGACCGGTACTCGTCGTCATTGTTCCAAGCTTCAGGAGTTTGGAATGAGTATCTGAGGAATTCAAATTGTCAGATTTAATTGACGACATAATTGAGGATACATTAGATAATTCTATATCGTCATAATATTATTCTCTACTGCGCTAAGTAATATTACATATGACAACTTTCGTGATACTTTCAGTACACAGAAACACAAGTAAACTGCCGTGTTTGTGAACATCTAGCAATGTGTATATGTGAAGAATATAACTATCTTGGTTGCAGAACTAATTATGAGAAAAATACATGGTAACTTTTTTTCTAGTTATATATGAGGAATAAACATTTCTAATCTCTATCTTGTATGTGATTTCTCAGTGGAGGCATTAACTGTTACCAACATGGCTAACTAAAAGAATAGAAGAGCAGCTGACAAGACATAGCCATTAGCAAGAACAGATAGTTTCCACCTTTGTCAGTAAATTTGTTCAGAAGCAATGTAGGATCAACCTTCCAATCCCAAAAGTTTGTGCATTTTCATAACAAGGTTCATGAATTATATTTAATAGCTAGGTTCAGACTTCAGATAATGTTTTCCTTTTTGAATCTCAGATATTATGCCACATCATCAAACACAAAGCAAGCAAAACAAGTTTCAAAACTCACCCAAGTCCTTCTGGAGACCAGGCAGCATGATAGATCCCTTCAGCTGTTTTAAACCCCTGCTTTACCATGCCTTCTTGAATCATAGTCGCAGCTAATGCATATGTCACACCTGGCCATATCTCCCTAGACTGCATTGCAGACATGTCCAGTGTGCCATCTGGCCACATCCCATTCATTGCTCCTCTTGTACCATCCTTAAACTTCATCACATTGAAAGAATATATCCTTTCTAATGCACTTTGTGCCTTATCCTTGTCGACAATTGGGAAGAGACCACAGGCGTTGGCATACCTGGAAAAAGTCAACTGATGAGTTCATTAAAGAATAGGGTACGTCTAGCTTAACTGCATTAGGCTGCTTGATTTAGAAACACCATGGAAGCAACATGAACACTTCTGTGATAGAAAACCAGCTTGGAAGTATGACTGTTGTGCACATATTTTGATTTTTGAGTTCATACCTACTATTCTACTTCTGGAACCCATTACCCAAATGCCAAACTGGTACATCATAAGCAGTCTGTTACTGTGTGCTTTATTCTACTTAAATATTTCTGTTCATTAATGCTTATGTACATGATAATCACAAAAGAACTATTTGGATTTCATGGCAGGAGCAGAGAGTTTTAATCATATACATTGCAAATGCTACTGGCAATGATAAAAGGGAGCTGATTTTCCATATTGGTTTATGCAAATTTACACAAACCCACAAGAGTAAGGAATGGAAGCGCGGGCCTGGTGGAGCGGTAGAGCCTACCGTCTGTAACCAGAAGGTCCCGGGTTCGAATCCCAGCCTCTGCACATTTGTGCGAGAAAAGCTTGGTGCTTTAAACAACCCTTCCCCAGACCACGCGCAGTGCGGGAAGCCTACGACACTGGGTACACCCCCCAAGAGTAAGGAATAGAGCACAAAAATGCATTTCTCAGAAAATTGTGGACGAAACCAAATACATGTTATGTGTAGTCATGTATCGATTTCAACACAAGTGGGAAATCACATTATCATAAATCATATTAATCCCAGAAGTAACTAACCAAATAAGTATTGTGCTGTGTGTAGTCAGTTATTCAGTTATGCCATGTAATTTTTAAAAGGAAAAATTTGCATCTATTTGTTCAGTTAGATATCATATCGAAACTAAAACGGAATTGATAAAGCTTGATGTTAACAGATTGGTGATATATACCATTGTCCAGCCAATTGATCTGCTTGGATAGATGTGCTCATTTTGTTGTCACCATCATCATAATTGAAGTAAGAACCATTCCATAACTTGCTATAGACAGCCTTGGCCTTCTCATATTTGTCCCAAAAAAGCTTTTCAGAAGCTTTGTCACCAACTTCCCGTGCTAGGGCTGATGCAGCCTGAAGAGCAGCCACCCAAAGACCACCGCAGTACGCACTTATACCAGCCATCGACCACACATCATATGTTTGATCTGGGAAATCCTCATTTTCAATCATCCCATCTTTATCCTTGTCAAATTGCTCCATATATGCCATTGCCATATAAACTGATGGCCAAACAGCTCGGGCAAAGGATTTATCCCCTGTGGCCACAACATCTCTATAAACTTGCAGCACAAACTTTGGATTCAAATCCTTCCAGCGATCAGTATTGTAGAGTGTATATGCATTCACTTTGAACCACGGGTCATATAATCCAAGATCATGAGGAACGGCACCAAGAACTTTTCTTGCAGCCCATTTCCCATCATGCAAGATCCTGAGCTTTTCAGGATCATGCATCATGACAGCAGCAGCAAAGTCTCTCTGAACACTAAGTTGAAGTTTTGGAAACAACATGACAAGTGAAAATGATGCATAAAAGTGGACATCATATGTGTTCCACATGTAATACTCAATGCCCTCAAGGTACAGAAATTGGCCAATGTTCTCTTCGCCATGAAGCAAAGTTGTTCCTATAGCAGAATTCGACGCAATAGATGCATGCATCCTCTCAAGTACTGATGCCATTCTATTAAGAATGTCAGAAGCAGTATTATTCTGTTGGACCATCTCATTGACATCATCATCGTTCAACATGTCAAGAGAAAATTTTTTACCACCAATTCCTGTCAAGCTTTGAATTGGTGGCAATCCATCTAAAAAGATATCTGTGTTAATTCTCAAAAAAGCTAGTTGACTCAGCTAGAAATAATATATGTACCTGTCCATATAGTTCCTCCAGCATTAAGATAATATAGCTCATTGAAAAGTGTAACTGGATACCTGTTGAAGATAGCTCAAGCAATAAATCAGTGCTTAGTAGCCCCACATAAAGTCTACTATGTAGAAAATCATAGAGGCTAGAACATACCATGCAGGGAACCTCGTGTCTTGCAAAATAGGATCCTGCCACTCCTTAATCAGCCTCTCCCAGGAAGTATGTTCTAATAGTTATTAAATATACAGATGAAGTCAGCAGCAACTACTTACAAGAACAAAAATGATTAAACAAGAAAGGAGTCAAATTCAGGATCTTTCCCGTTCATGTACAAGGACCTCACCAGTGATGTCAGCACAATATAATTCTGTAATTTCATGGGTGTACAACATAAAACATGAAACATCCTAAAACTAGTGATGATCTGCGCTACAATTATGAGCTAAGGATGTTCAGCCTTTTCTATAGAAGCTGTTGGAATATCCATCAAGTGGTGAGTAGATGGCATATTTTTTAAATTTTTTTGCTCTACATGGGATCCAATCAGAAGGAATTCCCCCTTGAACAGTTCAGTCTCCTACCAGCAACAAAGGTACATGGTCTGAGTACCTGACCATATAGGATAAAGTTAATTGAAAGATGCTACCAGTTGCTAGTTCATAACAAAGCTTGAACAATAAAATGCTATTTAAATTCTTTTCATATACAATTAGTCAAATAATTGGTACTATTCCACAGTTATAAAGTAGCTGGTGAAATGTCATTAAGACCCTAAACTAGCCAGTCGTTACAATATTTCAGAAACATAGTGACTTCATGCTAAGTTTTGCCCTTTTTTATTGTACAGTTTAAACTGAAGAGCAAAAGCAGTATATTCAATAGAATGTTCTAGTGAGGAATTGGACTATACCAAGAACGGCATCACGAGCAAGGCTTGCTGCTGCATCAACATCTGTCCCATAAAACTTGGTGTAACGCCTGCAAAACATAGAATGCAGATTCAGTTGCTTTACTCTTTTATTCATTTATGGAAAAAAAATTACTGCTGCCCAAACCTATGATATGTTTTCCCACTGGAGAACTTTACTTCAGGACAAGCCCATGCAAGTGAAAATGAAACATCCTGGGTTGCCTTGGGAGCAATCTTAAGAGAAGCGGCAATAGCTGCCCCAATTGACGATCCTGGCTTGGAGCACATTGGAGTTTTTATAGGATCAAGATGATCAAAAGATCCATGCTGCCATGATGGAAAGGAAGTTGTCAGCTTTTTACATACCACAACTATATTTTCCGGGGATCAAATTGGTTTAAGTCATAGAATAGTTGAAAATAAACTGAAGCAATATTCGCATGCTAGAGTAGACCTGAGTTAAATCTAAAGCAGGGTATTTGACTTCATTTTAATCAGAATACAGACAAGCATAAAGCTAAAGATAAGACGAGATTTTCTGTATTGGAAAATGAAATATCTTTGCATCAAAATTTTTGCTACATCTCATTAGTCAAGATTGCAATCATTACAGTTGTGCGCAGCATTAAGAAAACACCTATTCAACAAGTTCACTGCCTGAGAAACAACTTCCATGCAGTTCACTCTGAGCGTTCAAACTTTTTTTTCTTTTTTTGAAGGTAGCCAGGAGCACTGGCCTGTCATGTAAGATTTTGGGCATCCACGTTGATCAGACTCAGATGAGACTGCCTGAGGAGTCTCAGGACGCGTCATACCGAGGCTTACGCACACCGCCACACACACCAGCACACGCACACACCTCAGTACCCAGGTGCGGGACGGGGTTCGAACCCCCGCTGGCAAGCTCCCATCCTCAGGGAGTTACCACTGGACCAGAGGCCCATCCGCAGAGCGTTCAAACTGAGCTTCGTAAAAATTAATAAAAACTAATATTGAATATGTGTGCCAAAGTTCCAATGTTTCAGCTTTTCAGCAGGATGGTATTGAGTTGTTTGATCAATTAGATATTCTACAGAACAAGTAAGCTCAAATCTAAAAACTGCAAGGATAGACGTAATGTAAAACTCTATTTCTTCTTAATGCAATGTCATGAAGTTCTACAATGTGTTCAAAGGAAAAAAAGAGACTCGGAATTCAGAAATAGATGGCTTTTGAAAGACTCAGACAGGAATGCACTGCCTGGTATCATCCGCTATCTGGCTTAAGAATCAATCCAACAAGGTAATGCATAATTGTTCCAGGAATGTAAAAATCATTCATTGTACAAATGCGACTAGAGGCTTGTTGTTCTCTTTCGTTATAATAGGAATTGTGTAGGGGTGCTTCCAGCTTCAACCAACCTCTTTCACAGAATTCCACATATCTTTTGCTGTGAATCCATCTGAGCTCCCAGATATTACAAAGTAAGGACATTCAGAGATATGAATATCCTCTTTCTCCTGTGCAGCTATCGCAAAAGTTATAGGTGGTTGACCATCTGCTGTTCTGCTTTCACATATATGCCATTTAAGATATTTAGAAAAGTGATGATGGCCGAGTTCAATTTATATCATTTTATTCGAGACCACACATATCTTAAGATAAATTCAAACTTTTAGTTACCTGTGATGTAACAGTATGCCATGAACGCCATCCTTTTCTCTGTCATCCATTAGGATATATAAAAATGTAAACCCAAGAATTTATTCAAGAAAAGCTGGAAAAAAAAGATAAGCAATCTCTACTTATTGTTTTCTTACATCATACTGGAGTTGGAATGATATCCCGTGATATCAGATTTTCCACCAACAGAGTTCTGAGAATATTTAAACATAAGGCAAAGTGTGAACATTCAGAGAACAGAGAGGCAAACGTGAACCTTCAATAATGATAAAAGCTATTGAACTTTCTACCAAGAAAGTAAAATTCATGATTGGAACTTACAGCCCATGTAAAAAGCAAAGTCACATCAGCAGCTGTATGTCCTGAATTGGTTACCTGAAATTTTTGGACATGGATGCTACATAAACAAAGTTAAGAACAAGTAAAGCAGTAATTGAAAGAACTTCATGAGTGTAGTATTACTGTGAAAGTGAATACTGCAGCTGGATAGCTGCTCTGTTGATAATTGTGTGGAATGATAGGAGATATCTGACGGCATACTATGTTGAGCTCTGGATCAGGTTCTCCTAAAAAGAAAAATAAAAAATCAGACAAATGAACAGCATTTAACCAAAAGAGAACTCTGTAATTACTGTAATACCATCATATACTGTCCAGGCCCTAGGGTAAAGAGCATGATAAGTAGAATGTTGTCCACTCATATTCCAGTCCCAGGATCTAATTCCTGAAATGTCACTTCCTCTGCATTTAAAAAGGTCTAAGGAATTTTTCAAGTAGTCAAAAGAAATCAAAATGTTCTTCTGCGTTATATAGTAAACCCATGGAGTACGCATCAATTGCACTTACTTTGGTAAATCTGGTTTCCCAGGATGCAACACTGTGGAATATTTTCTACCATCTTGGCGGGAAATGAAGGCCTAAAAGGGAAAGAAATTGTACACAATATCAAGGAAGGCAAATCTTGTATTTAAAAGCATCTTATCAGAGTTCTAATCAATTAGCACATGGCTGAATCCAGCAGATAAGAGTTTGAGAAAGCATCAATGCACACCAATTATTCATTAAGTTATAGTTCTTTCCATTTCTTACAAAGAAAAGTATACGATCTGGGCCATCATCATAAGTCAGTACATGTAAGACGCATTACAAAAGGGTATCTCAAATTCCAAGAATCATCAGATAGAAAGAGAACAGATTTAGCGGCCGAAACAATTGTGCAGAAAACTAAAAACTTACTGAAAATTGGTTTGCCAGTACAGGTTTATCCTCACAAGTTGCAGGAAACAATTGCCAACGTTGGAAGTTACCTGTGTAACTTCTTCCAATACTTCCTGCACTACAGTTCCAACAATCAGAAGATACATAAACTTCATCAAACAAATGGGAAAGATTTTTAAAGCATGCACAAAAGATATCCTCCTGGTAAAGAAAGTAAAATAGGTTGAGTCTTAATAGGCTTGTGCAGTAATTTTTTTTACATAAGTGAAACTGTTTTTCTCTCTTTAGCCTAGTAGGACACACGTGCTCCTGCATATTTCAGTGTGGTGATACCCCCAACCCCACCACCAAAAAGGGAAATTGAAATAAGGGTGCCTGATACAGCAAGCTTGATTTACCAGCATAGTGTTTAAGCAAGGTTTTTAAAGCGGTAAGGCGAGGCGAGGCGATGGGGAACCGCTCAGTCGCCTAGGCGGTTAAGGCGTGAGGCGAGGCGACGCCTTAGTTACTTCCTTAACTAGACTTTAACCTAGTAGATTCAGATAGTCACCTGTAAAAGAAAAGGAAAAGGAGAGAACTAGTGGGCCTTAAGGTGAAAAGAAGCCCATTAAATCAGCCCAACAGTCAGCCCAACTCCCCACTACTTATCCTAACCCTAACCTACCGGTTCCCATCCCCACCTCTTCCTCCTCCGACTCCTCCAGCCGCACTGCCACCGCCAGCCAGCCTCTGCCTCCTCCTCACCCGCCGCCGCTACCCACCCCTGCCTCCTCGACCTCCGCCTCCGCCGCCCATCCCGACCTCATCCGTCGACGCCCAACCCTGCCTCCTCCTCCGCCCTGCTTCCTCCAGCCACGACTCTCTCTGTCCGGTGGAGGTCTGTGCCCGCACGATGCAAGACTGGAGGAGAAAGGATTGGAGGCGGCGCGCGCGGCTCCGTCCCTCGACGGCGCAGCTCTGGAACGGCGGCAAGGCGAGGAATGGCAAAGCGACACGGACGCCCAGAGTTTTTTTCCGCCTGGACGCCTAGGCGATGCCTTGAAAACCATGTGTTTAAGATGATAAAGATTTAACTATAAGTAGATTTTGTGTAGTTGCAAGTGAAATAAAAAACAAATCCAATGCACTTATTTGTTCCTCATGGCACTTCAAATACCAAATGTCATAGAAACATGACTAACAAGAAAGGGATTTAGAGGATCTAGCAATATCATTTGCAGTATCAAGCAGCATAGCACCGCAAAGGTAGTGAAAGTATGTTCACTGGATGATATTATCGAAATGTACACTCGACATTTACAGAAAACACAAATTACGCAAAGGGAAGAAGGTATACCCAATGCCACCAAGTGGAACACCCTGACCGGAGTTTGCGATTCGCTTTTTCATAGGATCAATAACAGAAGTCTGTAGGAAACTAACAAAGGTAGCATTTAGATGGTATCCACATGAAATTTGAAAGCATGTGGGACAAATCAGTTTTCCACGTGATAATCTGCTATTCGTAAACATGTGAACTAATCAAACATACTCGTCCTTTTGAAGTTTCTTCAAGGATATGTCGACCAAGACGAAGACCAATACCAGCCTGTAATGATCAAATGAAGATCATGAGTGTGTATGTATGCGTTGTGGTGGTGGGTGGGTGGGATGGGGGCTTGTAGAACAATGATAAGGATCTGTGTAACATAGAAAAGTACCAGCTGTCTCATCTCTTTCCATGTAAGTCTGAATGATGGCAAATTATGTGTAACATGAGTTAGCTTGTGTTTCCAGGTCAACACTGGAAGCTGTCCAGGATAAACCTTTTCCTAAATTCAAAGAATATCCATTAGAACTAAAATATAATGGATGATCCAAAATAACTCGGGTATAGGAAGCTATAGTTTTTTTTTTACATGTGGTTCACAGAAGCATTCAGTTTGTGAGTTAATGAAGGTAACAGGTACCTTGGCGTAAATGATATGGGTTAAATTATCATTCATAGTTGTATGCATAGAATGATCATCAATCAATACAAATTAAATTAAGCATTTTCTACTGAAATGAAACAAAGATTCAGTTGTTAATGGAGAAAACAGTTGAATGATCAGAACATTTATTTTTTTTCTTAAAAAGAATCAATATAAAGGCTATGTTGTTGTTGTATAAAAAGAATCAATATGATGTGATAACAGCTTTCACATGAAAAAAGGAAGGAATAACTAACCTCATCACCATTCACATGAGCAGGTGGACTATTCAGAGACACCCCTTTTGGTTGCTCATCCAGACCATTCTCTACCATGTTTCTTACTTTTTCGGACTAGCCCTATGAAAACAGATTAAAATTCAAGTATGTAACTAATCTCTAGAAATGTATATAAATATTAAAAAAAGCATTGCCTTCTACAAAAAGAAATGGAAGACTTTCAAAAGTATAAATATTAAAAAAAGCATTGCCTTCTACAAAAAGAAATGGAAGACTTTCAAAAGTGATAGCGCATGAAGATTCCCGGAAATTTCAGGTCATGCAAAAAGGAAAACGATGGAAATCTGCTATGAAAATACATCAGGATGGTATGTTCAGAATAGAAACAAGTTACTGATGTTTGAATACTTCATATATATCCAGGAAAATGTGCAGAAGGAACATCAAACAAATATAATATCAAAACAGCAGTGCCATTGTCAAATCGATAAATAGTCAAACTTTAGATCAAAGCACCTAGATAGATTGATATCTAAAAAAATCATCGCAATACTTTGATTTCAATCAGAGAAATACTACTTAGGTATTGTATGCACTGATGCAGTGAAGGTAGACCAAATATTTAACTTTGTAGAAGCAAACAAAATAAAGTGTTACGAGGAAAAAGTAAATGATTTTACATTAGAAAAACACATGAAAAAATTTCAGAAGGTCATAAGGTGTGTTGTGCACCAACCCTAGATCAAATAATTTTGTATAGATGCAACTGGCAGTCTGGCACTATGCAGTGTCTCATCCAGGAAAATTACAAGTAGGAATATAGGGAATCAGCCAGGAGTGTTCAGGAATAAATATTAGCACGCAATCGCAATTAGCTAGAGGTAAATCTCATACTATCATAGAAAAGTCCAACATAAGGAGCATGAATCTACCAGAAGAACGAAAAACAGATATTGTTTACCCAGGTGAACCCTCAGTGTTGACTTTCAGACAGTTGGATTAACATGGCGGACTTTGAATCCCCCATGTATTACTGTCGCGGTATAATAAAAATAACTACCATGTTCATGCTGGTGACATTTGGATTTATTAGTGGAAGGAATGAGAGTTGAGTCGTTGAGAGATACAGCAGAACAAAATAAACAATCCATAAAAGCACGCTATGGCTTCCTACTAATAAGTAGAGAAGGAACCCATCGAAAGGCCAGGTGGATCAAAAGACGGGAGGACGATTGCAACACAACACTCGCGCTTCACTTCAGTTGCCACAGCGGCGGGGTGAGAACGCAGCCGCGGATCCAATCCAACGACACGCAAGGGCGGCTCAAGACAGCGATCCTAGTGACAGAGCAGCGCACGCTAGTATCTCGAATTTCAGCAGCAACGACGGAATGCGAAATTCTGGGTGCGCGAAACACCGATCCCCCGACCAAATCCCATGCGCCGGAGGCGAGAGGGCGGACCCAATCCGTGGAGAACTGCGACAGCCCTCAGGAACAGAACCCAAGCCCCGTATGCCGCGACGAAGAGGAAGAGGAAGGGGGGATCTGGGCGCTCAAACCGGATCCTGAACCGATAGGAGCGCGAATGCAGGGCAGGAGGGGGCCGGGAGTTGGCAATCTGACCTTCTCCTCGGCCGAATCCCCAGCAAGGGAACCGATCGGTCGGTGGGTGTCCCGAGCTTCTTCCTCCGCGCGCGCCGGCGGGAAGCTGACGGAGACAGGCGGGAGCGGGACACGGGGGGAGAGGGGGGGGGGCTGGAACTGGACGTCTGGAAGGACAGTGGACGCGGAAGAAGACGAGGGAGATGAGGCATGGCCTGGCCACCTGGGGCCCACGCGGAGGGAGTCGCCCTCGTGGGGCCCACGGAGAGGGCGTGGGAGGCGTGGCCGCGTGGCCGCACGTGTGAGGTGGAATGGAATGGGAGTTAGCTAACCGCGGGTTATGTGGCGATCTGACGTGTTACGATTATGATTGAGTTGCTAAATATACACCGGTATGAAATAAAGATTACGATTGGTGTATAATATATGAAGCCACGTGTCCTCCGACCGTTCCATTGCTGAGCTTGCTTTTTTTCCCTCCATCTCCATCTCTTCTTGCTTTTTTTTTCTTTTTTTTCCTCTCTTCTTCTAATCTTCCAACGAAGATTTCAGGTAGTAGGAGGGCTGGAGGCTCGTGCACCCTCTAATTAAGGGTTTGTTTGGGAGCACTCCACCCTAAAAAAATCTACTCCACTCCACAAACTCCACTCCACTTATTACTTTCAGTCCACCAAAAATGTTTGGCTATGGACCGAGATAATACGCGACAGGTCGCGCATAAAACCCATCGCAAGACATCCTATCTTGCGCTATCACATTAACTTGAGCTGCTGGGAGTGCATCTTCCCTCCCCTACTGGCATGTGCCCATGCATGATTCTTTTCTTTTTTACATGCAATTTGTTTCAAAAAAATACTTTATCTCCTTCATACGATATCCATTTTAAATACCGATTGCACTGTTGTAATTCTATTCGATGAGACGAACAAAACTAGATCCCACTTGCATATATTTTGAAGATGTTTTGGACTAGTAGCAATTTATGCGTGAAATATAAGTTTCATATTATTGAATAAGTTATTATAATATACATATATAAGTTGCTAATTGTTATACACATAATTTGTCACAAGACAAAAGGTATCATACGCATAAGTTGCCACATATATTATAAAAGTTATCATAAAAATATCAATTATTATATAAGTTGTACAAAAATATAATTTATTATAAATATTAGTTTTCATAAATAGGATATGGCATATATCTAAATTTTCACAAACATAAGATGTCATACACAAAAATATTCACAAACAAGTCGTAAATTCCAATACATACATAAATTGATGTAGAAAGAGAACAAGTCGTCACATAAGTTGCCATAAAAAAGAAGTGTGAGCCACATGAGCAAGTCTGGTTCAAGTCAAGACCGATTACGGATGCGAGATGCGTCTCGAAGCGGAATGCCATAAAGAAATGAAGGGCTGCTTGAGGGAGGTTGCGCGCTGTGTGGGGGGTGTATTTAGGCGCTAGACCGTGGCTATATTCATAAGTTGATACTATATTGTAACAACCCAGCCTATGGGTCACTGTTGGGCCGGACCGGTTTCGGGTGCTGTAGCGCGTACTGTAGCTCTACTGTAGCACGCGAAAAAAATCCCGTTCTGGTAACGGAAGGGCAAGCGAACCAGCTTAAAAGGGCGGTCTCGGGAAGGTAAATAACTCCGGTTATTTAGCAGGTGTGGTTTACTTAACGTGCAGAGTAGATCTTAGTCGTTATCCCGGGCCGGATCGTTACATATATACATACTAGCAACTTATATGTGCATACCATAACAACTTATACATGTATATCATAGCAACTTCTTCTATAAATGCGAAGCTCAATTTATACATAAATTGCTACTATTATAAACGTCTTCAAAATATATGTAAGTGGGATCTAGTTTTGTTTGTCTCCCACGCAGAATACGATGGTGCAATCGGTACTCAAAATAGAGTTCATACGAGAAAGATAAAATATTTTTAATAGACAAACTTTATTTAAAAAAGAGGGAACAAGAGAGCATAAGATACAATAACAGCAGTGTATAGGGGCACATGGAGTTGTTGGGCAATAGGCACAAGTAGGGCTGGAAAAAAAAAGCTCGTTAAGCTGGCTCGGTGGCTCGTTTCAAAATTGCTCCGATTACATTCGTTCTTTTTTTAAAATAAAGATTAGTTGATTTGGAACAAAAGTCAATTTTGGCAGGCTCGGCTCGGCTCGGCTCGTTATGCTCGATTTGAAGTTGCATATCAAACAACACGGGAGACTATAATAAATACGAATATATTGATTTCGAAGAAAGCTCGAAAAAAGTCGAGGCTCGGCTCGATTCCACCCCTAGGCGCAAGGCAGATCAAAGGATCTGGCATATAGGATTTACTGGGCTGCAGAAGCCAGACAAGGGATGGCGGGGTCGTGCGCCCCGTGCTCGCGCGTGAGTGGTCAAGTTTCCAAAAGAGATAGCTGACAATGAAGTTGGTGGGCCGTGAACGTAAAGCAGGCCAGAGGTGGGCCGATACGGTCGTGCGCTCGCGTTGACGCGGCCGATATGGCTCCACTCCACCAGCTGTAGCAGGCCAGCCCAGAGTACAAACCAAGCCCAACTCCACCCTGCAGGCCCAGCGAGCAAGGTACTAGCCCAACTCGCCCCATATTTCATCAGGTCACTTCCATACGGAGCCCACTGGTCAGAGATCACTTCTACCTATGTGAAAGGCACGCCGCCTACCCATCCCCTTACTCGTCGTCCGGTGTCGACTTGCAGGAGCTGTGGCGGTGGTCGGCCGGAGGGGCGGCGGACTGCGGAACCGGTCCGCGGGAGTGGCCTGCGGCGGTGGCCCGCGGAAGCGGCGGCGGCTGGTGGAAGCGGTGGCGGCGGAGGCGGCCGGCCGGAGCGGCAGTGGCCTGCGGGACCAGTCTGTAGTGGCGGGAGCGGCAGGATGGCCACCAGCGTGAGTAGTAGCGGGAGCGGTAACGGCCTGCGGGACCGACCTGCGGCAGTGGTGGCGGCCGGCGGTGGCGGTGGCGGCGGAGGCGGCCGGCGGTAGTGGCGGGCTATGGGAGCATCAGTGGGATGAAAAAGATGAAAGAATGGACCATTATCTGTGTAACCAGTGGTATGGTGGGTAAATTTACTCAACTCCACCGGCTCCAAGAATTGGTGGAGCACCTATTGAGGAGCTCCACAAAAAAAGTGGAGTGGAGCTGTTTTTGGTGGAGTGAAGTGGAGCACCATGGTATGTTTAGACATTTTTTTCATAGAGTGGAGTTGTTTTTGGTGGAGTAGAGTGCTCCCAAACAGACCCTAAATCCGTCCCTGCGTATCAGCGAGAAATGTAAGCTACAAACTTATTAGAGCGCTTCATTTTATTATGTTGCTTGTGGCAGAAACTTTGGGTTCAGTTGTTAAAAAAAATCTTTGGATTCAGGCACTCGGTGTAGCTTAATTAATAAAATAATTTCACTTTATGTGACGTTATTCGTTTGTGTTAACTCGTTGAGGGCGGTGTTCAATCCGTTTATATCATCTTATGAGGACACGAGCTGAGGATTGGAGTGGCCATTATGGTCGCCGTCAAACTAGACCACAGTTGGCTACGGGCACTGCAAACTTAAAAGTAGTAGAATAAGAACGTATCATGTATAAGCACCTAGTCAATAACAACATTAAAGTTACACAAGAAATTTGGCGTATGAAGATTCCTCTCAAAATAAAGATTTTCATGTGGTATGTTAAAAGGGGAATGATCTTAACAAAAGACAATTTAGTTAAGAGAAATTCGAAAATAAGCAAAACTTGTTTTTGTAGTAAACCAGAAACCATCCAACATTTGTTTTTCGAATGTCATTATTCCAAAATTTTATGGCGTGCCGTATATATTGTGTTTGGGATTTCACCACCATAAAGTACCTCTAATTTGTTTAATGGTTGGTCTAAATATGGTAATCATAATCACAATTTAATGTTATTGACAGGGGCTGCTTCTTTGTGTTGGGCAATATGGCTCACAAGGAATGAAACTGTGTTTGGCAAATGCAAACCAAAAACTTTTTTGCATGTTCTTTTTAGAGGGACGCATTGGTTCTGGTTTTAGGCTCTGTTGCAGTACACTGATGACAGAAAAGGATGAGATTGTCAAAGTATACCAGGGTCTAGAGTCAAGATTCATGGAGTTCTTCGCATCCTATGGATGGCCGTTTATTTTACGCATTGGTCAATAATGATGGACCATTATGTGTTTTAAATTTTGTATGCGATGTAATAACTTTAGACTGAAACCCCTTCTATGAAGAGGTTTAAAGCCGAATGTTTTCCATTATCTAAAAAAGTTATCTTAAAATATGAATGGATAGAGTACACAAACATGTACCATCATGCAATGTCTGATGTTTAACAAAAATTTGTGCAAGAGGAAAAAAAAGGAGAAACTTGCACTTGTGCATGATGGTAGATGCTGGTGTGCTCTATCCATTTATATTTTTGGATAAATTTTTGATGTATAGATTTAGATGTAATTAAAGTTGGTAACATGATAACACCCTAAGGACGATAACACTAGGGATGTTCTTGTGGTAGAATAGCTAAGGGCGGGTCTACTTTGAATTGAAGGTATTCAGTTTTCCTTTATGAATCAAAAAATCAAATATTACACAAGATAATGGGCTCCCAAACTCCTATTTTCTAGCAGCTAATGAGCCGGTCTGACCGGCAAGCCAAGCACCTGTGCACCCCCTCGGTCCCTCAATTCCAATCCCCAACCGCAAGATCGCAATCCTGGTAGAAAAGATTTATATTATAACAGAAAAAAACTATAAGATGGATTTATTTTAATAATGAAAACACATGTAAAGGATATTCGAAAGAAACATCCAATTTTATTTATTAAGTTTCAGTATAAATTAAACCAATTAACAATTTAACTAGCAAATAAAACATATGCGATAGAAACTAGCGTAAAGTTTTATAAATTGTCGTTTGAATTGAAAAAGTTATATGAAAGAAACATTTATGTTGGCATTAATCAAACTAAACATTGATTATGAAAACCAGTGCAGAGCTCTAAGTTGCTTTTAATTTGAAAAGCTAGTTCAAATAGACATTAATCAAACTAATTCTAAATTTAATTATGAAACAGAAACTATGGTACAACTACGGTGCAACATGATAGCTTACGCTATAACAAAGGTAAGGTTACAGGAACGAACTAAACGGAGCTAAAACGGTGAAACTGTGAGCGTAAGTAAGCAATAAAACAGATATAAATATTCACAACCAAAAATTGAAATTTTGGGATGTGACAATATAATATTGGTTGGAATAGAACATTGAATGAAATAAGAGAAAGGAAAAACAAAATAAATAAGTCCATCTTTTTTAATTTTATTAGGCAAATGCATTATTACACCACTTACGGGTCTATATGGTCAGTATTTAGGCGTACTCAACAAAACTGTAAGTATCTTGTGGTAAATTCCCACGAGCGAGTATAGGTCACTAAAGCAAATATAAAATGCTAGGGTATCTTATTGAATAACTATGCCATAATGTACAATAAATATGAAGATCTAATGTGATATTGGTCAAATATATGAATGGAAAAAAAACAGAAGAAAACACGTTTTATGTAATGTTGGACCCTTTGGTCATATTCATTTAATAAACACAGAAGTCAAATTCATTTAATAAACATAGAAGTCAAATTCCACAAGTCAAATTCATTTAATAAACATAGAAGTCAAATTCCACACATCAGGCTGATCTGGACTTTGGGTCTATAGTTTTAAATTGCATTGTCATATATATTACTTCTGCACCTCTATTCTCGCAATATATATAACTGCATTTATATGCTACTTTATATAGAAGTTAAATTCCAAAGATCAGGCTGATCTGGACTTTGGTCTATAGTTATAAATTGCATTGTCGTACTTGTGCACCTCTAATCTCACAATATAACTGCGTTCATACACGACTCTAATTTTAGATTTGTAATGTTGGAGCCTTCAGCGGTGAAATAAAATATTCCAGGAAGAAACAAAATGTTCTTACAAAATCAGGGGTATGAGATTTTCTACAAGAATATAATGCCAGATTAGTAGTGTTCTGGTCTAAGAAAAAAAAGTTGAAGTAGTGAAATAAAATGTTCCAATTTTGTTTCACCTTTCATATCATAGAGGGATGAATCAAAACTGTTGGATTGTAATTCAATGGTCACAAAAGTATTGCCCTCAACTACAGCCAAAGTCCGGATCCTAAACTATCGTTTGGTTCATTTTACCCCTCAAACTATGCCCTTTGATTCAAATGATCCCCTAATACAATTTATATTTTTATTTCTCTATGCATAGATGAAGTTTTAAGTTGAAACTTTACAAGATAATGATAGTACACATTATAACACATGTTAGAAAAAATACATCATATTTTTTATCAATATTTTGATAGGTTAGCATATTTAATAGTAAATTAATTAACTTTAATAATAATACATCATAGGTTAGAATATTTATCAATATTTTTTACTCAAAATTATATAAAAATAATGATGAAAAATGACAATAACTTTTTATATGCATTGTGATGTCCACTGTTATCCTGCAAAATTTGAAATTAAATACAGCTTGTGTATGGAGAAACAAAAAAGACAAATTGTATATGGGATAAAATGAGCTAAATGACATAGTTTAGGGGTTAAATTTAGCCAAGTTATAGTTTAGGGGTTATTCAATTTTTAGCTATACTTGAAGGGAGTAAATTGAATTTTTTCCTAGAATTTATTCATGGAATTTGTCAACATATAAATAGATAGTACCAGAAATATTCCAGCCAGTACATTTAAATTCATATATAACTTTGATTTTACTTACCAATTAATAAGCTTATGTCTGCTTATTTTTGAATGACAGAAAATACAAAAGTATTCCAGGCTGTACATTCATATTCATATGTAACTCTGAGTTTATTAGTTGTCACTTGTCAGTGAGCGTACTTCTGGTTGTAGGCTGGCTACATTTTCACCCAACCTGCAACGCGTCTTTATATACACAAACTTGCACAAAGATATACTCAGAGTATATCAGTATATCACAACCACAAATCAAGCACCAAGCCACCAACCATGGCCGCCAGCAGGCACCATCTCCCCCTCCTCGCCGTGACCATTGCTCTCTGCCTCGCCACTCTCGCCGTGGCCGCCTCTCCCGACGACACCACCACCCCGCCGGCTCCCCCGCCGGAGCCGCCGCAGCCGACGGCCTACGAGATGCTGGAGCGCTACAACTTCACGCAGGGCATCCTGCCGGAGGGCGTGACGGGGTACGTCCTCCGGCCGGACGGCTCCTTCGAGGTGTACCTGCCGGGGGACTGCAGCTTCCGAGCCGGCAGCATGCGCGTCCGGTACAGCAGCCGCGTCGCCGGCAGCATCCAGCCCATGGCGATCACCGGCGTCGAGGGGGTGAAGGTGAAGGTGCTCCTGGCGTGGGTCGGCGTCACGGAGGTCGACCGCGACGGCGACCGGCTCCGGTTCTCCGCCGGCCCGGTGTCCAAGTCGTTCCCCGTCGACACATTTGCTCACAGCCCACAGTGCAGCTGAGGCTTTTATTTGTCGGTAGCAGAGACAGGCAGGCAAAAAGCATTAATCTGCGTGTGTCTTTGTTATGTAATCTTCCTAGGATTGGTTACAGATAGTGGTTAGGAAGAGTCCTAGGACGAGGTTAAAAATCATCGAGGTCGTCTTATTTGTAACCAACCTCTAATTGGTTTTCTCTCCCCTTTTCGCAACTCTTTATTTGCATCTTCATTTCTTTTTTTTTGTGGGTTTTTGCATCTTCATTTCGTATTGAATGATATCAATATGTATGGAAAAGAGGTGATCGCTTCTCTAGTGATGACTGATGAGGTCCAGCTTGTTGTGGCCTGTGGGCATTGTCATTTTAATACCTTACCGAGTTATAGTAGGATATTTTAGCTTGTGTTCAGCACATCCCGTGTTAAAGAGCATCTTCAAGAGTTTTTGTATCTTGGGTGAGTTAGGTAAAAAAAAAGAAAGACAAAAAAAACTCCTATCCAACAGAAACTCTATCTACCTCATCTTCTATCCTCGTTTTCTATCCAAAGGGTGCCGCTGGACATCTTTGACTAGCGCTGAGCGCTAGCCATCTCTTTTTGGATTTTGGAGAAGCTGTTGGATTTCATCCCTTTTTCGCTAACTATTTCGTTTAAATAATAGCTATATCAGAATTTTAGCTATTCGTAGATACAAGAGCTCTTGGAGATGCTTAGTATCCGTTGCAAGGATCCACAATAAACAAAAGTACTACTACACAGTACGCGCTGATTTATTAAGCATGCAAATATAAATTTTCAAATATGGCTATTTCATATCAGGTATTAATCAGTATAATAGTTCTTATGGATTTAATTAACGCTACACAAAGAAGATCCAGACCACAATACATTCACGTATACACAGAGATCAATCCGAATAACCAAGGAGAACTTACCATCACCACCACCAACTGATCAAATGTTTAAAGTAAGTGCCAGTAAACAGTAAGGCAACCTTATGCATCGAGTAAAGCGATCTAGAAGGCCGACATAGTCTCATCTATATATGTGGGCCCATGTAAATGTAAAGCCCAATAATGCTAAAGTCCATCTTGTAAAGTACTCCTGCTTCTGGCTGGCCACGCTCTCAACTAATAAACTCTAAACAATTCAACACATATGTGCATCAACATTCCCTAAAAAAAATGTATGTGCGCATCAACAACATTTAAAAAACACAAATGAAATGTTGATCTGTGGTGTCCACATCAGTCCACTATCAGCTGTCACAGACAACTACTTTAAAGGAAGAAAATCAACACTCACCCGCACGAGCAATTCCAAAAATTCAAATCCATAAACTCCTTTCATACAGGGGGTGTTTAGTTCCAAAATTTTTTTTCTATAGTACCCGTCACATCAAATGTTCGGACACATGCATGAGACATTAAATGCAGTTGAAAAAATAATTAATTACACAGTCTTATTGATTACCACGAGATGAATCTTTTAAGCATAATTAGTTCATAAGTGGATATTATTTGTCAAATAACAACGAAATATGCTACAGTATCAAAACCCAAACTTTTTCACCAACTAAACACACCCACAGTCTCGTTTAAATATTCTACACACCCGCCCAACAATTATTGCAAACCCAGTGTCACTTCACTGGAGTACTCATTACAACACTCAGTTTGATAAGTCCACACTCCGAGAACAATCAACTAAACAAGCTATGCAGATGCAGTCATACCATGTAGTTTCATTTCTTGTGTGACTCAATTATGCCGGCAACATGCAAGAGAATTGCTTGGGTTTTACAACTCTCTAGGGAATGATTGACCTAAATCTATTATTGAAAGTTTATTTTACAACATAATGATTCATTTTCACGGTAAATCTACTAAAACATTTAATCATGTCATAAGAAGTAATAATTTTGTGTGCATCTGGTCAAAGTTTCTAAAATTTGACTGCATTCTGACCTAAAAGGCATCAATTAGAGAACAGAGGGAATATTTTAAGTACTACTCAACTAAACCATACAAGAGGGAAACTAAATATATACTCGACCTAAAAGACCAACTCACCCTCACCAACCACATGGCATTTTTATATAACTTTTAATAAGGTATGGAAAGCAATTCAAATCTAGAAATTGCTCCATTTAATATTTAAAAAATCTAACAGGGGCCATTTGGCAGTGTTAACTAAGGAAAAAAAATAGGAGGTTGCCGATAAACCCATTTATCGGATTTCTCAAAAAAATATTGGCAAAAAATTCCCTCAAATTGTACGTAAAATAATCAATCCAATATGGAAAACAAGACATCACAATGCTTAGAAATGAGAAAGCATGTAGCCTATGAGGTAATGGGTGAGTATGGATTAAAAATTACCAAGAATTTTTATCAACCCGGTGACCATCGATTAATGCGATTATCTGTTTTCTCGTTTTTTTTTCACCGGTAAATTTTTCCCTGCCGTTTGGGAGCGAGGGAGCCTCTTGAAAGCTGGTGAAGCTAGAAAAACTATCTTTACTCAGTTTCCAGTTTATTTTGCTTAGGTTTGTACAAAAGGTTTGTGCTAAGTGCATCATTTGGTGAAAAGTAGATGAAGCTAAAGATGGTAAAAGCGCTAAATAGGGCCTTAGTGCAAAATGAATAATTAGATTTTTCGTAAATGACACATATCTAAAACCGGAGGAACTATATGTTCATTTACATGATCCAAACAAGGTTTCTATGGATAAAGCAGTCTAGCGCTTCAGGAATGAAAAAAAATCTTGTTGTGATCCCCAAAAAATGGAAAAAGAAACAAGTCATTGAACTTGAAAGTCCTTTCTTTTCAAAAGAAACAAGGGAGCGAGGTACATAGGTCAATTGTATCTCAAACGGATACATATATAAAATATTATGGACACATAGATATATAGTGTGTATTACGTTGGCCTAGTATATTAAAGTTATTCTACAATACTTGAATCTCTCTTGGTCCTATTCGTAGAGAGAGAGAGAGAGAGAGAGAGAGAGAGAGAGAGAGAGAGATGCCAGTTTCTTGGAGCAACATTCGGGACTATAAGACAACTTTCACAATTGTAGAGTTGTTCTTGCCATACTCCTCAAAACATTCCTTTATTCTAGTCACACTTTAATGAACAATGAAATTACAAGGATACAACTTAAAATATAAACCATTGTAGGGTTTGCCTATAAAATCGTCTCAATATTATGTTGTGCTGCACATGAGATTGGGTATAAGGCACTACCAGCAATAATAAATATATAGAGTAACCAAACCACATAGATCAAGTATAAAACTCTAACTTTTGGCATGTAGTTAATAAGTACTATATATGTTTTTCGAAATACGCCTCTATTTTTGACGATTATTAGCTGTCTGCAAAATACTTTGATCCCATGTGACTCTAATTTGGTAATGTTTAAATGTCACATCAATTTTATCTATCAAGTGAGTCTTAGGAGATATTTCAGAACATTTTATTAAAATTTGAGTGCTTTGGATTGCTACCAAGTTTCCGCACGCATGATTCAGAGTGACCCCATATGTCATTATGATAGCCGAAAGACACATAATTAATTAGTGCTATATTCCTCAATTTCTAAGTGTACCTGTGAATCTTTGATCACTATAAAATATATCTTTATAAAGAGGGGCCCTCCCCTTGCTAGTCTATCTCCTTGTGTCCCAAGCACCAACTATGGCCAAGCACAATCTCCACCTCCTTCCGTCCCTTCTTTTTTTTTCCACAATTGTGGCCTCTCCATCCATTGCCTCAGGTACCTCCTTGACACCACCGCTAGCAACCCCGCCGGCAGCAGCGCCACCGATGGCTGCACCTCCGCCAGCAAACTCATCAACACCGACAGCATATGAGATGCTGGAGCAATACAATTTGACCCGCGGTATCCTCCCAGAAGGTGTAACCGGGTATGTCCTTCGCCCAAATGGCTCCTTCGAGGTGTACCTCCCGGGGGACTGCAACATCCATGCCGCCAATATGCAAATCAAATACAGTAGCCGCATTGCCGGCCGGGAACATCCAGGCCCAGTCGATCCGTGGTTTGGAGGGAGTGAAGGTGGACATGATGTTGCTATGGATTGGCATCACACGGGTCACTCGCACCGACGACCAGCTCAACTTCTTTGCTGGCCGGATATCGAAGTCATTCCCCATTGGTAATTTTGCCAAAAGCCCCAAGTGTGACACCTGAGGCTTTGGTTGCCATCAATAATATTTCTGTTAAATGTTGACATTGATTATTCGACAATTTGGTTGGCATTTGATGTACTCGTTATTTCTTTTAAATAATATTGCAAGGATGGTTGCCTTGTCATGTCTACAAAACCACATACATGGCGACACATAAATCGAGTCGTTTTATTCCTGAAAATATTTACTTGCTCTTTTTTCCTCTTCCCCAACTTGTTGTCTCTTGTTTTTCATATGATGCTTTCGAGATAGAGTTTAAGACAAGAAAATCACAGGGAATTTTGTTAAGAATGTGAATCAAAATCGACTAACTGTGCGAGGGCTCAGATAAATGAAAAGACCATGCCCTATGTAAGAATTTATGGGAATGCTAGAGCGTAAGACATTTACTCGATCAATTTTTTAGACCAAAGACCCTCTTGGGCTCTGCTTTACTGAAAGCATAAAAACGATCCGCTGGGGATACCAGCTTTACAGGTCAAAGGCACAGAGAAACTTTCCAAAGAAGCTTTCCTAGCCAACACCAAGCCAGCACAGGCTGAGGCAAACCTACAGCCCTCTAGAAGACTAGAACCTCGCTCTAGGAAGAGCAAAAACTTAAGAACGGAGGCGGACGAAGCTCCAGAAAAAGACTCCTAAGCAAAGACTAGACAAGTTTTAGCGTTCCAGGAAGAACAACTCCACACCATTCCTCCTCGCAAGCCTTCTTTCAGATTACAGCGACAGGAGTTTTTGCTTCAGTCTTTGTAACCCAGTTCTGCACACAAAAAAATCAAACGAAACAAACCTGTTTCAGGCGAGTGTATTACAACAGTATTAAAAGCCAGATCGTTCCTTGAACCACACACTCCAAGTCAGACACCCAAACAAAAACATCAGGAAATTAACTCAAGCAATTAAAAGCAAACTCTTAGTAAATATATCAAATAGTTTACTATTGTACTATGATCGCCTAAGAAGCTATTGCTTACTTTTTGTATGTCGTTATTTTGTATGATTCGTTTATCAAATTGGATAGTTTCGCTGGTTTCTTGCTCTTCTCAGTAGACCATTTGTTAAGTGTAAAATCGTATATAAATCAGTTGCTTGCAAAGAGCTAGGACGGTGCAAAACTGACTGGGCTGAATGTTCCTAAAAAAAAAACTGACTGGGCTGAATGCTGGGCGCCCATTTACAAATCCAAAAACGGCCCCAATAAAGTGATCTGGGAAATGTTCATCTCTGCAGGCCCATCTAAAGAGAGCACAATATGTACACAGGTCTAACTGAGAACTGCTAACTTTACACTCACTGTGCTCCTGGTAATCTGTGGCAGTCATTTGATCGTTTTCTCTGCACAGCAAGAGCGTTGCGTTTACTTCTAACTTCTAAGCATTACTCTGGCGGCATTTAAACTGCTGTGATTTCTCCATTTCCATCAGAGCCTAAACTAATGCGAAGCGTAAGGGTTTTTTTTTATTTCTTTATGAAAAGGTTAGATGGTAAGGGACAAAGAATCAAATAAACTATGTGTCCTTGGTGGTGTATACGTAACCGTCAGTAGTCCAGAATGAGCTGACACAGATAACTCAGAATTTCATAATTCCAAAGTCAACTGCCACTGAAAGAATATTCATATACATTGCACACACATACAAGCAACTCCAAAATGTAACATCCTTGCTAATCATAACTCAAGCATTGTCACTAAACAACTGCAGAAAAGTACACATCCTCTAATTTTTGAAACCCAACAGCATTCTAGAGTAGAGATGACTAGATGAGCTATTGTTAGTTGCTACACACAACTCAACACAATAAATCTGCACTCCAAGAAGAACAGAGAAGTCAACCAAGCTAGCCATCCATCCATCATCTACCATTCTCACACCACACCAGCCAAGAGACCAAGAAGCAGCACTAGCCATGACCAAGAACCACCACCTAGTCGGCCTCCTCCTCTTCCTCACGGCCGCCGCGATCGCCGCCACCGTCTCCGCTGCCGCCGCCGCGGGCAACTTGACGGTGTATGAGATGCTGGAGCGTTACAAGTTCTCGCGGGGCATCCTCCCGCAGGGCGTGCGGCGGTACGTGCTCCACCCCGACCAGGGTTCACAATATCGCTCGAAATTTCGCGGTATACCCGATATTTCGGTTTTATCGGTGGGTCCGATATTTTTTTTACCGGCCGAAATTGATTTTTTGAATATTTGTTTCACTAAAAAATAATTTTAAAAAATAAATATAAAAAATAAAAAATAAAAATAAAAATAAAAAATCCCGATATTCCCGATATTTCGCCTATATCGGTGATGGCCGATTTTTTTTTCATACCGGAATTAAAAACCCTGACCCCGACGGCTCCTTCGAGGTCTTCTTCCAGGGCGGCGGCTGCGAGTTCCGCGTCGGCGGCCGGTACCTGCTCCGGTACGAGAGCCGCATCGCCGGGACGGCGCGCGCGGGGTCCATCCGCGGCCTGCAGGGCGTCAGCGTGAAGGTGCTCTTCCTGTGGCTCGGCATCGACGAGGTGGACCGCGCCGGCGACCAGCTCAGCTTCCACGTTGGCCCGCTCGCCGCGTCGTTCCCGCTCCGCAAGTTCGCCCAGAGCCCGCGCTGCCGCTGCGGCTTCGACTGCGCCGGCGCCGGCGCTGGAGACGCCTCCGTCGCGGCGTCCTGAACCCCGTGCCGTGATGCCTCCTCCTCATCGTGCCCTCTTCTTTGGCTTGCACCGCGTCGCCGCTCGATCACTGTAATCGCTGCTGCCAGTCGTGGATGTACCATATCATATCGTTGGATTGTTTCTTGAATGATGATGTACGGAACATGAGAACAAACGATCAGAGAGATTGGATCGGTTCTTGGATTCGAACAGTTCGTTTTCGGTTTGATGCCATGGATGAGTTGACTTCTCGAACTGATCTTCAGTGCTGCAAGCCTGCAAACTAGCTCATTCGGTTTGGGTTTCATGCCATGGATGGGTTGACTTGTTGGCTGGCCCAGTGTCTTGATGTTGCCTGATGATGATCGTTCCTTGCGTTTTCTTGCTTGAATGTGATGTTTACTTCACCATCTCAATTCTTGGACTCCATTATTCTCTAAGAGCAATTCCAGTAGGGCTGTTAAATTTGGATCAGCAAATGTTCATTTAGAAGCCCATTTCTAAATTTTGCTCACCCAAACATGAGCATCCACTCTAGCAGGGCTGAGTAAACATGCTTCTATTTTTTAACCTAACAGCTGAGCCCCACCTGTCATTCTCCGGTTCTCCGCTCTCTGATAGCCGCGGTTCTCGCCAATGCGCCTGGCCGGCACTGCGCCTTGCCGCTTCACGACGGGGAGATCCCGGCGGCCACACGGTCTATTGGACAGCTGATGCATCCCAGACCTGGCTAACTCCGGAAGGAACTGGTGAGCTCGAAGGAGCTGAAGGACCCGAGGTTCTTGTACGGCCCTGGCGAGAGCCCGTCGTCGACGGCGCCCAGCTGCCTCCTCGTGTCTGTGGCGGCCCGCCGCCTCCTGCCCCACACCCTATACGCCTCGAACGCGGCCGCGCCGGCCACCACATCGACGCCAATAGTGAGCAGCGCAGCCTTGACCCCGCTCATGCCGCCGCCGCTCCGTCCACGCCCGCGCCTGGCCGCCTCCACCAGGCTCCTAACCTTGAAGTAGCCCTGTACAGCCCGCCGACCTCCCCGCCAGGTGTGACGCACAGAAACAGCAGCGAAGATGGCGGTGGCGGCAGCTGCCTCCCGACGACCGCGCTGGCGCCCCCGCCGCCGACTTCGAGGCACTCATAGCAGTCGATGGTGAAAAGCGAGAGCGAGAGGGAGAGCGACAGGTGGTGCGCGCACGGCGCCTGGGCCTGCGCCAGCGCGCCGCCCCCCGCGCGGCCGAGCCAGTCCAGCGCCGGGCCCAGGCACAGGCGGTAGAGGCGGCGGTACTAGCCGAGCGCGGCGACGACGGCATGCGTGGCGGGGCCGGCTGGCGGCGTGGGGCCGACAACGTGGCGGAGGCAGAACACCTCCCAGACGGCGTCGCGGCGCGCCACGGCAGCCCACAGGCGGCACACGCAGGCGGCCGCCGCCAGCGAGTACCCGTCCAGGCGCGCCAGGATCTCCGCCAGAAGGTCCGGTTGTCGTTGATGTTGTAGCCGCCGCCACCGCCGCCCAGCAGCTGGATGCGCAGCTCCAGCTCTGTCACCTCCGCCGCCCTGCCTGGCCGCCGCGGCGCGGGCGGCGCAGCTGCTCTCATCCGCCCGTCCGCTCTGGTGCCCGCGTCTCGTCCGCGTCCCGTCAGCTCTGACGGTCAGCTTATGGCTGCCAAGGCTCCGATGGGGGAGGATGGAGGCAGGGCAGCGAAGAGGAGAAAGGTGGCTCCTTCCGTGGAACAGGGTGCGGGGAGGCCGAAGTGGATGAGGCAGGATGATAGAAGGGTGCGGCAGCACCTCGGCCGGTAGGGTCGTGCGGCGGCTAGGGCCGGCAGCGTGGCGTCGGCGGGGGCTGGGCGGCGGTGGCGAGGCAGAGATCTCGGCGGGGCGGCTGCGGGGGGCGTTGGGGATCGGGAGGAAATGAAAAAAAAAAGAAATCGATGGGGCCCATAGTTGGCAGCTCAAATAGAGGGCCACCAAATTAGGGGGGTGGGGGGAGAAATTTGGAAGGTCTACCAAAATGGCAGCCCATTTGCCCCCCTACTGGAGATCAAATTTTTGCACCCACCGAGCAAATATGGAGATGAAAGCCCATTTAGTCACCCTGGTGGAGTTGCTCTAAGCTTCGCGAGACCGGGTATTCGGGTGTTACGGGTGCAGTGAATGAAAATGCCGCCTCGTCTGGGATCTGGCAGATCAGAAGGAGCATATGCTCGGCTGTTTGGAGTTTGTTTTACATGATCCGATCCGTGGCGAAAATGATGATTATTCTTCCTTTTTTTCGAAAGCACAGGAGAGCTGCGCATCAATAAATTAAGAAGGAAGAAGGGGGGAGAACCCCAAATGGTACAAACTGGGTATGTACCCCATCCAAAACAGAACCCTTAAGAACTATTACAAAAACACACACGAGGGGTGAGATCTGACCAACAGGTACCAATGACAAGCACCTATGCCACCTGATTTCTTAGGGTGAGGACGTGTGACACTCCTCGAGCCCCAGCAAAAACCCACTATTGTAGATCCTCTTTGATAACCGAGACAACACAAGACACATTAGGAGTGATCATATCAAAGACGCAACGGTTGCAATGCTTCCAAATAGTCCAAGCTCCCAAAATAAGAATGGAGTCAAAACCATTTTTAATCAGACCATCCACTCTAGTGCTAGTGGCCATCCAACAATCGAAAAGGGAGAGGTCATTCAGTAGAGCCAAGGTTTGAACCATACTTGTCGGGAAAAAACACATACAACCAGCAGATGATCCGCGGTTTCCTCAGCCTGATCAAAGAGGGCAAGCAGCAGGGTGGGAAAGACATTTTTTTTCTTCTTCTTTTTCCATGTTTGATTGATCTGTCACTGTCAGCGTGGCAATGTGATGACGTAATACAGTAGAAGCCGCGGGGAGTAGCTTCGCGGGCTTCTTTCCGACCAGCAACTCGTTTTGCTTTCCATTCTTTTCTTGTTAAAAAACTATGGGCTTTAGGAACTGCTGGGCTGATACAGTGCTAATCGTGGGTGGGCTTTGGCTTGAGAAGGCAGTAGGATCAACCCAGACAACGGCCCAAGCGTGCGCGCCCATTTCCTGCCTGTCCTGTGTGGCTCTGTAACAGGCCTACGCGCCCATTTGGGCCTTGTTCGGCTGGCTGGCTGGCTGGATGGCTGGCTGATTTCGCGTGAGAGGAAAATACTGTTGGCTGGCTGGTTGGCTGGTGGCTGGGCTGATTTTGTGAGAGAGAAAAATACTGTTGTGGCTGGCTAAATCTGGCTGAATCCGCCAGCCGAACAAGGCGTTGGATCGCCATGAATCCTGCCTGTGTGGCGTGTGGGCAGTTTAGCCCATCAGATTGTTCAATACCACACAAGAAGTTTATCAGATCGGCTGGATAAAGCCCAAATCTAGGGCCTTTTTTTATTTTTATATTAAAAAAACAAAATTTCAAAAATATATGCCGAATAGAGAAATTTTAAAAAATGGGTGCCTGTCGCCCCCTAATGGGCGACAGGGTGCCTGTCGCCCATCCAGTTGGCGACAGGACCTAAATGTAAAAAAAATTTACATTTAGATCCTGGCGCCTAGGGCGCATTAAATAATAAACTTGTAAAATTGATATAAAATTATAAAAAAATCAGAAAAATACAAACTCAACTGTTCTGGATTCTATGAAATAATATCTACAACTTTTGTTACATAAAGTTTTTCATTTGATCAATGTATATAAATCAAGAAAAATAGTTCTTGTACTTAGAAAAATCTGAAATAATTCATTTGGTCTAGTTGTGCTTATTTAAAATTTACCAAACTTTTTTTTATAGCTCTTAGGAAATAAAATAATAGTACTATAACAGTTATGGCTTCTAATACTCAGTATAGCAGCATGGATAAATAACTCATTTAAATTAGACATATTGCAAGATCTAATTTAAAAACTTATTCTAGAAATGTTTTCCGGGCCTACCAATTTTGTACAAGTCTATGCTAACCATATGCAACACTCTGGCCAAAGATGACATGCATCCAAAGGATGGATCTTGAGATTTAAATAAAAGTGCATTAAAATGGTATTTAAAATAGAGCAAGATACATTGATCAAATGAAAAACTTTATGTAACAAAAGTTGTAGATCCTGTTTCATAAAATCCAGAACAGTTGAGTTTGTATTTTTTTTATTTTTCTATGATTTTATATCGATTTTACAATTTCACTATTTAATGCGCCCTGAGCGCCAGGACTTAAATGTAATTTTTTTTACATTTAGGTCCTGTCGCCAACTGGATGGGCGACAGTCACCCTGTCGCCCATTAGGGGGGCCACAGGCACCCATTTTTGAAATTTTCCCTATTCGGCATATATTTTTGAAATTTTGTTTTTTTAATATAAAAATGAAAAAAACACCAAATATAGGATGACTCAACCCCCAAGCCCACTACTCGCTGTCTTTTTATCCCATAGCCCACTACACCTGAAGCTAACAACATCCTGTACAAGAGAGTCCACTATCCCTCATTTTATCTCTAAAAAGTTTCTCTTTTTTTTAGAAAAGTCCACTATACATCCTTGAACTATCACAAAAGTTCGATTTTCAACTTCTAACTATAAAACCGGATAACAAATACCATCCAACTGTTGAAATCGGGCAAATTTGGCCCTTTAGGTGGTTTTGAAGGTGGTTTCTATTTTGTGAGAATTAAAAATATTCAAATTTAAACTAAAAAATTCATAAGTAATTCATTTTAAATAAAACAGTACAAAATGGGTATGAAATTTTTTCTAAATGTGCAATCTATCTATTACTACGATACTTTTTGGTTATTCAGATCCAACTTTTTTATTTTCATAATATTTAGTTGCTTATAATTATGTCTGTTGTTTTTAAATAACTAAGATTCAAATAGAGCAATAATAAATAGGTTACATTTTCAGAAAAAAAATTGGTACTAGTTTCATAATTTTCTAATTCAAAATGAATTAGTTTTGAATTTTTATAGCTAATTAGAATTTTTTACTTTTAAAAAAATATACAAAACCACCTTGGAAACCACCCCAATGACCAAATTTGACCGGTTTCAATAGTTGGATGGTCTATGCTATCTTGTTTTGTAGTTGAAGGTTGAAAATCGGACTTGTGCAATAGTTCGATGGTGTAATTTGGACTTCTCTCTTTTTTCTCTGTGCAGTGAACCAGTAGCCAGTTAAACTATGATTACCTCAGCTTTGTCTACTTTTATGATCCTCAAGCTGAGGATCATGTTATCCACCACCGAAGTCATATGATGGTTTGCATTACCCGAAGATAGCTTCTCTTTCGTCCAGAATCTGAATCACTGATGATCCGTCTTTTGTCCGACTAATGCACCTGTTCCGAATGAGGTCATTTTCGCAACAATGTGCACTGATTGCATGCCCCCTAAATCATATTGCAAAACTTTTGTCATGTACATTATTGGAGTTCTTCTATGTTTTTCTTATAGTATTGTTGAGATACAAAATTATGCAAACAGATACTAGAAGAATTGACAGCATAATTTGCATTTTAATTTATCCCAGGGCCATTCAACTACGCAAGCGTCGTCCTGCACTGCGAGCTTTTATCACCTATAGCCGAAGTTAGCGGGCACCGCGAAGCGCGCTTTCCTTCCTAGAACATATTTGCGAAGCAATGAATCGAAAAGTTTCATGATTGCTGCACATCAGCACATCAAATGTATGACTCCTGTGATGAACTTCTTCCCAACTACCCTAGATTGATCCCAAGATCTCTGCAAAAAAGTCATGTGGCGTGCCTGAGCTCCACAGAAACTGTGGTCCGTACGTTTGGTCCCTGCACCTTGATACTTTCATTACCTGTGTCAAACTTGGATCCGCCCGGCCGTTGCGCGGCTTGGAAAGGGTTGC
The DNA here is from genome assembly GCF_016808335.1 of Panicum virgatum. Lineage (NCBI taxonomy): Eukaryota > Viridiplantae > Streptophyta > Magnoliopsida > Poales > Poaceae > Panicum > Panicum virgatum. The sequence goes on from NC_053152.1 coordinate 12,815,422, forward strand.
CATACCAATGATGGCGCACATGCTCTGAGAGCAACGTGCGCAATTCGCTTCGAAGACAATTTGTTTCAAAAAAAGGAAAAAAAACGCGTGAAGACAAACCATCATGGCAAGCACACTACTTCTTTCTTACCATTTCCGGTACACGTACGTTTGTTTGCACTGCCAAATTGCGCCATCGCCATCGAAGCATCAAGTCTTGGTGAGGACCATTTGCCACTACGTTGGCAATGTTGAAATATTAGGCAATTACATGATTAAATTCTGAAATAAATAAATCATGAACATAACTAGATTTAGCATGAACAACTCTATTATACTAGTGGCAAGGCATAACAGGATGATTAACTCTGAGAATATGATTAAGAACTGAATGAAAAAACAGATTACGTACTGAGCCTTATCTTTTGGTAAGACGAATGAAGATGACCGGACGAAGACAGTCCTGTTGACGGAGTGCAGCAGCCGATGTCGCAGGCGACGGTTCGCCGCGGCACGTGACTTGGACGAAGGACGAGCCGTGATGAAAATCTTGGAGCAGTCGCGTTGGGCGCTTCCCAAAAATCTTATTCGTCCTCTCCCGGTGTAGGATCTCGAGGACGGAGGTTTCGGAGACCTGCTCTCCCGATCGTTGGTGCACGCCGATGCTCGGGATGGATTTAGACTACGATGGCGGCGCAGCAGCGAGAAAGAGGCAAAACTCTAGGTTTTGTAACCCTATCTCGGATTTGTAACCTTAGCTTGAGTTGATGTGTTCTCTGGTGGTAGCATATTGGTTAGATATATAGGAGATCCATAGGACCTCCTTAACTTCCCCTAGCAATGTGGGATTAAAGGTTTGCACCCCTCCACCACTTCCTCATGCCCACATGGGCCTTTGAGATTTATTTGGAATAGCTAAAATATTTAATGGGCCAAACCCAAATTCCAACAGGCAATATCCATATATATATAGGAATTGGAACATTGCATTTCACTCCCAATTTGAAGCATTTAACCATGTGGATTTGTTCAAAAATTGATGATGTGGACTTAAATAATAACAGCTATATTGCTATTAATTGTTAGTTTTTGACCATGCCTAAACCTTTTTCCCTTCTTAAATCCCATTAGTCGTCTCGACTTTGTTGCGATGCAAGTTTGAAATGCAAAAATCTGGATAAGGATTCGAGTACTGATAGCTTTTGTATTGTAACATTTCAATCTGAACCAACGATGCTGGTGTTCCTAACTTCAAGATTTGAGGTTTGTTAACGACAAATATTATAGGGTTTTATAATTTCCCTGAACACATTTGCCTGCAAAAGCTACCATAATTTGAAAAGCACAAAAACCACGTTTTCAAAAAAAAAAAAAAACCATACCAGCTTCTCTATATACAGATGGTGGATTACATGATATATATGGAAAAGCTCGATGGAATAGCCACTTGTTTGTTGCATTGTGTCACTTATTGCGAATTCCTTATAGAGCGCACGTGCGTCGCTACTAATTAGAGCGAACAGTGGCCACATGCTTAGAGATACTACTTCTCAATTATTCAGCCCGCCGAATCCCAGATACCGCGTCGTATATGCACCTTTCCTCTTCCTTTTCCCCTTTCTCCTTCCTTTGGACTCGAGCTGCAGGCGGAAGGGGATCGCTGGATTTGAGAGATTGGAGGGAGACAGGGCAGCGAATCACCAGAGACCCGCTTTGATCTCCACGTCATGCACCGCGCTTGCCATGCAATTCATCCGCGCCGAGGCAGAGTATGCAAAGTCAGTAATGTTATATTTCTAAAGTTCATGTGTTCTAATGTTTAGGGCTGTAATATTTTTCAGATAAAGTTTTAGAACTGAGAGATACAAAGTTTCTGATAGGGTAGAACAAAGTTCCCAATATGGGAATGCTAAGGTTTTTAATTATGAAGTATTAGATGTAAAAGGATAAAGTTTTGAATGTTTTCTCACAAAGTTCCATATTTTTGAAGAGTAAAGTTGGGTTCACGAGAATACAAAGTTTATAACATGTTAGTAGAAAGTTTTCTAATTTTGGGATGCAAAATTCAGAGTTTATTTTACTAAAAAAATTTACAATGGGGTATCATTGCCTTAATATTGTTTTGTACCATTATCACAATAGGGTATCTTATGAACAATAACACTACACTACAACCGAGATTATCTTTTTAGACTATACACAATCTCCTTTCTTCAATCATGTAGATATATTTATTTTTGTAGATTGAAATATGCTAATTGAAAGTTAGAAGCATAGAAAACTTTTTTATACCTTGCTAATAAGTTTTTCATATTCAAACATAAAGTTTGAAATATGAAAACTTAGAGTTAAGAATATAAAATATTTTAGATGTATGAGTCAATAGTTTTTCAAGTTCAACTATAAAGCCTCAAATATATACCTCAAAAGTTGGAAATACTTTATTTCTAATTAGCATATTTTGACGTTCGAAATATGTAATATGAAAGTTGAGGACATAAAATATTTAGTACATGATTTTGAAAGTTTTATGAAATCGAGTGCAAAGTTTTGTATATGTGATTCAGAAGTTTATGAAATTCCTATTAAACAGTGTCTTTTGGGCTGTTTTTCAGGCAGAAGTAAGCATGAAAAAAAAATCATAGATGTTAGGTTGTAACTAATACCACAAAAATCTTGGAAAATAGAAATTATGGAAAAGTAGTAATTATCTAAGCTAGCAGCTTGTTTTATACACCCAGTATTTGGCAAGTGGGAATGCGTTGTAGATACGCACCTAACCACCCAGCTAGCAAGACATTTACAAAGTATAATAAATATAAAATGTATTTGCAAGTCGCTAGCAACAACCACCAACTAGCATTCATTAGCAGTGCATAACAGCGAACGTGCACCCATTAACAACCCCATATTCAGAGAACATAGTTTCATACTTCGAAATTTTTGGGACTAAAAAGTTTCTTTGTATGCTAATTCAAAGTTTATAGTTTCAGATTTCAATGGGGAACTACAAAAGTTTAATTACTGTACTACTACTAAATTTATATATTCAGATTTCAAAATTTTTGGGACTACAAAGCTTATTAGTGTGCTAGTACATATTTTATAGTTTCGGACTTCAAAGTTTTTGGAGCTGCAAAGTTTATTACTGTGGTAGTATAAAGTTTATAGTTTCAGATTACAAAGCTTTTACAGTTGCAAATTTTATTACTGCGCTAATACAAAGAACTTGGTTTTAGACTTGAAAGTTTTGGAACTACAAGTTTATTTGTGTGTGCGTACAAAGTTCATACTTTCATATTTTCAATGTTTTGAAACTACAATCTTTTTTAGTATGCAAGTACAAAGATCATACCTTCATATTTTAAAGATTTTTAGAGCCAATAAAGTTTATTAATGTGATAGTAAAAAGTTCAAGCTTCATGTTGGAAAGTTTTCGAACTAATAAATTATTGTTACGGTACAAAGTTTATAGTTTTAGATTTAAATTTTTTTTGGACCTACAAAGTTATTAATATACTAGTACAAAGTTTCACAATTTTTCATATTTGAAAGTTTTTTTGAATTACAAAGTTATTAATGTGCTAGCACAAAGTTTGTAGTTTTCCAGATTTAAAGGTTTTGCGACTATAATTTTTTATGTATCTAAATATACAGTGTACAATAACAAAGTTTTATATCTAGAAATACAAAGGTCCCAATATTCATAGTGGAGTTGCATTCTCTTTTTTGTAATTTTTTATGTAGATCAATATTTTAGATAGAATTTTTCTCATTTTTTTGAATTTTTCATTTAAAACTAATTATATAAGTTGAGCACAAGAGTTACACTTTTTCTCATTTTTTAATTTTTTTCAGAGTATTATTGGTTAAAAAAAGATAATAATGTTGGATGAAGAACATGGACCATTAGTTTTTTTTGTTTATTCTATGTTCTAGAACGGCAGCTAATTAATTTTTTATTTTTCCCTTGTGTATGACTAAACTTGAGACACTAAAGTATTGTTTCGCATCTTCTTTTTACTAAATCTTAGTCTCACAAGTTCTACATGCATATATGTGAAACCCCCGCCCATTCACTCACTCACACACCCGTTGTCCCGAAAAGGAAAAAGAATAGAGTAGAAGTCAAATGTATATGCGCTACTACAAACTAATGGTGCACGTGCACTGGTTCCTACTCGCGGCGCGCGTTCGCTGCAATGGTGCCGCGGCGCACGATCGCCAACTAATGACCCCCCACTTATTGACTAATTAAGAGCGGTGATGCCGATCGAAGAAATTGTTGCTTCTTGCTCATGTAAAACTTGCTCCAAGGTCTCTACCAGCCAATGTAACCTTGCTCAGAAGTACCATGAAATCTTTTGTCCTTCCCGAGTTCCCGTTGGCTTTCCATTTGTGGAGCCTATCATGAGCTGTCTCTATCTGCACTCGCTCGCTACAATTATAGCATTTGGGATTGTTCCAGCATCACATATCAATTGTTCTCCCAAAGAGCCATCACCTTTTTTAAGCCCCATTTGCATGGCTCTTGAGGCTCCTGCCGCGCCTTTTGTCTTCTTGCCATACAACTCCGGTCACCATGGACCCAACCGGCGGCGAGGGCTGTGGTGGCGGCGGCGGTGGTGATAGGCACCTCGACCTCAACCTCTCCCTACGGTCTTCCTTGGAGCTGGAGCTAGAGCCGTTGGGCTACTTCTCCTGTTCCTACTGCAGCAAGAAGTTCTCCACCTCGCAGGCGCTCGGCGGCCACCAGAATGCCCACAGGTTGGAGCGCAGCATTGCCAAGCGCAGCCGCGAGCTGGCCGCAGCACGTGGGGTTGAAGAGGATGCGAGGAGGGGGAAGGAACCGCGCATTTCAGCGCCGCCGATCATGGCTCCAAGCTCCTCGCACATGATCATGGCATCGCCAGAGGCTGGAGAGGACCTTGCTGACAAGATTGATCTCTCCCTTAAGCTATGATTGGATCTGATATGCTTGTGCTCATCGTTCTTATGGTTTTTGTGGTAGGAACTTTTGGGCCATTAGCTGGTGCCTCCTTGTGTTGTTGCAACATTTTTTTTTCTGAATAAGCTTATTATAATCATTGATTTCTGCATCGATCGGAGCAGGATCATGTCAAATTCCCTTTATTAGTATTTTTCTTTTAGGATTTTACTGCGACATGAGTTCTTTATTAGTAGCTTTTTCAAGTGTAAAGCCTACAAAGGAATGGAAACATGAACAAGGCTTGTGCTGTGTAAATAAAATTGATAATCACAGATAAACATGGCTCGCTTCATTTGTCGATATGTTGCGTCATGTTTTAAACATAAAAGTTTCGTAGTTACATTTTTCATTTGATTGGTGAAAATTGCAAAGTTATATAGTATGTTATATGTTGCATTGTTTGTAATAACCATATTCAAATGGTTGTAGTGGTCAATGTAAGAGGTTTCACTTTATTGTTTAAGTTATATGGAAGAACTACAGGCCAGTGGATTTTTTGAGCTCATGGCCTCCTGAACTGTCTGTTTATGTATCAAGTGTCAACACATTGTCTGGAGAAACCGCCTTTAGAGATACTGCCTTTCTGTGCTATTGTTGACTGGGATTATGCAGCCCCACTTCAATTGTCCTCGCGATCCTTCTTTGCTGTTCTGCCTCTTCATTGCTAAATTGAAAGGGCGTTTTGTAAACACTACCGGAAATTGGATCATTGCCGAGTGCTAAATTGTTTGCCGAGTACAATCCATCGGGCACTTGGCAAACAATCTCTTTGCCGAGTGCTACATGTAAAACGCTCGGTAAAATAAAAACACTCGACAAATAAATTTTTTGCCGAGTGTATTTTTTTTACACTCGGCAAATATCTCTTTGCTGAGTGCTACTTATCTAACACTCGGCAAAAAAGAGCAGCTTTACCGAGTGTCTAGATCCAACACTCGGCGAACCAAATTTTACTCTCCTCCCACCGACGCCCGCGCCTATCTCTCCTCCCTTTATTTCAAAATCAACGCCCTCTCTTATCCACTCCTCCCCACTTACTCCTCCGCTTGTCGGGTATAAACATCTTGGATACTCAAAGACAGAGGATTAAAGGGCCAAACTACTCTGTTAGGCGAGCTGATAGCGGCGTTAGCAAACCCGACCTACACTGAGGGGCTCCGTCCCGTCCGACCCAAGGAGAAGGCTCTTTCCGCCCGACCCAAGGGATGAGCCCTCACCTCGCCCGACCTATCAGACAGGTCCCGCCTCATCAAATGACCGAATGGATGAGGGGGCCGCCCTGTCCTATATTGACAGCCCACCATTACCCGCGCCACGCGGGTCTGATGGCGGCACAGGCGGACAGGAGACCGAGCGTGCTCTACCGCGGTCTATGCTGACACGGTGCACAGTGGAGTGCCCCTTCCCGTCATGTCCTACGGCATCGTAGGACATAGGGTAGGGGCCAGGCGTGCTGCACCAGGACCAAGACGCCCCCGTGTATCCCGCTCTGCAGACTAAGGGGTCAGACGAACCCGGCTGCAAAGGCGGAGGGCGGCGACGGCAGGGTCAGGAGGTCCCACGATGACCAACACAACGGAGCAGGCGCCACGAGGACTCTCTCTCTCTCTTTCTCTCTCTATGTTGTACACTATTCTCCTCCCTGACATATAAAGGGAAGAGAACAGGCTCCTGTATGGGGGCCGGAGCCAGAACCGAGACCAAAGCGAGAGAGTTCTGGGAGATCAGGCACACGACTGATCACTCACTAGAGCACACGAGCACACTCTCGTCGCTGGTAAAGAGGCAGGCGGAACTTAGGGCAGTTCTCGTCGGCAGCTGCTCTAACCAGACGAGAGCCAAGAACATGTTTTCCTTCCACCGATCTTAGAGACTTGGGGCGCTCGCTCCTCTCTCGACTGTTTGTAACCCCCTACTACAAACCAGTGCAAGATACATGAGCAACACGAACTGGACGTATGGTATTACGCCTCCTAGCGGCCCGAACCAGTATAAATCTTTGTGTCTTCCTGCATTACCATCCGTCACTAAACGCGCATCCATGAGAATCACTAGCCGGTGCTAAAAACACCTACACCGCTCATCCCTTCTCTCCTCCCTTATCTTCTCCACCAGCCACTCCTCTCCTTCTCCCATCGGTGGCCTCTCCTTCTCCCCATCGGCGTGGCGCGTATCTCCTTTCCCTCTCCCCATCGGCCCGGTGCGTGGCCTGCTCCTCTTGCTTGCTGACACTCTCCTCCCCTCTTTTGCTCGCCCCTCACTTGCTGTAGTGGGGAGCGGCGATGGGGCGAGGGGTGGCAGCAGCGGACGGCAGCCAGGCCAGGCGCGGCGACGGCGGCAGCCGGCGTGAGGAGAAACGGCAGCAGCCGGGGGAGGAGCGGCGGCGGCAGCCGGGCGAGGGGAGTAGCGGCCGAGCGAGGGGCAACTGCGGTGGCGTAGGCCGGTGAGTGGCTCTTTCCCCTCAGATCTGGCGAAGCAGGGTGGGAGCGGGGTGGTGGATCGGCGGCGGCGCAGCCTCAAGGCGTGGTGGTGGTGATGGCGCGGCACCGGTGAGGTTGTGGTGGTGATGGCGGCGCACGCCGGCTAGGACATGGTGGTGCTATTTTTTTCTGAATTTTTTTGCCGAGTGCGAAATAACACACGGCAAAGATTCTCTGCCAAATGCGCGAGAAAAGGCACTCAGCAAAGAGCTGTTTGCGACCCACTCTTTGTTGAGGGTGGCCGTCGGCAAACGTTTTGCCGTGTGTTTGTTGGCCTTCGCCGAGTGCTTCTAACACTAGGCATATTATGGGATTCCGGTAATGAAAGCTCCTTGTGCAGCACTGTAGACCTTAGAGCACCTTTGTCTCTTCTGCCAACGTTTTCAGCAGTATATTTGTAATAATTTGATGCGGGCTGACGGAGAAAAAGATAAGACAAAAAAATTTAGAGCACACAATAAAGACATGTGGACAAAAGAATAATAATCTAGAAAACAGAAAAAAAAAACAGATTCCCCTTGCATTATGCATAACTTTTCTTGTGTATGTAAGGTCAGCCTGAAAACTTGAACTGTCACGTGGTTGTGACAAATTTTGAGTTCTTTTCAAGCTAGTACTTCCATTGTCACTATCGCCTTTAAGAGTGGTGCGGTGTAATCAGCACATGTATACCAATTTCAAGATAAGGACAAGAACTAACGCTATGGACGTTGTATTGTCGTTTCCTGTATTGGCCCCATCACCCGTTCCTTTAATTTCTTCTCTTGTCAGCCCCATCACCAAGTTGCTACCCATGATGAGTGAGGATGCTGTGGAGGAGCCTCTAGGGTATCGCAGCTGCTGCGAGGGTAGCGAGGCCACTTGCATTGGTTTTGTTTTGCACGCTTCACTGGTGCCGAAGATCGTAGGTATCTTTGGTTGGTATAACGTTAGGCGGCTACTAATGTGTGATCTGCCCGTATTAAGGGATTTCCCATGGATTAGTTAAAAGAAAAATATTTTTTAGAGAAAAAGTTTTCCCCACTTTATTACAAGAACAAAGGCCACACACTACAGCAACCGGACAGCAACCGGCAAAGAAACTAAAGACGGGTCATCAACTCTCGGAAGCAAGGCCTCATTTGCTCTCCTATCCTCCGCTGGAGACTTGCTGGGATAGAGCAGACAAAGACACTCCCAAATTTGATCCCTCCATAGCGCCCATGATCCTCGGCATTCTTGCTCCCAGCACACTACCCAGAAAAGTTTTTTTTTCTTGATGGCTAAAACCGTCACGGAAAGTGGGCATTACCGTCAGGAATAGTCATCCGTGATGGTACCCGTCAGGGATAAGCCGTCAAGGATGAACTGTCAGGGAAAGTCCATCATCATACGTTTGTTGTCCTTGAGCAGAATCTTCCATCTCTTCAGCATCCTTGCTACAGATCCCAGCACCGGTTCCACTCCACACCAGCATTTTCCCTGAAAACATAAACCATTTCTTAGTTTTCATAGAACCCAAAGAACAGCCGCACACATACAGTTCAAGTTTTTATTTTTATTGTTGTCAAAAGAAAAATATCTCTCCCAAATATAACTGGTGTGTAGTTGAGTTGGTAAGAAAGGTTTACATGAGGCGAGAAGTTCTGATTTCGAATTTCGCCCACCACATGCATGTATATTATGCTACGTGAAAATAACGTGACTTGTGACTTTAGTACCCAGTTTTTAAATGAAAGTTTCTGGATACAATTAAGTTGCCAACCTCCGTCCCAATTTCAAATATTCTTTTAACATTTTACGTTACGTTTCTCAGTACCGGTTGTAGAACTGGTACCGAAGAGCCATATAACACAGTACTGACCTGATCCGGATGTAGAACTGATGTAATGTCAAGTTAACCGGTATTAATAGTCGAGGTAATGTCGAGTTGTTAGGTGAGTCTCAATGGAGGTTTAATGAAGGGTTTTATGGTATTAAATATCATCACTTTTGCTAACATGGCAAGAAGAGAGAAAGATAGAGTTTTATGGAGTGTGAGAAGAGTTTTATCATCATGAAGTCCATCTGACACAGTTACCTAGTTTCCAGTTTAGGTAACTGTGTCATAAAACTATGCACTGAAATTGGTCTTAGGTAACACCATGCATAGAGATGTAGACCTAATGCATCCATATTCGTTGAAGTTGCTGGATCCGCCATGGAAACAAGCAGTATCTGTTCTGTGATTTTGGATAACTTTGTATCGTCACAACTTTACTTTTCAGGTAGCTCGTTTGCTTTGGCCCGGAGGAAGACGTAGGTCCCAACAATCAGTTGTCCCAATGAGGCTGCATGTTCAGAAGATATTAAGAAGAGCAACAATCCAATATAACCACAGTCGTGACAAAATGCCATTACATTGCAGTACAAAGTAGGGGCAAAAAACCAATTTATTTCTAAGCAAACAATCCATATGCTAATTAACTAGCTTGTTTCAAGATTACCAAGTATTTGAGAGATGGCATAAGTAGAAGTGCCTTTGGTTTTTAATTGCTCAAGAAAAAAGATAGAACATGTAGATGGAGAGAGAGAGAAAATAGAAAAGTAACGAAGAACGGGGACCTTCCCACAGTGATGTCACCTATGAAAATGGAGCCCAGCACAACAGTAAAGACTACAGACAATGGGCTGAACATGGGAGGATATGACGGGCCTTTCTTGGCTACAGCCCACGAGTTCAAGCTATATTTTCCAGCAGTTGCGAGTGCCCCCTGCACCAAGTGGTATAGTGTAATATTATTTTCCATGGAACAGGTTTAATGCATTGCATTTTGTCATCACTTAAATAAGCTCCAGCAGTCAACTAGTCCTAGCTAATTCAAAACCTTCAAAGAGAACGCATTGATCTGCAGCACAAATCATCATCTGGGTTTCTGGCAAAAGCTTAGATCAGTTACCGAGTACACAATGGTCAGAAGGTTTATGTCCCATCCGATCTTCCAGGCGTCCTTGTCCCTCCTCACTCCTGAGTGCAGTCTGAACCCCTCCAACCAAGCACGTCGCCATGGATGACCAGTATTTGTATGGATACACCTTGAGAACCTTGGACTGTATGTAGGTGACCGAATATCAGAAAAGCAAAATATTGTCAGCCAAATGTACTATAAATTAAACATGGGTCAGGGTGACCGGCAAAAACATTACCTGAATTAGATACCAAGCAAACATGAAGCTGCTGCATGCCAGCAAGATCGTTCCACGCAGCTGATGACTTGCGACATCATCCACATGCTCTTCATTGCGATGGTGAAGGATAGGGTTCCAGAGATGCAGGGTGTTCGAGACAAGGGTTCCAGAGATGCAAAATCCCTCCCTTGTAAAGGCTGATGATCATTGTGCCGCCGACAGAGAGCAAAACTCCCGCAACCTTAAGCAATCCTGCCATGCTTCTGATGTGCAGTGCTTCCATTGTAATGCAAGAACAATATATGCAGGCATGTGTGTTGTAAGGAACATGGCCTCATTATGCCATTGTTTGTGATTTTGGTGATTGTGTGACAACATAATCAATGGGACTAACAAATTTGTAAGATCACATTTGTAGGATTTTTTAGGTCCTATGGATAAAATCTAATGTGTCCAATTCGCTGTAGAGATGTGTCCAATTCACCGTCGAGACACTCAAACCATAGTGAAAAAGTAGAGAATATTTTTGATGTGTCCAAATGACCACCGCGACAAGTTGGACAAGTGGATGCAGAAATAGTAGCACCGGTTAAACCAGTACTCATCGGTCTAACCGTCTGGCATCGGATAAACCAACGCAAGGGCATCGGTGCAATTGGACGTGAAATGCTGAGCCAAGTGAAGAAGACTCCGTGCACCGGTTAACCTGGCGGTGTACAAAAGGGTGTCAGTGCATTCACCATAGCATTGTCCAGAGAGCATGTCAAGCGGCCAGGAACCATGTCTTCATCACCGGTTGAACCGATGGGTCATCGGTGCATTGCATCGGCTAAACCGATGGTGCTGGGTGTTCAGTGTAATTTGAACAAGCGAATCATAACGTAGTTAACTTCTCTGTTGTTGATGACAATAGGATCACAGTTCACTACCATTTTTTAATATATATCACTGTACATTTGTACTGTATGAGTATTTAACTGCAATAAGCTAGTTGAGAATGCAAAGCCTACCGTGTAAATAAGTGATCTAAACACTAGTTCATGAAAACAGCAACATTTTACATCTCATAAAACATCACGAGTTATACACAACCGATTATTTCCAGTCATTCTCCAATTGACTAAGACAGTGCTGGTTGCTAGACTACTCAATTAAGTTTCTCAGAAGTCCAAACAGAGCACAGATATTGAAACCCATCATCACGATACAATAAGTACAACAATTTAACTGAAGACTTTCTCTTCAAGCAGAGCCTTCATCTCGTTTCTTTTCCGGATGCCAATTCGGAGGCGCCACTGGTTGAGAGCAGCATCTGGCACTAACGATGCCAAGAACCCCTGGACTGAGTGGCGCCAATACGGGAGGCACCTTGCCTCATAGCCAATGCAACGAAGAGCAGACTTGGCGTACTCCTCTGGCGATGGTATGAATGGAGAATCACCCTTGACCGGGGACATCTTGGTAGCGACATACAGAGGGATCTGGACGATGATATATATAACCAAAATGAGTATATATATGAGAAGTGAGATATTCTCGACATATATACGTTTCTCAATCAGGCGTAAATAAAGGACCACAAAGTTATTAGTACTACTAATTCGAGTTTACCAAAAGTACTACTAATGCGAGTATATATATGAGAACCTTTTCCATTTGGTTCAATAGTACCAACTCTTGTTATATTCTTTTTGCTTGAAATTTTAGAATATGCATGGTCAAAGTTTCTAAAATTTTAGACATCCTAGTGATGAAAACCTATCTAGTTGTAGTATTTATTCATCACTACTGTAATTAACATATTTCTCCTAATTCTACAGTATGTAGAAATTAATAACAAATTGTCGACAGTTATCCCTAAATGGCACTTAAAGGTCAATAATATATGCAATCCAATAAGGAGCTAATAATTAGGGGTATAAAGAAGGTCTATCCTATCCACCTCCCATATAGGGTTACCAAGTTGTAATATCCAAAAATCAATAAAATGGACTGGACTACATTTACTGCTTATCCTATTTCTTGTTTGCGTGGTAACGCGATTCAATAACAAAGATCAGAGAGTAAATTTTATATAGCACATTAGTTCAAAACTTAACACAATCTCATCTAAGTATCAAATTTTTGAGAAAGGAGGTAGTATGCACTAATTTTCTAAAAGAAAAGCATGTTCTAAAAATTTATCAATTAACCTTACATGTTAAACCTTACATAAATATATACTGAAAATTAGTTGCTATTATTCCAATAATGTATCATTAGCTAGTATGGAACAATAAACTTGAAGTAATGAGGTATGAATGTAATCCTTACAGAAACGCTAGCAATAAGAAGGCGACAGCATTATTATTCATATGTACCTGGCATTGCACGTCTACTCCATATTGTTTGTATTCAACGCTCAAGCTTCGAGAAAATTTATCAACGTACCTAACAAAATGCATAGACAATAGTGTAAATTTTATCAGTTGCATTCAACAAATATGCAAGATAAATTTAGTTTGGTAGGTGAAAATTTTTACCTAATATAATGGTTTTAAGAACAAAGAAATGTATTCCTCCAAATTAAATTATTCATACAAAAATCAGGTTGTGTTTGGATGGGTTAAAATAGAGGGATAAAGTTTAGCCCTATTTGTGTTAATGAACCAAGCATAGACTAATCTAGGGTTAGTTAGGGCTAATGCTCTCTAACCATCAATTAGAATGTTTTGCAAAAAAAAACATCAATTAGTCCTCATCTGGGCAGTTAGCTAAGGAATTAGCTCGCATTTAATCATTCGAATTGGCATCCAAATAACTCGCAAGTTTAGCTCTCGGATCCAATCCGGACTTGTGCTAGATAATGCATCTGTCCTGTACCTTCCACGCTAGGCTTTGTACTAGATGGTACACTGATGGTTATCACACTACTAGAAAATAAGAAAATAGAGCATTCGTCTGCGGCGCAGTTAGTTCCAACTATCTTTCAGCTGGTACTAACGCATACATTTAACATCAAGCTGAAGAACAGTGTCACAGAGAGCCATTTAGTACCGACTGTAGCCACCAGCCGGTACTAAAGTGATGGTAACTTAGTACCAGCTTGTGGCTACAACCGGTACTATAAATATAAAGGTGCATCTACCCCGATAGATCCCTCCCAAGCAGACGTTTGTTGGGTCATCATCAGGCAGCCCTGACAACCGGTCTGATCGGTTTGTGTAGTGACACTGCAAGATGTGCCGCTGCGCACTGCATGTTCAGTGCTCGGTGTTTTGCGGGTGGGTACCACATTTCTGCGTCAATAGTAGGCGACTAGGTTCTGCTCCTGAGGTCTTTAGTGTGCAGATGTACAATATTCTTGCCTTAAAGAAAAGGTGGTGACTTAGGATGAGCTGGTGGCTATAACCAGTACTATAAATATATAAATATAAAGGTGTGCATGCCCCGATGGTCCCTCCGGAGCAGACGTTTGTTAGATCATCATCAGGCTGCCCAGACAAGATCGATTTGATCGGTTGGTGCAGCGACACTGCAAGATGTGCCGCTGCGCACCGCATGATCAGTGCTCGGTGTTTTGCGGGTGCGTACCACATTTCCGCGTCAACAGTAGGCGACTACATTCTGTTCTTGTTCTGGTCTTTAATGTGCAGATGAACAAGATGCTTGCCTAAAGAAAAGGGGAAATTAAAAATGGCTGCAGGGGAGCATGGGTCGCTTACGCTTTGGTCGCCGCGTAGACGGCGTAGAGCGGGAACGCCGGCACCACGACGGAGGAGCCAGAGCCGACGTTGACGACGGCGCCCCTTCCCCTCGCCGCCATGAGCGGCAGGACGGCGCGCGTGATCCGCGTCGCGGCCTCCACGTTGACCCGCACCACGGCCTCCCACACGGGGCCGTCGACCTCGTGGAAGTAGGCGGCGCACGGGTACGTCGCGCCGGCGTTGTTGACGAGGACGCCCACGTCCCGGCCCTCCACGGCGGCCGCCACCCGCGCCACGCCGCGCCGCGCGGCGTCCTCCCCGGCGGCGGCGAGGTCGAACGCCACGCCCCGCACCTCGCACGACGGCGCGGCGGCGCGGACCTCCTTCCCCACGCGCGCCAGCTTGGCGGGGCTCCGGCCCACGAGGACGAGGTGCAGGCCCCGGCGCGCGAGCTCCAGCGCCACCGCGCGGCCGATGCCGTCCGTGGCGCCGGTCACCACCGCCCACGCCCCGTACCGGCCGGCCAGGTCGCGGCCCGGGCGGAGGAACGCGCGGTGCAGCCACGCGAGGAAGGCGGCCGCGGACCGGACCACGGCGACCAGGCCGAGGGCCACCAGCAGGGCGAACCAAACCGGGGCCGCCGGCGACGAGGACGATGACGCTAGCCATGGCGCCTGATGATCTGCAGCTAACAAGGCCACCATCTTGGACACTGCTTCCGTCGCTGACAACAGCACAGTGTAGCCCCGGCTACAAGAGGCCCTGCCACTGGCTGACGAGAGGCGTTTATGGCTGGAATGAATGCAAAAAAGTGAGCGGCCCAGCATGCTGCTCTGGCGCAGCAGGCAGCAACGACGCCGCGCGGCAGCAGGGCAGATCGGTGGTGGACGCAGGAGGAGGGTCCACGCATGCACGAACACTACGGCTTGCGGGAACGATCGATTTATAGGTGATCGAAGACGATTTCTTTTTCCATGTCGTCCAAACAAACTTCGGGAAACAGCATACATTTTTGTATAGAAATAGGCGAGTATGGAGTATTTATGATTAGAATACACACACGTACGTGCACATAGCTGTAGCGGTCCCTGTTGTCCGGGTGGCGCAATAAAAGTTTCGTATCAGACCAGCAACAACACAGGTACACCGGTTAAACAGATACACCACCGCCCAGATCAGCATACCACAGCCGCTAAGGCTATCTGCACTCGTCGTACTCTAAATTCATCCTCTAAAAAAAATATATTTTGTCTTAGTCATCAAGATTCTCTACTCTACATCCAATTTCACTGCACTCATTCATCCTATATATCATACTTTATATCAACTACCACGAGATGAGATCCACATATCAGATTTTTTTTACTACTCTATCTCCCTCCCCGTTCTCCCTCGCGCCCTCCCCTCTCTGTTTCTCTCTCGCCGGCGGTCCCTCCTCTCCTCCAATCGCCGGCGCTCTCTCTTGGACGGAGCGGGGAGGCCGAGGCGAGCACGCCAGCGGCGGGAGCCGCCCTGCTCCCTCCAGCGCCGCCCACCCTGCCGCCCTCCCTCCTCCCGGGCCGCGCGGGGGCGAGGCCTGCTCGTGCTCGGCCCTCTCCTCCTCCCCCTCTCCGGGCGGCGGCCTCGAGCTCGGTACCCGCGCGCGGCCATCCTCCTCCCTTGTCGGCGTCCGCCCTGGCCGGTGCTTCCCTCCTGTGCTGGATCCGCGGGAGGCGGCGGCCGGATTCCGCTCCGCAGCGTGGCCCCAACCGCGGCAGCGGGCCTCACGGTGGCACGGCGGCCTGCGCGCAGTGTGGCCTCGCCCCCGGCAGCGGCGGGCCTCGCGGCGGCGCGGACCTTGGCCATCCCACCTGAGCCCGCCGGCGTCGCCCCTTCGGTCCCTCCCCAAGCAGCGGGGCCATGGCGAGCGTGGTGGAGCGGCGGGCTCCCCCTCCCCTCCTCGTTCCTCCCGACGGGCGGCGGGCAACGTGGGCAGCCGAGCGGGCACGTGGCCTCGCGAGCGTGCGGGCGGCGCGCGGCGAGCACGCGGACGGCGGCGAGCGCGCGGCGACCATGCCGCGGCGGCGCACGGCGGGGCCAGCAGAGGCGCGTGACGGGGCCGGCGGCGGCGTGCGGCGGCAAGGCCAGCGAACGCAATGCCTTGCACGAGCCCCTCCTCCTCCTCGCTCCACCCTCCGCCAACGCTCCTCCTCCACGGTGTCGCTCGTCCATGGCGGCCGGCGAGCCCGTGCCCTCTCCCTTTCCCGCCGCCCAACACGCGGCATGGCAGCGCGCATGCGCCGCGGCAGTGGCCCACGGCCCTCCCTCCCCGCCGGTGGACCCCCCGGCAAGGTGCGCGAGGCGCTCCTCCGGCCTCCCTCCACCTCCTCCCTCAATTTGGGGTGGGCCGGCGCGGAGGCGGCCGGCGAGCAAGGAGGACGGACGGCCACACAGGCTGGACAGCGGGGGCGTGGCGGCCCTCCTCCCCCACGCTCGCGGGCGAGCTCCTTGCCGCCGCCACAGGGCAGCCTGCTCAACGCGGCGGAGCGGCCAGATCCGGCAACCCGGCCTGCGCGGCGACGAGTCCGGCGCGGCGCCGCCTTGTGCAGAGCTCGGCGCGGCGGGGCGGTCCGGCGGCGGCGGGGCCTCATGCAGAGCGCGGCGCGGCGGGGCCTCGTGCACTCTGTGCGGGCTGGCGGCGGAGGCTTGAGCGCCGGCGCAGGAGCGGCGGCGGTCGGCTGAGGCGAGCGCGAGCGCGAGCACGGCGTCCCCTTCGGCTCCGTCTCTGGCAGGCGGGCGGGTGCGAGCGGAGCTGGGGCCGTGGCGGCGAAGGCGGTTGCGGGGCGGCGGCGGAGCTAGGGCCCGCGCGGAGCTGGGCGGCGGAGGCGGAGGACAGCACGTGCGGCGGCTTCCGGCGGTTGTGGTGCGCGGCGGCGGAGGCCGAGCCCACCCGTAGCGGACGAACCGTACATCCGCTGGAAATTGCGGATGGCGAGCCGTCTAGGATCTTCCCGTATGCGATAGCGCACCCCGCTGCAGCTCTTTTTGCACTATATGCGTACTGCAGGGCAGGGTTGCGGACGGGTAGCGTCCCCGCTGTGGACAGCCTAAACACCATGTTGGAGTTGGGAAAAGCCTCGATACTGACAGACCGTCAATCAGCATAGAGTTATGCCGACATCAAGTTTCAGTCGCTGTAAGTGGCATCGGTATAGGTCGGACACTCTTTGCTGACGATGCTCAGATAGTATATTAAGATATATACCGATAAACATTTAAACACAAAAAAATTATATTGACCTATATCATGTAATTAATAATCACAAAGCATTCACGATCAAAAAATTATGTCACAGATCAAATGAACACAAGGAAATATTGCACAAACACATAACTGGATGAACATAGCTCATTTTCAGAGATTCCAATAATATTTCTATTAGCAGCCATATGTTTGGCTTCTGACAGTTCAAGCAGACAAAGTTTTTTTTTTGAGGGCATTCAAGCAGACAAAGCTAGGAACATTTACAAAAGAGGTGTCTACACAGCCATATGTTTGGCTTCACACAGCAACATGTCACATATTGGCTACAACTCACACAGTTCATTTATAGGTGGTGGCGGATCGGATCGAATTGAAGACGATTTCTCTTTCTTTCTCCAGACTCCAGGTCCCAACAAAGTTCGGGAAAGAGCATACATTCTTGTATAGAAATAGGCTAGTATTTATTAATTAGAAAACACACAGGGCAGAGAGCATGTACGTGCACATGGCTGTCGCGGTCCCTGTTGTCCGGGTGGCGCAATAAAATTTTTAACAACACAGGTACACCGGTGTACCGCCCAGATAAGTCTTTTCAAGATAACACTTTTCAGAGTGAAATTTTGCAAGAATGCGTAGACTATATTTTGACTTTAAAGATGGTTGTATCTGGCATGAATATATATTATGAGAGGACTTTAATCTCCACACTCTTTAGCGTTTTTGAGTCTCTCATGTCTGCCATTTCACTTTTGCTTTTGCGAGGAAAAAGAGAGCTTTTTTATCACTCAGAAACAAGGTTACAATAATCCTAAGCAATAATTAATTTGCTCTGCACATGCTGGCAATGAGAACCTCCAAACCGCGGAGTGTTTGGATTCTTTTTGCCAACTGTGCGAGTTAATGAGCAGCTCTTTCTCATCAAATTTAGACCTACCTTACTTCTTATGGAGGTCTCACTTATCGAGCCAGAAGATTTGACGAAAGGAAGGGGGAGATTTCTAATATTTTTTATACCAACAATTTCCCATACCTACCTCTTGTACCCGATTGGTTTTACTAATATTTTCCATCAAAATCCTAATACTTTTTCCACCAGCAATTTCCTATACCCACCTCTTGTACCCGTGTATTACTTTTTTTGTCACACACTTTATTTTTTTCTTTGCACATGCATTCACCATAATTTGTGCCATATTTATTTTAAAATATAATAATTGATATCATTGTTTATGGAAGGAAAAAAATGATATGTATTATTTTTGAAAGGAAACTAAATGACATCCCTCTCTTGTAAAAAAAAAACTAGCCGCCGGTTCACCTGGTGAAAGGCCCATTACGGCCCATCAAATTGTCGGCTGCAACCCCATGCTTCATTGCTGGTTGCTCAATGCATACAACACAAGTTTTATCCCACCTTGTCTAGATAAAGAAGAGAATATGTGAGGTGCTCATAATACTAGGGGGTGCATCTCAGAAAAATAAAAGCTGGAGTCTTGGACAGGCATGCTCTGGCCTCAACAAAAAAATTGAATAAACTACCATTTCTCACCAAGATTAGGCATATCTTACTCCTCACAAAGGCTTTATTTGTTAGGCCAGAAGATTTGACAAAAGGGAGGGGAAAATTGATTTCATCAATGTTTTTCAACAAAATTCTAATACTTTTTAAATCAGCAATTTCCTATATCTCTTGTATCAGCGTATTACTTTTCTTTGGCACACACTTTACTTTTCTTTGCATATGCATTCATCCATAATTCACGTCATTATTTGATTTGGAAGGATAATAATTGACATCATTGTTTATGGATGGAAAAGAAAGACGTGTATTGTTTTGGGAAGGAAAATAGATGATATCGTTGCTTGATGGAAGAAAACTTATATAGAAATAGGGTTGGAAAAAAGAATAGTATTTATTATTAAAAATACTATTCTATATATTTTTACTAATAAACATGATTCTCTTTTCCAATCCTATTTCTATATAACATGGAGGATTACAGTGACACACAGGGCGACATCCAACAACATTTAATCCAGACATCATGTCTACATTAATAAGTGATACTCTTGTATCCCCCGCGGAGCCCCCAACCTACGGATGGATAGACATCATATTAGAGTAAACATTTGAATACTGGAATCGTTGTTGTGCCACTAGACTTACTCTTCTAATCAAGCAAGGTATAAAGTATGAATACAAACTAATCATGAAGTACATATCTAACACCACAGAGTATAAGTCATGCAAATATAAATAACTATTAGATGTTTATTACAAATATTCGAGTATCACAAAGACAAGTAAGAGCTAGATCCATACCAAAACTCCTGAGCAAACCCTTGGACCCGAAGACTAGCTATTTCAGTATAAACTCCACTAGCCTATGGACTAAGCAAGAGAGAAATGAGTGAATGAAAAACTTGGTGTGTGTGTCTCCATTTGAGCCCCCCCTCCCAGCCACCCTCATTTATAGGTCGGAACCGTGGGGTGCTCGGCCGATAGGGTTGAAAATGGGACGGGAAAATCCCATCCCGATCAGCACCGTATCCCGTAAAAACCGACCGTATATTGTTTCGGCAAAAAAACAAGAACAGGAAAAATCGGCAGAAACAGGAACAGAAACAGAAGGGGTCGTTTCCCGACCGTTTTCGCGGGTACCGTATTATATATAGGAATTCCCGTCGGTTCCCGTTTTCGGCCTACGAACCAATCCAGCCCACTGCCCAGCGCTTCCCACCCTCCCGTAATACAATTCAGGCCCAGCCCAACAAATCCCCACCCACTCCACAGGCCAGCAGCCACCTCGTCCCTGAACCCTACGAACCCCGAGTCCCAGGCCGCCAGGCGCCAGCTGCCACAGTCCCGCTCCCAGGCTTCCAGCCACCACCGCCAGCGCCAGGCTCCCCTCCGGCCCTCCCCCTCCCAAGCGGAGGTGAGGCCAGCAGGCTCTGCGCTAGGACGTCAGCGCCGCCAGCGCCGCCCGGTGGACGATGGTACAGTGGTGCCCCTGCGTCTGCGGCCCTGCTTGCTGTCGCGGTGCCATTGCCACCCGCCCATAACGTCCCTGAGGGTCGCGACACACCGGACCGCAGCAGGGCTGCGCCAGCGCCGCGCGCGGGCGGTTCCCCTGCCTCCGGCCTCCCCGAGTCTGCGACGCCCCGATCCTGTCGTGTGGGTGATGGAGACAACCTGCAATGATGTTTATTTATCAAATCAATTATCTCATCCATTCTATGTATTGTTTGCAAAGTAAATGATGTATGGTTATAATTATTATGCCGAGTTAAATATTTCGAGTGTTTACATATGTTGTGTTCCTGATTTGAGATACCGTATCCCGATTGTAATCGATGTGTTACTGACCGATGTGTTCCGTTCCCGATATCCCGCAATATCGATTTCGTTTTCCCATCCGCGTTTTCCGTTCTCGGTAAGAAAAAACAGGAACATGAATGGTTAGGGGGTTTTCCCGACCGTTCCCGACCATTTTCAACCCTATCGGCCGAGGAATGCAGCCTTGCACCTTGAACCGACATTGAGAGCCAATGGGGAAGCTACACGTGGAAGATGAAGGTTGATTGTGCCAACCATGGTTTGGCCGAACCCGATCCTAGTTAGGCCCCAACAAACCTTTAGCCTTTACTAAGTGGCTGACCAGTGGGCCCTCTTGTTAGTAGTAGGTGTGTTGGCCTTGTCCTAAGTAAGTTATAGCTGCTGGTGGGTCCTTTGATCCGTGTGAGGCTGAATAGCGCGCTTTGATTGGTCGATGTGTTATGCCTTGGATCATGGGGGTGCTTGTAGCCTTCATTTCTACGCAATTTCCAGCATTGCATATTTTTCCAAGGCATGTTAGGTTTTGGCATTATTTTGGATAAATATGCGTGTAAGAAATGTAAAGTCTCTTGATTTTATAATCAAATTAGCGCCTAAAAATGGTCAGTATCGAGTGTCAACAAGATCCCTTAAACTGTCCTTTGCTTGTCCCGAGCAAAGCAAGACATATTAGGTTGTTGATCAGAAAATAACTTATGAGTCTCCCCTGCTTGCCATGTCATACCCTACAGCAAAATTATTCTCTAGGAATATGGATAAGTTGGCATATTTACCTTTGCCTTTGCTCCTTACTCATCTATGGGGCTTTTAGCCTCTCCTTGTCCTGGGCTATTGAGAGTTAGAACAATCCATAGAGCAACACTTGCCCATTCATAGATCAGCAATTCATCTGGAGGTTTTCTTTTTAAACTTTGAAATCAAGACTAAGTTCCTCAAATGATTCTCTTGAATCGCTCAATGCGTATGATTCCTTACCAGGGCATTTCTTGCCTCTTTTGTTCCTACTAATGATAAAGCCTTGTGGAGCTAAAGGTAGGGTATAAGAATAAGGCATACCTATATCTCATATATTGTAAAGTCAAAGAGTGGGTCCATGAAGAAACAAATCATACAATCAAAATCAAGATGTGCACGTGTGTGGATAGATGGATGGTGGTGTGACTACTTCTTTTTGAATGACCCCTCGCTCCTTTATTTTATCCCTTCTCTCTCTTTTTGGACATGGCTACCCTCTTTCCTTTTTTTTTGTCATGCTTCTCGGTGTGCCTTTCTGTGGAGAGCGATCATCAACACAAGGAGCATTTATTTTGTGGATGGGTGGATCATGCTAATTCTTGGTGTAGGAATTTCGCAAGTGGAGGTGGATGTGTATGTGATCTTGATCAAGAAAGTATGAAGAGAATCTCACTAGGGTCACAACAATTTGACAAAACTCAATGAAATAGCAAGTAACATATGTATATGTTTTGCAATGTTATATGACATATAGCTCTGGTAAGAATTTTATCATCATTGAGAAACTTGTCTTTCTTTTTTATTTTGAAAACCAAAACTCCTGATTTTATTCATCACTTAGAATGAGATTGTAGAGCTCTAATTACCATATCTATTCTCACAACAATCTAGACTCAGATACAACATGATATACTGGAATCATGTGTTGACATAGATGATTGAGGATGGATTGTCATGTAGGCGCCGTGGGCGAACAGGTACACACAGCTGCTCAAAGCCTCAAACGCAAGATAGAACCCCACTAGCTCAAAGGTTTCCAGCTGTATTTGTGTGATCGATCCCGTCTGCTTTACCTACTAGAGGAGTGAGCGTTATTGCATTTCATGCACGCCATTATAGTTCACTGGTGAAGCTTTGTGTTTGCAGACTGTGCTCACAGTGTTTTGCTGAGCTGCTTGGCGAAATACTCACAGTCGCTCTAGAGGCACTGGATCACATTTAAATGCAAAACTTCCAATTGAACTAAACTGCTAGCAAAAATGAAAAGAGCGGATAATTAACTTCGGATTATCGCAGTTCTTTCTAAAACTATTGCAAAGGAAAGGAAGTGGCGTAAAACATACCTGTGAAGTTGTAGTACTTGGATGCTCTTTGAGGTACAAAAATTACACATTTATTAGTGGAAAAAAATTACACAATTAAACATATCTGATGTCACACAGAGGGGGAAAAAGGCAGGAACCTCACCAGATTCTTGTCACAAACACCAGATACTAGCGTTCTAGCAGCTGACATGGCATGCATGTACATGCTTTGTACATATGCACCAATAGGTCCACACAGAACGAAGATGAATACAGTTTACAGAAAAAACATAGTAAACCGACAAAGCATCAGAAGTATCACATCAGTAACAACCTTCTCTCATATGAGACCTCATAGCAGGTATTTGTTAGTCACGAATGCCTAAGATACCAATATAACACTGGTGTATGATACGAATCATGATGCTATCAGCTTCTTCTGCTGTCCTGCGTTCATGCAGAACTGTCTGCAGGTTTTGAACCTTCATCTTTTGTCTTAGACGGTGTTGTCATCCCGTCACTGCCCATCTCAGCCTTGAGGTCATTGATGCTCTGCTCCAATTCATCTATTCTCAAACCCATCTCATCTAGTGAGCATCTGTTAAGGAATGCAATTACTCCCTCCGCTTTTAAATATATGACTTCAAAAAATGGAGGGGGTATTGAGTTGATAGAAAGATGTGCAGACAATATCCCCATTGACAGTATCAATAAGTTGAGCTTTTTAGAGGTAGAGAAATCATGTAAGTATTGATGACTGAAAATAAAGATGGTACAACCAAATGGACCTCTATTTCCTAGATCCACCTGTTCACCTCTATTTCCTGACTCTTCAAGCTTTTAAGGCAAAATAGAGTACTCAAGATGTTGATGAAATGGTTATCGTCTAATGATTAGAAGTATATTAAAATTTAAATGTACCCACAAATCACCATTCCAGCACTAAAACTTTAATAAAAACTCCTAACTTCAGTCCCAAATCGTCTTTCCTTTTCAGATATTCAAATAATACATATAGCAGGAATGGCAGTTCAATGCTCATTTTGTTTTCCATACGAGTAATATAATAAATGCTATTGGCAGTTTTAAATTATCAGAATCTAAAATAGTTAGGATGCCAATCTTCTTTCTATGTTAATAAGTTGAATAGACCAAAAGAACAAAATTGCAAAAGGGAACTGATTTAAAAGGATATTCTTTGTAATGATGTTCTCCGACATAGCTTGGAACCTGGTTTGCTGCACGAGAATTTGAATTCAGTACAATAAAAAAATTGATTATATGCCCACAGCCGGCACCAGACAATTAGGAACTCACCATCTGCATCAGAAGATTTTGCACCTGAATACAGTGGAGGGAAACAAAACAATTAGTGAACAAAAGGAAAGATGGTCCAGATCTGCAATGAAGACAACCCTAAGACACAAATAGCGACATAAAGCTGAAAAATACTTACAAAAGCAGTCATATCCGCAGTGCTTTGGGCTGAGCCATCGGAATCTTGTTCAGCCTGCGAATGACAGGGCTGAATGAGCAAACTTGGAAACTCGAACAACAATGTTAAAGGTGCAGAAACTGGGGACGAATATATCATATGCATCACATTATACAATATAAATAGCAGCAATCTCTGCGTATACGAAAATAGTATGTGCACCCATACAGTTTTTAGTATACATCCAACATCAGACAAACCAGCCTTGCAGTCAAGACTATATGTCTTCTCAGCAAATGGCTTTATAGGCTACTTAATTAGGATGGGGCTTAATTAGGATGGGGTCTGGCAACAATTACTTCGAAACAAATATTTGGGTTGTAAATCATTGATGCAAGTACAAGGCAAACAAGGATATTCTCGTTCCTGATCTGGTTTAGGAAAGTCAAGAATGAATCCTTTAAATGGGGGTCATTTCGGTAAAAGGATGGTTGTCAAATCAGATGGTCAAAAGACACTTGGCTTAATAATAGACCATTATGTGAACAATATCCTTCATTTTATAATATTTTTGGAAGGAAACAAGACACAGGGACTGAAGTCATGAGAACAATACCACTTAATTTCCACTTAATTTGTCTTTCCGTAGGCCAATTGTTGGGGATAAACTAATTGCCTGGCAACACATGATAACTCCTTTGCTTAATGTTCAACTTTGTCAGGAAAGAGATCTTTTCATATGGGTCCTATAGAGGGATGGACAATTCTCGGTCCAGTCTATGTACAAACAATTAATAATTGTACCTATCCCGATCCTAGGTAATTGGCTATGGAAATTGAAACTTCCTCTTAATATAAAAATATTCCTTTGGTATCTTGGAAGAGGGATTATGTTATGACCAAGGTTTTAAAGCTCCCGCTATAGCTTCCGCTATAGCTATTTGAGGCATGGTACCGCTATTTGAACTCGTGTAATTTAGCCGCTATAGCCCGCTATAGCTTCATTTAGCCCGCTATTAGCTGTTTTTTTAATCCAGATGCTAAACCCTTTAGCCCGCTATTTAAAATCATGGTTATGACCGGTATTACGTATGCCAGGCGCCGTATAAGTGGCTAGAGGAGTCACATTTGAGTAGCAGGCCTGAAGGCCCAATAGTTTCCTGTTTTGGCCTTGTTGATCTTGTCGTTGAGAAACCCTAGAGGGTTATAAACTCTGTAAATCGTGGATGATTGGTCAAGCAGAAGCAACAACATGTTGCTGGCTTCCCCTGGAAGCCCTAATCGCCCTCCTCTCTCTCTGTGCCATGAAGCACCACGGCGCCTCGCCGCCGGCCCTGTTCTCCTAGCCCTCGCCCTACGCCCTCTCATTCATACAATCTGTGTAGCGGAACCGGAGTTCCTATCAGATTATTACCTTAACTGAACACAACTTAATCAGAAGAAATTGGAATGGTAGCCCAAAATGTGCCTTTTGCAATCATAATGAAACAATACAACACCTTTTCTTTGACTGTCACTTTTGCTATATCAGTTTGGCAAATTATAAATATTGCTCTACAAATCAAAATACCTAATAGCATTGGTCATATTATGCAGCAATGACAAAGTGATAAAGGTGCTAATACTAAGCGCAAAAGCTTAGTGGGAGTAGCAGCCATGTTTTGGTCTATCTGGCTATGTCGCAATGATATTAATTTTAACAAGAAACCTATAACATCTTTTATGCAGTCAATATTCCGTGGAACGTATTGGTTCAGATTCTGGAAGCTATTACAAAAAGAGGTGGAAAGGGACAAGAGGGTTAGCAATTTCTCTTTAGATTATGTGAATGATATAAGTTATCATATAATCTAGAGCAATTTACTCTTATAATTTTCCAAATATGTCACTGGCATGACGATGTAATAATCGACAATGGCCGTATGCATTGGATGATGCAAAAGGTCGGATCTTTACCCATTTTCTAAAAAATCCAACATCAGAAAACTGCAACGTCGTATCTCCGCTGCCATAGCAGCAACAACCTATGCTCTAGTGGCGAAAATGGGTATTAAACCACGCAAGAGCGATATTGCCATATGGAAGATGCTTTCCATAAATCCATGCTATTTTCCTACCAAATTTTCCTTTCCGTACCCTACGTATTACCCTTCGCTACCCATTTGCAGGAGTGGATATTCCTGACTTGCCAATCGCCTTGACTCGCCGGGCACCCACTGCCCCCTACTCCTCATCGTACTCGTCGGCTCGCCGCCCCACGCCACACCGGCGCAAGAACCCCAAAGTTTGAGAAGAAGGTGAGTATTTTAAATCTAACTTCTAGGTGAAGACAGAGGCGAGAGGAGCTAGCTTGCGGGAAGGTAGGGGGGAGGGAACGATCGCTGACCTTGATGGGGATTCCGGAGTTGGGACTCGCCATTGCCTCTGGCGACGGGGAGGGCGGCAGATCCGGTCAGGCCTCAGTGTTAGTGATTTCTGGATTCTTCTTCCTCGAAAGTAGATTTGGGGATCCTGAGGTTCGAAAATGTCACGCACTCTTGCTTTGCATCTTGGTGTGTTGCATCAGACCATGGGCTGTAGTTGCTAATGGGCTAGGCCAAGAACCCGGATATTTTAGAATCTCCCTAATATCACTTGCAACAAGTTTCATCAAAAAAGATATTTTTTTGAGAGGGAACAACTAGGATGCCGCAAATATTAGGGAGTCACACGTGATATTGGCTTCGATTATCATGATAATCGCGATTATCGCTAAAATCGGCTTCGATTATGAGTCGATAATCGTTGATTATCGAACGATAATGCAATCCCTGCACGTGACTGGCTTCACACATGGGGGGTTTTGTAAGAAAGGTACCAAATAAAGATTCATATGTCATGAAAGGAGTGTTAGAAGCAATTAAAAAAAAGGAGATGATGCAAGTGAGCAGCAGATCCTCTGCGAGCAATTCAGCTATTTCATTTCCAAGAAGGGAATGTATGCACTGCCCTCTGTGAAACTAGATGCATACAGTATGGATGCAATTGACTGGTGGGAAGTTTATGGCTCTGAAACTCCAAATCTTGCAGCAGTCGCAACTTGAAGGAGGTGTAAATCCGGGATCCCCAGCGGGCCCGACTCGTGAAGGGAGGCCCAGTAAACTTACTGGGCCGAGAACGGGATGGCCCGCTAACCGGCGCGGGGAGCGGCCTTCGCTGCTAAGCGAACGAGTCCGGAAGCCCGACCTCCCGGGACACGTGGCGGCCCCCCGACCTAGCGCCCCGGGTCAGAGCCATGACGATGACCCGGGACGTGCGCTCCAAGAATGCCGCGCCTCCTGACAGGCGTGCCGGGCAAGATAGGCCTCGTGCAGGCTCCGGGACGCCAGCTCCCCTTATCTTGCGGCAAGGGCTTAGGCAGCTGGACTCCCTGACAAGGGGACAGCGCCGCTCGCGCAGGCCCCGCGACACAACGGGAGGGGGCGTCCACAGGCGCTGCCTCCCCCACTGTAATGATGGTTTGCCTCTGCGCACCATTTCATTACGCCAGCGAGCGTGACCGGACGCCCCCGGGCAGACCTCGGTAAGACACCCCTCACCGGGCGCGCCGTCCGGTGACAGGAGCTATGCGAGATGGCCCCGCGGATAAGGGACGTAGGCTCTGGCGGACAAGACCGGAGGAGACCCCCGAGCGACCATCCAAGTAGTCGCGCCGCCCCTACTGAGCCAGGATGGGACAGCGCCAGGGGAACGCGTTGCCCAAGAAGATCGCCAGGATCAAACCTACCCACTCCTGCCCATCCGAGTGGGCCCCGACGACTGACAAGAGCAAAGGACACCCCAACGGTGCCAGGGCACAACACTAGATATATGTAAATGGGGGCCCACCTTGGACTATAAAAGGAAAAGCCCCCCACGTAGGAAAGGGTTGGACTCCTAGAGGTTCGACACTGCTTGACTAGCTTGTAAACTCCCCTCTGAACTTTGAGCACCTAGGCTCGAGAGCAATAGAGCAAGAACACCACCCCCCATACTGGACGTAGGGCACATTCGGCCTGAACCAGTCTAAATCCTCGAGTCTTTACGTGCTAGACCATATCCGATCAAGAGCACAACAAACGAGCAATCGAGTAGTTTTGTAGTCGCCCATTTCCCGCAGCGACAGTTTTGGCGCCGACCGTGGGGAGCGCTTTGTGCGTTCCCTGCTTCAGCAATCGGATGGTTTCGATCACCCCATTCACCGCTCCGGCGGCGAGCCGCAGCGAGATGATCCATTTCGGCTCCCTGGAGTTTCCCACGATCCCCCGCGACGGATTGTGGGCGCCTCCACCGTTCCCACCTTCCCAGACCTTCCAGTTCGAAAACCTGGAGTTCGTCACCGACCAGCTCGGTGCACTACGCCTCCACGAGGAGGAAGCCACTCCGGCGGCCACAGAGGAGCCTCCTCCTCCTCCTCCTCCTCCTCCTCCTCCTCCTCCTAAGCCTCGCAACATGAGGCGTCAGCGATCAGTTCGCTGGCGCATCAAGAAGCGCAGGCCATCACAGCCAACCCGTGCGGTGCTCCGCCGCATCGCTCTCATGATGGCCTCCAACCCCGCCGTCGAGGACGTCAACCTAATCCTCTTCTCTCTGGCCAACATCTCTCGACAACTCACGGGCGGACCTCCGCTCCCGACACCCCGCTTGTTCTCAGAGCGACTCCCGTTCGGCCTATGCAACGCCGCGAGCATCTACGCTCGGGAGCTGCGCAAGGCCGCCCAGGGGTTCCAGCCCGCGTCACAGTTCGTGGGCATGACAGAGAGCTACCCCGACTCTGTCCACGACCTCCTATGCTTCGAGGATCCCCTGAGTGATTCCTCCAGCACGGGGGACAACCACCTGGAGGGGACATCCGCGCCGCCGTGCATGTGCGCCATGGCCGACGGCGACCCGCCACCGGAAGTGGTGCCGTCCGAGCAGACGCACACCCCGACGGACCACCACGAGCACGTGCTCGCCAACGCACAGGCCCACGGCGAGGATCTTCGACGCCGCCAACAGACGCCTCCGCCCATGGAACAGCCTCCGCGAGCCCCCTCCGGGTCAAAAGGGATAAACCCCGTGGGTCTCGCGCGTCAGCGTGCACGCCGGGTCAACCACGACATCGTCAACGACGCCTGCATGCAACACCCGCAGGAGTTCTGTGCAGGCCAGAACATCCCAGCAGCCGCGATCCTCCTGCAGATGCTGCCAGAGCCGGAGGATCCGGCCCAAAGGGACCTTCACCGCCAGGTGAGAAACTTGGTGGAACTTGCCGCTGTCCAGCAGGTGGAGAGCTCCTCGCTACACCGCCGGTAGGCCGCGGCCTCGTGTCCCGCTGGCGGCGCGAGCTACGATGGGCGGGAGTAATCCGAAGTGCAGCGCCCCCCACCTGCGCGGCCAGCCAACGTGGACGGCGCACCAGCCCCAGCGGCGGCATCTGCTCCACTCCTGCCGAGGCCACCGATCCACGACTGCGTCGGTCCCAACTACGACGCGCGCAGCGTGATCCAAGGCCGGCAGCAAGCGAGGCACCACGCCGATGTTGACCGCGCGGCCGCTCGAGCAGAAGATGCGCGGGCATACGCGCCCAATCCGGAGCGCTCACCGCTCCGGCGTGGGGGACGCCCCTGCGACCCTGACGTGGATCGCGACCGGAGTCCGAGCCCGAAGCCCACCAGACCAAACACCTTCTCCAGAGCGATCTGTGGGGCGCATTTCCCCCAACGCTTCCGACTGCCGGCGAACGTCGTGAAGTATACTGGGGATACGAACCCCGGCGTGTGGCTGGAAGACTATCGGCTTGCATGCCGGGCCGGAGGAGCAAGCGAAGACCGCTTCATCATCCAGTACCTCCCTATATGCTAGGGAGAGAACGTCCGCGCCTGGCTAGATTTCTTGCCCGCTGACTCCATCGGCAGCTGGGCAGATCTCCGGAAAGTGTTCATCGGCAACTTTCAAGGCACGTACGTACGACCTGGCAACTCTTGGGACCTCAAGAACTGCAAGCAGGAGCCCGCGCGAGTCCTTGCGCGACTACATCTGGCGCTTCTCCAAGCAGTGCAACTCACTGCCAGGCATCATCGACGCCGACGTCATCGGCGCGTTCCTCAGCGGGACGCACTGCAAGACCCTTGTTCACAAACTAGGGTGCCAGAAACCACGCACCACGCACGAGCTTCTGGAGATCGCCACCAACCACGCCTCCGGCGAGAAGGCGGTCGGGGCCGTCTTTGAGCGCGACCAGCACGCGGCAAAGGCAAAGTGACATGACCGCGACAGGCCTTCCCCGAGCAGCGAGGACAAGAAGAACAAGAAGAACCGCCAACCTCCTGCCGCCGGCGAGGTCGCGGTGACCGAGCGCCAGGCATGGTTCACCAAACTGGTATGAACCGGTCCGGAACCGGTCCGGCCCGGTTCCGGTTTGGGCCGGTACCAAACCAGCCCAAATTCAAAATTCAAATTTGAATTCAAAAAAATGAAAAATTCTCAAAAAATTCCTAAAAATACTTCAAGGTGCGATGAATCTAATGGTGTCAAATTTTCTCAAAAATTCGTTTATTTAGTATAGTTTGCGGGGATTTGAAGTTAAACAAAAAAACGTGCATACAAAAATATACAATTACAATGTAAAAGTAGTACAAAAGAGGGTTGTAGGGTTTATTTAGGCTAAAATATATTATACAAATATTGATTTAGTATACTTTGCGGGCATTTGAATTTAAACAAAAAAAATTGAATTTGGCCGGTTACCATTCAAACCGACCGGTAAGCCGGTCGGAACCGATTGAACATGCGATTTTGAATTTGATTTTGAATTTGACCGGTTTCCAGTCAAACCGGTCCGGTAATCCGCTACCGGACCGCGCCGGTTTGACAGGACCGGTCGGTTTATTTAACCCTGGCGCCAGGACAAACGCCCGCCGAGAAACGATCACTTCAACCAGCTCCTGGAGAAGCCATGCACCAACCATGGCTACCCGTTGAACCACAAGTTTAAAGATTGTGATATGATGAAGCGCCTCCTCCGACAGACAGCCAAGACCGATGGCGACGGCCGCGACAAGCGGCCCGACGCCGACCAGGACAAAGGGAAGCCGACGGAAGGAGAGTTCCCGGACGTGGATCGGTGCTTGGTGATCATCAGCGGCCTGGAGGACGAGTGCTCCAGGCGACTGCAGAAGGTTTGGCTCCGCGAGGTATGTGCTACCGTAAGTTTCATTCCTAGAAAGTTGAAGTGGGCGTCCACGCCCATCATTTTCGATCCGGACGACCATCCGGCCAGCATTCCTCGACCTGGAAGCTACCCTCTCGTCGTCGACCCCGTCGTCAGCAACATGCGCCTGCCCAAGGTACTGATGGACGGGGGCAGCAGCCTCAACATCCTCTACATGGACACCCTGGAAACCATGGGAATCCCACGAGCCTGTTTGCGGGAATCCCAATTCCCCTTCTACGGCATCCTGCCGGGCATGAAGGCGTACCCGATCGGCAACATCGACTTGCCGGTCACGTTCGGCAGCAAAGACAACTTCTGCACCGAGAACCTCACGTTCGAGGCGGTGAACTGGAAGGGGGTATACCACGCCATTCTCGGGCGCCCCGCCTACGCCAAGTTTATGGCGGTGCCCAACTACACCTATCTCAAGCTCAAGCTGCCGGGCCCGAACGAGGTCATCACGGTGAGCGGCTCCTTCGAGCAGGCCTACGTCAGCAGCCGCGAGTACTTTGACCTCGCCACCACCGCAGCGAACTCGGCCGAGCTCAGCCAGCTTCGCGTCACCACTCCCGAGTGCCGTCCTGACCCTGGCAAGCCTAGTCAGGCACCGGCCTTCGTCTCAACCGACGAGACCAAGATAGTCGTGGTCGACGACACCGATCCAACCAAGACGGTGCGGATCGGCTCCCAGCTGCCGACCAAATAGGAACACGCGCTCGTCGACTTCCTCCTTGCCAACAAGGACACTTTTGCCTGGAAGCCGTCCGACATGCCAGGCATCCCAAGGGAGGTCGCCGAGCACGAGCTCCGCATTTTGCCAGGATCCAAGCCCGTCCAGCAACGACTGCGCCGCTTCGACGACGAGAGGCGCAGGGCTATATGAGAGGAGATAGCTAAGCTATTAGCTGCTAGCTTCATAAAAGAGGTCTACCACTCCGACTAGCTATCTAACCCAGTCCTTCTAAAAAAGAAAACTGGTCAATGGAGGATTAGTGTTGATTACACCAGCTTGAACAAGGCTTGCCCCAAAGACCCTTTTTCTTTGCCTAGGATAGATCAGATAATCGACTCCACCTCTGGATGCGAAATCTTATCCTTCCTAGATGCTTACTCGGGCTACCACCAGATAGCGATGAAGGAATCCGACCAGCTCGCGACATCCTTCGTCACGTTGTTCAGCTCGTACTGTTACGTGTCAATGCCGTTCGGTCTCAAGAATGCAGGGGCAACAAACCAGCGATGCATGCAAGCCGTTTTTCTGACCAGATCAACTCGCCGATCGACCCCGACCGGCCAGATCCGCCTCGGGCGACGGTCGCGGTCTGCGTCGATGACATCGTCATCAAGACGCCACGCGCGGGTGACCTGGTCGCCACCCTGAGCACCATGTTCGCAAATCTCAGGAGATTCAACATCAAACTGAACCCTGAGAAATGCACGTTCGGTGTGCCTAAGGGCAAACTACTCGGGTACATGGTGTCCGAGCGTGGCATCGAAGCCAACCGCGACAAAATCGCAGCCATCACCAACATGGGACCCATCCGTGGCGTCAAGGGCGTCCAGAGTTTAACCGGGTGCCTAGCGGCGCTCAGCCGGTTCATCGCCCGGCTAGGGGAGCGAGGCCTGCCGCTATACAAACTCCTCAAGAAATCTGACACCTTTGTCTGGATGAAGGAGGCACAGGCGACCGTCGACCACCTAAAGGCTATCTTATCCTCTCCATCGGTGCTCGTGGCACCGGATCCCTGCGAACCCCTTTTGCTTTACTTGGTAGCCACTAACCATGTGGTCAGCGCCGCCCCGGTGGTTGAAAGGGAAGAGCAAGGACACACCCTCAAGGTCCAACGTCCCGTGTACTTCGTCAGTGAGGTACTAACCGACACCAAGTCGCGGTACCCGCAGACACAAAAGCTCCTATACGCCGTCATCATGGCGGCCAAGAAGTTGCAACACTACTTCACCAAGCACGAGGTGTCGGTCGTCACCTCGTTCCCACTCGGAGAAGTCGTTCGCAATCACAACACCGTGGGGCGGATCTCCAAACGGGCAGTCGAGCTAATGGGCTACAACGTCAAGTTCGTGCCACGCACGGCCATAAAGTCTCAGGCCCTGGCCGACTTCATTGCCGAGTGGATGGAAGTCCAAGCCCTGACCCCAGAAATCTATCACGAGTACTGGACCCTCTACTTCGATGGGTCGGTCATGGCACCCGCGCGCGGGGGCCGGGGTCGTCCTGGTCTCCCCAGATGGAGGCAAGTTTCAGTACGTAGTCCGCCTCCACTTTCCTGCATCCAACAATGTAGCAGAGTATGAGGCACTTATCAGTGGCCTCCGCATAGTCATCGACATCGGAGCAACCCTCCTATACGTCTACGGCGACCCCAAGCTCGTAGTCGACCAGGTCATGAAGAACTCTAACTGCGAGAGCCCTCTCATGGACGCATACTGCTAGGAAGTCCGTAAACTAGAAGGGAGATTCCGGGATCTGGAGCTCCACCACATCCCACGGAAACAAAACCCCGACGCGGACGCCCTCTCATCAACGACCTGAACGCACCGTCGGCACGAGAAAAGCAGCCGGCCGCAGACAAGACAAAAATAGGGGAAACAGAGCATGCAGAGAAAACAGAGCACGCTCCCAAAGACCCAGCCCCCGACCAGGTACTCGGGGGCCCAACCTGTCTCGCTACGGGACAATCCGACCCAAACCAGGCAGATGCCGTAGATTGGAGAGCCGACCTACAGGCTTATCTCCTTCACGAAGTCCTCCCCGAGGATCGCAACGTAGCCCGTCGAGTAGCCCGACGAGCCAAAACCTTCGTTGTAATCGACGGCGAGCTCTACAAATGCAGCCCCTCAGAATCTGGCATTCTCATGAAGTGCATCCCCATTGCCCAGGGCAAGGAGCTCCTTCTCGAGATACACACCGGGATCTGCGGACACCATGCTGCGCCACGCTCCCTGGTTGGCAAAACTTTCTGACAAGGATTTTACTGGCCAACAGCACTGCGCAATGCGGAAGAAATCGTCCGCACATGCAAAGGCTGCCAGTTCTACGCCAAACAAACCCACTTGCTAGTCCAAGTCCTTCAGACCATTCCCATAACATGGCCATTCGCCGTATGGGGTCTAGACATGGTCGGGCCACTCAAAAAGGCACCAGGAGGATTCACTCACTTACTTGTCACAATCGACAAGTTCACAAAATGGATAGAGGCAAAACCGATAACCACGATCGACTCCAAAGAGGCCGTCAAGTTCTTTCTGGACATCGTTTACAGATTCGGCGTACCCAACTCCATCATCACCGACAACGGGACCAACTTCACAGGTCACTACTTCCAAGAGTTCGCGGAAGGATACGGGATCCGGATCGACTGGGCATCAGTCGGACACCCACGCACAAATAGGCAAGTAGAAAGAGCTAACGGCTTAATCCTCCAAAGGTTCAAACCGCGCATTTTTGACATGCTCAAAAAGTTCGTGGGTCGTTGGGTGGAAGAGCTGCCGGCAGTGCTCTGGAGCTTGCGAACCACACCTAACCGGTCCACGGGACTAACACCTTTCTTCCTAACGTACGGCTCCGAGGCCGTGCTGCCTTCCGATTTGGACTGCGGCGCGCCGAGAGTCAAAGCCTTTGACCTAGAAACGACTGCCGAAGCCCAGAGGGGCGCCATGGAAGTCCTGGAAGAAGCAAGGTTAACCACGTTACGCCGATCGGCTCGCTACCAACAAACTTTACGCAGGTACCATGAGAGGCGCATACGGGAGGGGATGCTGCAGGTCGGAGATCTGGTTCTGCGACGGGTCATGTCGACAAAGGACAAGCACAAGCTCTCACCGCCATGGGAAGGACCCTACAGCATCGCAGAGGTGATACGACCAGACACATACAAGCTAAGAGACTCCGGCGGTAATATTCTGACCAACTCTTGGAATATAGAACAGTTACGACGTTTCTTCCCGTAAGAAGCACTAGTGGCTCACTCCAAGTGCCCCGACCCGACCACTTCCGGCTCGGAGCACTCGGGGGCCTGACACCTGTCGATTTTTTTCTCCCCACAGCACAGTGCACTCAGCCGGCGCCCCGACCTGGCCACCCCTAGCCCGGAATCACTCGGGGGGCGCACACTTGCATTTCTCACGTGCTCACAACACACACAAGTTTCCTGATTTCTAGCACCCTGACCCATACACATTTGGCTCGGAGCGCTCGGGGGCCAGACCATGGTCTTCGACCATCCTGCTTTCTATTTCTCCTCGCCTATACAGCCCCTTGCCCTAAGCACTCTCAGGTCAAGGCGCTCGGGGGCCTCACTGGGATGGACTGAGCAGCACGCACGCACCAGTTTTCTCCTATCACACAACACACAGAAACTCCCGTAACCGAATCGAAAAGCAAACACAAATTTAAACAAAGTTAGGGACGCCACACACACGGTGAACGCCCCAGATGTTCACCCAAGCCGCACGAATGGCTTGGGGCACAACACTTACATACAATTTTGCATAATTAAACAAAACAAAAAGACGGGCCGCCGACCGGCTCATAGCTCCGCCACCGTCCCACCGGGCCCCTATGGGCCATCCAGCACTGGGTCCGCGCCGCGTCGCAGGAGGTCGTCGACGTCCATGTCCCCCGCGACAACCCGACCGTACCCAGCGAAGTCCAGCATGGCCCGCCGACGAACCGTCGCGCTAGAGGTCTCCGGGAAGCCGGGGTCGATTCCCCCGAGGTGCACCCCAGTGCGCAGATGGACGGAGACTAATGCAGCGACGGCGCCACGACGGATCCCCAGCATCACCAACGAGCGGATGATTTCGGGGAGGGCGTGGAGCTGATCCACCCGCATGGGCGCCTGCGGCTCCACCACACAGAAGACGATGAGCGCGCCGTCCTCCAAGGCCTCGCGCTGGTCCTCCACCTTGCCGAGGTGGCGCTGCAGGTCCGTCACCTCGCAGCGGACGGCCTCCAACTCCTCCTCCAGCACTACAGGTAAAAAGTATCAGGTGCAGGAGAAACAGGGGACAAGAGGCACGATCAAGATCAGAACTCACAGAAGGCCCGGACCTGGGCGTTCGCGGCAGCGTCCCTCGCCGCGCGCACCTCCTCCTCGGCAGCGCCCCGAGCCACCTCAACCTCCCACAGGCTCTCCCGCAGGTGCTCGACCTCCACCGAGGCGGCCGAGTAGAGACCACGCGCCAAGTCGCACTCCCGCTGCAGAACTGGTATTTCCGGGTGGACTTCCTCGGAGCCGGATTCCAAGGAGGCAGCGGATGCAGCGGGCAAACTCGGCGTGGGCAAGCCCGGCGCTGCAGCGGCCGCGATCGACGGCGCCGCAACGGCCGGCGCCGGCGGCGCGACGGAGGACGAAGCCGAGCCGCCATCGGCAACAGCAGATGCTTCAGCGCCACCCCGCGCCGGAGGCCCGCCGGACGAAGAAGAGTCGGAGACTCCGGGGCCACCCAACGGCCCAACACCACCTTGTCCCGCGATCCACGCTCCGGGACACGTCGACGGCACCCTACCACCGCGCAGGCATCATCACGAACATAGCAAGGTAAAATGCAGGGACGGAAGGACGGGGACAGCGTCGAAAAATACCTCCCCCGGAAGAACTTGCGGCAGATCACGAGGCGTGGCACTGGACTCTTCATCGCGGGGGCGCCTGCCGTCAGCCATGGGGCGAAGATCGACGATGACGGTGAAAGCGGTTAGCACTTCTCTTTCTCCTTTCCCCTATGCATGTGCCCTTTCCTCCTCTCTGTTTTTCTTCCGAGAACTGGCAGGCAGCAATGTCAACGGAGATGAGGCGACGGGAGGTGGAGGGTCAAATAGGCTATCGTCGTCATCACTCCGCAGCGGTTCCCGAGCAAAGCGACGCCTCGAGACACGAACAACCACCAACGGACCTTTCCATTGCAACCGGCGCGACGCATCGGCTCCACGGTGCGTACTCT
The DNA here is from genome assembly GCF_016808335.1 of Panicum virgatum. Lineage (NCBI taxonomy): Eukaryota > Viridiplantae > Streptophyta > Magnoliopsida > Poales > Poaceae > Panicum > Panicum virgatum. Next base: position 12,852,936 of record NC_053152.1, read on the forward strand.
ACAGTTCCAATTAAATCCCCGTCGTCAATTCGTTTCCAATTGCTGGAAAGACGGTGAATCATTTCCATGTCTCAAATGAATCGCAACCGCATGATTCGATCTCAAGGTTCGAAGGCCAGTCCGCTGAGGGCTCCACGCCGCCTTGACTCAAAGAGCCAGGGAAGAAAAACTGAGACGAGCACCAAGCGGCCCAAGCCCGATCTGCCCCTGCAGCAGTTGGGTCGTCTCAAATTTTCTTGTCCGATCCGACCTCTAGCGTTCCACGGAATCCCCTCCAGGGGAGGCCAACTAGGCCCCCGAGCTGGATAACGGCTCGGGTATCTAACTGGGATGCGGGATGTAGAGCAGTGGAGTGCTCCCAATGGGGCTCCGTCGACCCGGTCGTCCGCGGCAGGGTCGGACTTCACTCGGATTGTCCTTAAATGGGCATACCCGTTATCGAGCTCACCGAACCCGTCATTCCGGACCATCTAGGTCAAGTGATAGGGTTCACCTCCTCCGATCGTCACCGATCGCAGTGGAATCATTCGTCGTTGAGGCATGAAAATGAAAAAACAGTGCGGAAAACTAACAAATAAAAAATGCCCCAGGGCTAACTTTATTTCATCGAACATCTCCTTACAACAATCGGCTGAGAGCCATCACAACAAACAAAAGCTGACTATCCTCGACTTGGGGAAACAACGGATACGATGGATCAAATCCATTTACTCCCACCAAGGGAGCAACAAAAAGGGGCTAAGGCAACGGCTGCTACCTGGCAAGCTGGAGGATATGGCCAAAGAATGTCGCAAGACTTCTTGTAGCACCTCGCAAGCCTTCTCCTAGCATCAGCCGCGCCAAAAAAAACCCTGGCGGAGGCAGAGACAGACAATGCCGATGACGGGGAGTTTAATGGAGCTGATGTTAGCTCGAAACCCCCCGCCGGCACCTGCTTCTGGGTATCTTCCTCAGGCACTGGAAGACGGGCCATGATCTCCTTCCGTTGGCCACGGCGCCTTCCAGTCGCACCACTCTAACCGCCCGCCTCCGGAAGGAGGCGCGGAGACCCATCCTAGCTGCAAGACCACCCTGCCTGATGAGCGAGGAGCCCATGACCGTCCCCCGCTACCACAAAGCACAGCACCGAGCTGTGCAGCCTTCCAACTATAGCTGGAAGATGAGGCAGCGGATCTGCGGCTCCGCGTCAACGACGCGTGAGGTGCCCACCCGAGATCTCGGGGGAGCGGCAGCCGCAAGAAGGACGAAGAAGGGCGACCCCCATGGTAGGGAAGGTCCACACCACCATCAAGTCTCCGAGCCGGCGCCGAAGGAAGTCCAAGGAGGCCACCAGAAGCTGGGAGCCCCCCTCGCCGATTGGCAAGGGAGCCGGCAGACCAGTGGCCTGGTTTGCCTAACTCCAGCAGTAAGCCCTCGGACTTTTCGGCACCGGGCAGCGGTTGGCGGGATGAACTCGTTGGCGAGTTCATGCCTGAGGAAGATCCCCCACCGTTCGCAAGCATTCTTCTAGCACCAGAGACATAAGCCATGCCCATTCTCATCTGGAGGATGGGTGTAGGGTGTGAGGAAGAAAACTACCGAAGGGATTTCCATGATCTGTCTACTCGTGTGGAACCATGTATCCACAATACCTGTATTTATAGGCAAACACTGACACAAACGGCCCCAGCAGTCAGTGGGCCTGCCAAACGGGGCACACCAGGAGCCCTCGCCTAATCAAACCCCCTCTTAAACACCGACGGGACGACGACAGTTAGCCGAACAAATCGCCGTGCCACTCGGGACATGATCGCCGCACGACCCATCAATGGGAGGCAGTCCCGAACGGGGGAAAACGAGGCACCCGCGCCACAGCGATAAGACGCGACGACCGGCCTCGAGATTCCACGGCCCTTCGACCAGCCATCAAGATGGGTCGGGCCCCGTCACGCTGGCGCACGTCGAAAGCTGAGGGCGCGAATAGTTGGATGGGATGCCCCGGTCAGGGGTCATCAAGACCAAGTCTAGCTGCTCCACGATCATTAAAAAATCGCAGAGCCGCTCGGGGGTCTCTGACGGGGGTGTAAATCTGGGATCCCTAGCGGGCCCGACTCATGAAGGGAGGCCCAGTAATCTTACTGGGCTGAGAATGGGATGGCCCGCTAACCGGAGCGGGGAGCGGCCTTCGCTGCTAAGCCAACGAGTCCGGGAGCCCCACCTCCTGGGACACGTGGCGGCCCCCCGACCTAGCACCCCGGGTCAGAGCCATGCCGATGACCCGGGACGTGCGCTCCAAGAACACCACGCCTCCTAACAGGCGTGCCAGCCAAGATAGGCCTCGTGCAGGCTCCGGGACGCCAGCTCCCCTTATCTTGTGGCAAGGGCTTAAGCAGCTGGACTCCCAGACAAGGGGACAGCACCGCTCGCGCGGGCCCCGCGACACAACGGGAGGGGGCGTCCACAGACGCTGCCTCCCCCCCCCCACTGTAATGATGGTTTGCCTCTACGCACCATTTCATTACGCCAGCGAGCGTAACCGGACGCCCCCGGGCAGACCTCGGTAAGACACCCCTCACCGGGCGCGCCGTCCGGTGATAGAAGCTACGCAAGATGGCCCCGCGGACAAGGGACGTAGGCTCTGGCGGACAAGTCCGGAGGAGACCCCCGAGCGACCATCCGAGTAGTCGCGCCGCCCCTACTGAGCCAGGATGGGACAGCGCCAGGGGAACGCGTTGCCCAAGAAGATCGCCAGGATCAAACCTTGCCCCAGAAGATCGCCAGGATCAAACCTACCCACTCCTGCCCATCCGAGTGGGCCCCGACGACTGACAAGAGCAAAGGACACCCCAACGGTGCCAGGGCACAACACTAGATATATGTAAATGGGGGCCCCACCTTGTACTATAAAAGGAAAAGCCCCCACGTAGGAAAGGGTTGGACTCCTAGAGGTTCGACACTGCTTGACCAGCTTGTAAACTCCCCTCTGAACTTTGAGCACCTGGGCTCGAGAGCAATAGAGTAAGAACACCACCCCCCATACTGGACGTAGGGCACATTCGGCCTGAACCAGTCTAAATCCTCGAGTCTTTGCGTGCTAGACCATATCCGATCAAGCGTACAATAAACGAGCAATCGAGTAGTTTTGTAGTCGCCCATTTCCCGCAGCGACACAACGAAGGTTTTATCTCAACCCATCAGTAGTTCATCGGCAGAAAAATTTGGAGCACTTATGAATATATCCACAGTGCAAAGAGGAACAAATTGAATGCTAAGAATGCAGATAAGCTTGTCTTTATTCACTCCAATTTGCACTTTCTGTCAAGAGTTACTGAGAGTTACAAAAAAGGGCCACATTCTAAGTGGGATATAGATCCCAGCAATTCTACCATCTAAGAACTGAAAGTAATGTCTAGTAACCTAATATTCTAGAAAATGTTTCCAGAAATGTTAATCATGTGCTTGTGATCTATGTTCTTGCATGAAGTCGGCTGGAATCAGGATCAGGACTCAGGAGTTCGCGTCACTTAGGAGTTCATCAGTGATCAGTCATGGATCATGCTGCTATTTTTTTTGTTTTCTAGCTTTGAGAGTCAGACATTTAAGTCAGTTAATTTCTATGTCATGTATGAACAAAGAGTATGTCGTTGCGACCTGTGAGCCAAGATATTTATTTGGTTAATTTTCTTTTGAAGTTGTGAACTTGGGAACAACTAAACTGTATTGATCCAAACAACTTAGGTTCACATCCCTCATTCCTTGCCGTTGTTCTGGGGACGTTGTCCCAAATTAACATGGGTCGCGATCCATGTCCAAACTAAAAGTGCTGAAGATGTATACCCCTCTCATTCCATGTTATTGAAAATCAGCGGACCACGTTCATCGTCCCTGTTCCTCGACCCGGTCGACCCGGGAACTTGGTGACTAAGCTCCGGATCTAGCATGGTTGGCACCCAGTCCACCGTGTCGGGGGTCGGATGGCCATGGCGGGGTGGTGGCGGTGGCGAGTCATTAAAGAAGCTCTCCCATGCGGTGTGGCGCGGCTAGGACTGAAGGGGGGGGGGGTGTGGATCTGGGCGGAAGTTGGCTGAGAAGGTGCTCGACGGAGTAGGATTTTGGCGGTAGGAGTTGGCTGGAGCTCCGCTAGCTGGTTGCAGCGGCGGGGCGGTGGAGGGGTAGGGGGGCATGGCTGCTTTCCTCGCTCCAAAATTACAATTTAGGTGGTCGAACTCCAAATTCAAACTACGATAAACCACAAGTCTGATTCGATAAATCCTACAAGAAACATGGCTCGAATCTGAAACCAATACTAACAAGCAAGCTGAGCTAGTGGTGGGGGAGGGGGGAGGGTTGATTCAAGAAACGCAGGTTCCTTTGAAACCGCTAACCCTACCACGCAAGGAACTAAATTGAAGCGACGTTTAACCCCAAGATTACAAACTTTGCTTCTTCCGGCCATCCAATCCAAACCTATCGATCCGCGCGCCCCAACCGTCTTCCCCCTCACGGAGAGCAGAAATCAACTGTAGTAGGGAAGAAAGGAATGGGAGGTAGAAGGGATGCCCAAACCTTGATGCCGAATGAGATGCTCTCTTGGCGGCGTTCCCCGCTGCCGGAGTCACCCATCCCCGCCGCCGCAGCCGACCGCACGGGCGCTGCTGTCGAGGTGACGTGGCCCCGCCTTCCTTCCTCCCCACTCCTCATGCCCCCTCCGGTTTGGACCAGGTTAAGCCGCGACCCGTCGCGCGTTTGGGGGAACGCACGACCCCGCCGTGCGCGCGCTCCTCCGCGGCTGCTGGCCCCCCGCGCTCGATCCGCTGCCGCCTGCTCACGGGGAAGGCCCGCGCTGGTCGGATCTAGGCTGGGGTGAGGTGCACCGCCGCTGCCGGTGATGGTCGGACAAGTTGCTTGCAGCAACTCCTCTTCTTCCTCCCCCGGCGCCGGTGCTCCATTCGTGAACACCGTGTTCGATCCATCGCCGACTGCGCGCAGATCCGGTGCGGGGAGGTGTGGAGAAGACCCACCGCCGGTCGTATGTTCGCCACCAGCGCTGGTGGCTCTGTGGGTCAAGTTGCTTGCTGAGTTGCAGCGACGGCAACTTGTCGGCAGTAGCGGCGGCGACAACTTGGTCACGAGCAGTGACGGCAGCGACAACTTGGTCGCGAGCAGCGACAGCGGCAGCGTCGGCAACTTCTTCACCAGCAGCATGGCGACAGCGACGACAACTTCTTCACCAACGGCGGTGGTGGCAACTTCTTCAGCAGCACCCAGCACGGCGGCAGCGCCGACAACTTCTTCACCAACGGCAGCGGTGGCAACTTCTTCAGCAACACGGCGGCGGCGCCGACAACTTCTTCACCAACGGCGGCGGTGGCAACTTCTTCAGCAGCACGGTGGCGGCGTCGACAACTTCTTCACCAACGACGGCGGCGTCGACAACTTCTTCACCAACGGCGGCGATGGCAACTTCTTCAGCAGCACGGCGGCGGCGCCACCAACTTCTTCACCAACGGCGGCGGTGACAACTTCTTCAGCAGCACGGCGGCGACGGCAACTTGTTCACGAGCAGCGCAGCAGCGTAGGCAATTTCTTCAGCAGCAGCACGGCGGCGGCGGCGCCAATTTATTCACCACGGCGGCGGTGGCAACTGCAAGCAGCACGGCGGCGTGCGGCAACTTCTTCACTAGCAGTAGCAATTTATTCAGTGTAAATCGATGCAACAAGTTGGTTGGGCCGAAACAGCAATAATGTTTGGTCGGTCGAAACAGCAAGTTCTCTAGGCTGCACAAGTTGGTTGGGTGGGAGAGGCAGCAGTTAGTGGGCCGCAACAGCACGTGGGCTGTAAATAGGTCGTAGGGAGTCACGGGCCGCGGACCACGGAGGTCGCGCGCTCGCGGGCCGGCGCGACCCCGCGCGCTTTAGCTTTTTCCTTCCGGTTTCTCCTACGGACCTACCACCCCTTCTTTCTCCAGGAATTCAGGATGCTCCGGCCGCCGCTGGCTTTCTTCACCCCAGGCGGCGTTCTCGGCCTTCGTGTAACCTGGCCCAAAACTGTCTGACTTGGCCCACCACCTCAGCAACTGTGTAACCTGGCCCATCGACAAGGGGATTTCGAACAGGAAATGATGCAGAGTATTTTTTTAGAAGAGAAGCTTTACAAATTTCCAAGGTTTTACATCCAGATGATAAAAATTTTTGAAAAAAAACACATTTACAGTCCCTACACAGCTAAAAAAGGACGAGAATGCGCTAGTGATGCAGACTATTGCATATGTATCATACTAATCAAGTCAACACAATGAACAGTAAAGCAACTATGGTTTTCATGGATTGTGCCGACATAGGAGAGAAAGTTTATCGATAACTTTTCAGCGTGAAAGTCAAAAGCTCAAACAAACAGCGAATTTCTCGTGCATCTTCCGAAAAACCAAAAGCTCACAAAAACTGAGTTTACATAAAAAGCTGAAAATCTCAGTTTTCTTTTTTAGCTTTTTGAGTCCTAAAAGATAAAAGCATTATCAAAGTTATTATTGGTTTTTCAGAAGCAAAAAGCCAGCAGCAACTTTAAAAAAAAGCATTTGTATTATTGTCCCTAATTACATTGAAATTGTGATTGTACCTTTATATTGCATAATTTTGTGATCTTACCCTTGTTGTTCACAAGTCGACATGATTTTGCACATAGTCAAAAGTCAGAACAGTAGCAAAATCGTGTTGAATAGGGGTAAAATCGCGTTGTCTTGTGAATATAAAAGGTAAAATTAACAAAGGTACAAATACAATTGCACTGCAAATTAGGAGCAAAAATATCGATTTTTCAAAAAAAAAAAACTCACGACTTGCCCAAACAGAGTTCCGCAGTACATTGTCCGAGGAAAGTAAAATGCTGTAGCTAAGTAGATTTTGTCTTTTTAAATTCGAATACATCTAAACTGGCCTCTTGTTAGATGCAAAATTCAAAATTCCGAAACTATCACATCGAATGAGAATCTTACATGCATGAAATATTAAATCTAAACAAAATAAAAAACTAATTACAAAGTTTGCTTGTAAATTACGAGACGAATCTAATGAGCCTAATTAGATCATGATTAGACACCAAATTGCTACAGTAATTGCTATAGTAAACATGTGCTAATGATTGATTAATTAGCCTTAATAAATTCGTCTCGTAGTTTACAGACGAGTTCTGCAATTAGTTATGTGATTAGTCTATATTTAATATTTCAAATATGAAAATATTCTCTTTCAAAAAGTTTACACCGTGCATCTAAACAAGGGCAGGGTTTCTCAGATGTTATTATTGCCAACATCGCGGAGCCTTAGGTACAATTTAAGAGCTGTAGCTAAGTAGATTTTGTCTTTTTATATTCGAATACATGTAAACTGGGTTTCTCAGATGTTATTATTGCCAACATCGTGGAGCCGGTACAACTTGAGAGCTCTATTTTTTTATTAACAGTACAACTCACACACTCACAACGCACACTCACCGGTATGAACACACGTACACAAACTCTACTCGTATGTGCATTTTCGAAGACTAAACCGACAAATCCTCAAAATCGACGAAGTCACCACAGGAGCCTAGCTGTAAACGAGAACATCTCCTACCACTGAAAGTATAACGTCGGTAAATCATAGAATATTCATTTCCACAGAGAATCGTTCAATCACACCCAACTGTTTGCTTCTTCTTAACTGAGAACCCAACCCTGCTATTGAGGCTCCGGTAACCACAAGACTACAATTCCTTTTGCAATTAACAGCCCTATTGGACAGCTCTTAATCTCAATGTCGACATGTGCTTTATGAATTACTCCTAGAAGACATTTACTTGCTCCTACGAACGTTTCGCGGTAAGATTAAACATAACTTTTTGGCATCTCAAGTAGCTGAGTTCTAAACCTCGAAAAATAGGTTGATATCCAAAAGCAAGAACTATATGTCTATATATAACATAGCGATACTCTCTCAATCTACTCAGGTTCTCAGATTTTGTAACCAAAGATGAGGTCAAAAAATTCTATAAAAAATGTTTATGTACAACAAATTCTATGATTTTTTTTTCTTTTGTCTCAAATCTTGGGGAGCCTAAGCAGCTCATGCCCCCTTGCTCTCTGAGCCCTCTCCAACAGCACCATCCTAACAGCTATCAGCTCTCTGTGCAGCTCGCCGACCATCTCCTCGAACGCCGACACCGTCTCCTCCAGCTCGTCGCACCGTCGCCTCGCAGCGGCGGCGACAGTCTCCGGGCACCGCCGCCCGCCGGCCACGGCGCATCTCACAGCCCGCCCGGCGGCCGCCACGGCCTCGAGCTCGGCCATGCACGGCACGCCGTCCTTCCTCCGCCGGTCGTACTCCTCCCGGACGTGCTTCTGCACCTCCTGGAGTTCCAACTCCCACTGCGCTATGGACTTGCAGCCGCCGGCGCGGTTGGCCACGCCCGACACGGCGCGGCGGGGCCGGAACGCGAGCGCCGCGCCGAGCGCGCCGACGGCGAGCAGCGCCAGGGCGCGCGCGCCGGACAGCTCCTCGCCGCCCTGGTGCGCGGCCCCGGCAGGCTGCCTGGCGTGCACCAGCGCCCGCTCTCCGAGCTTGCGGAGGTTGGAGCCGCACTTGGCGAGCTCGGCGCCGCACCGCCGCTCCACGGCATCGCACTCCGCGAACGCCGCGGCGGCGCGCCGCGCGGCCGCCGCCCCGCCGCCCCGCCCTTCAAGCCAGTGCAGCGCGATGCGCATGGCGGTGGCGTAGCTCCGGAGCATGTCGAGCCGGTCCCGGATGCCGGCGCAGGCGTCGAGCAGCTCCGCGGTGTCCTCGACGCACTCGTCGACGGTCCTCCGGTCCATGCCGGCGGCGGCCGTTCCCGACGCGGACGCGACGAGGCGCCTTTGCGCGGCGACGGCGAGGCCGAGCGCGCGGCCGAGCCACGCGGCGCTGGTGCACGGCGCCAGCGGGTTGGCGCGGAGCTCGTCGATCTCGGCGGCAAGCCAGCGGTCGTACGCGGACCGGACCGGCGGCCACGGCGCCACCGCCGGGGAGGGCGCGAGCCGCGCCGAGAGGCGCGAGGAGAAGGACCGGAGAAGAGTGGAAGGCTTCTTCATGGCGCGCTGTGGCGGCGGCGCGTCACTGTGGTGGCTCCTCCTCCCGTCTTGGTTGCTGCTGGAGAGAGGTGGTCTCCGGTCTCGAGAAGGAGATGTCGATGTGTGGTTCACTGGGAGGGCTGCTGGGCTCTTTATATGTCTGAGCCTCTGTGCTTTGCGTGGTGGGATTTATCGAGTGTAGATTTGTGTTTGGACTTGGAGTATTATGTGGTTGGAATGTAGAGCGTGGGTTGTGCTATGTGCTAAGTGAACACACACATTAGGCTCCCATCATGTAAACAACATCCACACTTACATATACACATATCTCATTCCGATAAATATTTGTGCAATAGAAAATAAATTAAGATATCGATTTTTTAAAGAAAATATAAATGTTCATAATGGAAACATAAAAAAGAAGTACATACTTTCTCATTCTCATTAGTACTTGAATACCGTACAATTTGTTAGATTTGGTGAATACATTTGAGTAAAAACAAGTGCACAGATTGCCCTTTAATTTTGAAGAGATTGCCTTTTGAAATACTTGCATAACTTATATTTTAGACGTTCTTGGTGAGATCCGAGCGAGGTGAGATCCGAGCGAAGTGTTAACCACCCTATGTCACCTCCTGATGTACCATATTCATTGTATACTTATTTTCCATGTATACAGGTAAGATCCTATTCTCCAATTGCATCTCTTTTTATTCTATAATTCATACATCTTAAACCACATGGTAATTGACCCATATCTCGCAATCAACCCTAGTAAAAATTACTATGACAATACAAGTCGCAACTCGCAAAGCACCATCCTATCTAAACCTCCGGCTTTCGGATCCGGGCTAAGGATTCGTGTGACCCTACCATTTTTGCAGCGCTGCAGCAGCTCGGGATCCGAGCTCACCAGGATCGCGGTCGTGCTACGGTGCTACCCCCACACCCTACTCGCTAACCCCGGATCAAGGGAATCATCGGGGAGGGCGTAGGCTGGGCGTATGTGGAAGCCATGCGTGGCGGGGGTGTTCATCTGGTACAGCCTGTTCGCCGCCGGGAGGCCGACGGCTGTCGCGAGGATGCAATGGGAGGCCACCACGGGGGCGCGCCGGCGCGGCGAGCCAATCATCCCGGCGTCGCGTCAACTGTGCCCCCTCAGGCTCCTAGCTGTGCGGACGCTCCGGTATTTTATCCGCGTGTGGCTCCAGGGCGTCACAGTTGTGAGCTCAAATGATCGGTGGCGTCGCAGAATAGAGTCCTGTGGGAGTAGTAGGGATAGGGACATGGCGGTTTGGTAGAAATGCCTGGTGCATGCGTAAACTATGCGAAAAGCCTGCACCGGATGTGGCACCAATCATACGGTCCCTGTTTAGTTTTTTTTGCACAGTACCTGTGTGTCTGGTGCTGGGTAGTGGTGGCCAGAAACAGGATGGTCTGAGAAGTGCTAGCTCATTTTATCTTTGGCCGAAAAAAAATAGGTGAGATGGATTTGCTAATGGAAACTATTGGAGATGGATGAGGAAAAAGTTGTATAAAATAATTTTCTGCCATGGATAGCAATGACAGATAGGTAAGGGCAATTGTGCTCTATTTATCAATGGCATAGCATGTCTCCACGTTGAGTATATACAGATAGGATCAAATGTATATATGCCGTAGTTGCTCTAGCAAACCATCTGAGACTAATTCCTAAAATTATGGTGGATTCTTCATTACCAAGTCTGAAAAGTCCTTCAAAACCTCCTAAAACTAGCACGGAAACATACAAAAAATCTAGGATCATTTATAAGGTACAAAAAAAAATCAAAACATAGTACATAAAAATGTTAAAGTTGGGAACTAGGAAGAACAATGAACAATGGATATTTGATCACCTATAAAATGGATTGTACATAGTTTTTGTGCAACTGGACTAGGGACCTCTATCTTCTTTGGAGTAAAGAAGACCATCTCAACTAGAATACAATGGGGAATGGGATAGTAGATAAATTCCTTTTAATGGCCAATAAACATATGGATTGAGCATTAAAGTAAATTATTTAACTAAGAAATAATTACTATTTTAGTGTACTTATTTGTTCTTAATTATGTTAGTAAACATTTCATGATCATACTCTAGGAAATAATCTAAAATATAACTGATATTTTCCATTAATATGCTCAAAAGAAAATATCATACTACTATGTATATGGTGTTGATCTTGATTTTACACAAAATATTGCCATTTGAATCTCATGGAAAATACTACAAGATCACATAAGACCTAATGCTACTTTGTTCCACTACTAGGCTTGGCTAGGTTAGTACCAAATGTAAGGTGCAGAGTAGGGATGAAAATGGATGGAAAAAACTCTAACTAATTTCTTTTTCAAACTTTTACCTAGATTTGAAACTCAATATCCATATATGAAAACCTTATCAGTATTTTGGGATATTGGAACTAGAGTCATTTGGTTGAAAACACTTAATTAATGGGTGTTTATAGCCTCACTTTTTCTTGATAGGCGAGGTACATACCGATACCAGCTGAAATTGTGAAATGTCTAAAATACCCCGTAGAGTTATATATGTAACTCATGTGAGCGTCATTTGATTGTCTTGTAACATGTTGCATCTATTATGAAGAAGCTCTAAGGTTTGGTCTCGCATTAACGTGATGAGAGAACATGATGCTAATAACTACTACTATGATGTTTCTCCGCTTTGTATATATGTATTCATTTTGGTTATTAAATTTATGAATTTATTTTTGGATCCATATGTTGCCCAACAAGTATACGGAAACAAATTGCTAGGTATTTCTCCAATATATGATCCATTTTTTATTTATTGTTAGAAGATAATGCAAACTGATATCTTTTAAATATTCAGCAAAATTTGCATCTGCAATTTAGTTACATAGACTTGCAACAAAAAGGGATTTAGGCACAATACATGTTTGCGTGCGATACTGGGTAGCATGGACGAGATTTCGGAAATATTTCCAAGCATTCGTTGTTTGGTGGAGAAAGATAGCCTTTCATGTATGTATTATATTTTGCTTTTATCAGTAGGGTCTGTTAAATTTTATTTACTGGAATTGTGAACATATAGCACCCGCGAACACCAACGCCGCTCGGAGGGGGTACACACGAGTTAAGCGAATGGGTGTGCAACGCTGACCGGGGTGAGAGAAGTATTAAGGAATGTTTTCACCTTTATATATATGGTAACAGATGTATGTAAATATGTTGCAGCTGTAGCATCATCTTGGTTTACCCCGCCCACAATGAGGTATGGCAAGCTAGTTGCCCCCTCGGCCAAAAAAGCACCACACTAGCTCATTTCAGGAAGCGCTTGCTAGAAAAGTTGTGTCGGTGTCCTGACCCGACGGTCCGGCACCAACTAGTAATTGTGCTGCGTGATCTCTCTTCCTGGATGGTTGATGCAGAAGATAACACAGGAACGCACGGGTTTATCCTGGTTCCGGCCGCGGGGCCGTACGTCCTGTTAGATTTATGGGCTTGGCCCATATAAATAATCCTAATAAATTTCAAAGGCCCATTAGCGCTAAGAGGAGGTACACCATCTATTAGTCCCGTATTGCTAATGGACAAGGGTGTAGGAGGTTTTTCTCCATTTAAATACGGACCACCTCCCTCATGGAAAAAATGCACCATAGATCGTTATACGTGGAGTCCCCAAGGTTTGGGAATTCATAAGAAGATCTAATCTGAGTTAGGGTTTTGCCTCCTCTCGTTGCTGCGCCGCCACCGTAGTCTTCTCTATCCCGAGCGCCGGCGTGCACCGGCGAACGGGAGAGCAGGTCTCTGGAACCGCTCGCTCTTGTGATCCTGCACCGGGAGAGGGCGAATAAGGTTTTTGAGAAGCACTAAGTGCGACTGCTCATCTTCTTCGCCATGGATCGTCCTCCATCCAAGTCAGGAGCTGCGGCGTACCGTCGTCTACAATGCCAGTTGCTGCGCTCTGTTCGAAGGACCGTCTTCGTCTCGTCTGCACCTTTCGTCTTCCCGGCGGCTCCCGCACAGTACGTATTTTGTGATCAGATCTGTTTCATAATCATGTTTTCTGAGATCATATTTATGATATACGTAATGTCTAGTATGTTAGAGTCATGCATGCTAGGTTTAATTCTCATCATAATAAATCTAGTTCGGAATTTAAACTTACAGTTGTCTATTTTTTCAACAATCCAAAAACCTTATTATAGGCAATCTGTTGATTTAACAATGACTGGTTTCGCTGAGTAACTGAGGCCAGAAAAGTTTACTGGCGTGAACTTTAAGATCTGGAAGTCCAAGGTTCGCCTCTGGTTTACTGCTATGCACATCTGGGACATGAGACTTGGCAAGCCTGAGGGCGTACTTACTGATGAAGAGCAGAAGAAGTACGATGAGGCCAATAATCTCTTTGTCGGATGTATCATTAGCAATCTATCAGACAGATTAGTCCGTGTGTACATTGATGAGACAGAGGCGAAGACGCTGTGGGATGCTCTGGTTGCTAGGTATGATGCAACAGATGCGGGCAATGAACTGTACCTCATGTAGAGTTTCCATGACTACAGGATGGTGAATAACCGTTCTGTGGTGGAACAGGCGCATGAGGTGCAGTGCATTGTCAAGGATCTTGATCTCCTTAAGTGTCCTATTCCCGACAAGTTTGTGGCTGGATGCATTATTGCAAAGTTGCCTTCCCAGTGGAGGAACTTCGCCATAACTCTGAAACACAAGAGACAGGAGATATCAGTTGAAAATCTGATAGCGACTCTTGATGTCGAGGAAAAGGCTCGGAAGAAGGACGTGCCTGAGAAAGGAGATCAAGGCCAGTCCAGCGCCAACTTGGTCCAAAAGTTCCCACATGGCAAGAACAAAGGGAACAACAAGCCTAACAAGACCACTACCTTTAAGAAGAAGAAGAAGAACAAGGCTTTGGAAAAGTGCTATGCATGTGGTAAGCTTGGACACTTCTCCAAGGAGTGCCCAGATCGGGCAGACCGTAGGGCCAAGAAAGCAAATGAGTCCAAGGATGTCAACATGGTGACCATAAGCAACACTGGAGATGGGTACGGTAATTTACCTACAGTTCTTTCAGTTTTTCAATCCACGAGTTGGTGGCTTGATACGGGTGCTAATGTTCTTGTGTGTGCTGACATCTGTAAGCATCTAGGCCCTCAAGGTTTGTTTCGGTAATTAATGATAACTATTATTGTGACTAATGAGTTTATGCAGCTTAATGAATCATTACCGCTCATTTGGTCATAAGTCAAAAGTGGCCCCCCAATTTCATTATCTAAAAAGGCGATCTCGGTATTCAACTCTAATATATGTCAAGACTAAGGATCTTTCTAGTCCTAAGTGTCATAAGGTTGAGAAGGACACTTAGGTTAGTATAGGTTTTATAGTTTTGTAGTGATCGCACTATTAAGAGGGGTTAAGGCCAAGTAACTTGAGCATGGACATGGTAAATCAAAAATGGATGCACACTATGGTCACTCAGGTTCCTAAAAGTTCAAATAAGTGGTTTTCAACTTATATCTCAAGAATATTTGGATTTCATTCAAGACTCAAAACAGAAAAGGCAAAATCAGAAAAAGTCTTTAACACCGGTTTAACCGACGCTTTTATTTTTCTATACGTCGGTTAAACGAAGTCAGCAGAGTCTGGACAAGTCAATACACCAGTTAAACCGACGTGTTTGAATTTAACGTCGGTGCATTAGTCCAGAGTTGGTTTTTCCAGGGTGTTTCAAGTTCCATACACCGGTTAAACCGATGCTATTTGAATTGAGACGTCGGTGCAATTGACCAGTGAGTTGGGTTTTTCAGGGATTTCTGAAGTTGTACTCACCGGTTAAACCGACGATGGTTTTGAGTTAACGTCGGTGCAGTTGTCCAGAGACTTGGTTTTTCAGTTGATCAGTGGACAACTACACTCACCGGTTAAACCGATGATACGTCGGTTGATCTGCCCAAGTTATAACGGCTAGTTTTCAGGAGGGACAGTTTACATTCATCGGTTAAACCGACGTTGGCTATTGGAGGATCGTCGGATTAACCGGCGCTACGCAGTTTTCTGGCAGCTTTTCTCCAACGGCTCTATTCGTATGAGCTGCCTATATATACCCCTCCAATGGGTCATTTTGCTACTCTTGACACCAGGCAACATCCATACACTCATACTATAGTCAAGAGCCACCTTGAGCTTCATCTTCCATTAAAGTGATCATTCAATCATTCAAGAAGCAAGGCTAAGGACTTGAGTAGAGAGAAGCTTGTGTGCATCCGTTCTTGGTGATCGGTTCTTGCTCAAGTGAAGGCCCTAGCTTGTTACTCTTGGTGATTGGCATCACCTAGGCGATCTTGGTGATCGAGGTGTTTCTCGCGGAGCTTACCAAGGATTGTGGGAGCCCGGAGAAGAAGATTGTACGTGGCTTGATCTCCACCACGCCGGGATGGTGAACGGAGACTCTTAGTGAGCACCCACGTCTCGGTGACATGGGAGGTGACAAAACTCTTTGTGAGTGTCACAACGTGGATTAGGGGTGTGTGCCAACACATCGATACCACGGGAAAAAATCTGGTCATCTCTTGTCCACTCTCTTTATTCAAGCCTTTTCTTTCATGCAATTTATTCATGTGCTTGACTTGAGATCATAACTTAGCTCTACCTTGCTAGGCTTTTCTTCTCGTTTTATCTCTCATAGCTTGTGTAGGTAGCTTAGTTATCCGGTTGGTGAATTGGTGCCTTACTAGCATTGTATATGTTAAGGTTGCTTTATTGTGTTTTAGAAATTGAAAAAGGCCCAATTCACCCCCCCTCTTGGTCCATCGATCCTTTCAATATCTCTATGTTTTCTTCTTACCAGACCGTCCAGGACTTCTCCGTACTGATGGGGAACGGTTCACATGCTTCTGTTCATGGTGTTGGCACGGTAGATCTGAAGTTTACTTCGGGGAAGATCGTGCAGCTGAGGAACATGCAGCATGTGCCCACTATCAACAAGAATCTAGTCAGTGGATCAGTCCTATACAAGGACGGGTTTAAGGTAGTGTTAGAGTCCAATAAATTTGTCGTGTCGAAACATGGACAATTCGTTGGTAAAGGCTATGATTGTGGAGGCTTGTTCCGCTTTTCTCTTGCTGAATTTTGTAATAAGTCGGTGAACCATATTTGTGGCAACGTTAGCGATGATGCGAGTGTTTGGCATTCACGTTTATGTCATGTTAATTTTGGTTTGATGTCTCGGCTTTCGAGCATGTGTTTAATTCCGAAATTCACCATTGCTAAAGGTTCTAAGTGCCATAGTTGGGTGCAATCAAAGCAACCTCGGAAGCCTCACAAGGCTGCTGAGGAGAGACACTTGGCACCTCTAGAACTCATACATTCTGATCTATGTGAGATGAATGGTGTGTTGACAAAAGGTGGGAAAAGATACTTCATGACGTTAATTGACGATGCGACTAGATTTTGCTATGTTTATTTTTTGCGAACTAAGGACGAAGCGTTAGACTACTTAAAAATCTATAAAGCTGAAGTTGAGAATCAACTAGAGAGAAAGATCAAGCGTCTAAGGTCAGATCGTGGTGGCGAGTATTTTTCCAAAATATTTGATGAATTCTGTGAGGAGCATGGAATTATTCATGAGAGGACGCCTCTCTATTCTCCCGAATCAAACGGGATTGCCGAGAGGAAAAAACCGCACGGTGATTGACTTGGTTAACTCCATGTAAGACACAGTTGGTCTTTCTAAGGCATGGTGGGGGATGCTGTATTGACTTCGTGTCATTTACTCTGATAGGCTTCATCTTTAACCATGTGCATGGTAATGAGTGTCGTGGACTTGCATTGGGCTTCACAATGACACTGTAGTAAAATGGATCTTCTTAATTTCCTGGATCCTCTTCCTTCTAATCTAAACTTTTCTACATTGAACCCTTGTTCCTCTCCAGTGAAACAATGACATATGGGGGGCACCTCACCCCACACATAATCAAATCAGACAAAAACACCCCTAATCAACGGAATTAGAACCTAACACAACACCATGGTTACCTTATGAACGACATTTCCGACATATTTTGTCCAACACTAACCACTCATCACTAACCAGAAGCCCACATCAGAACGAAGCTAAGACCACCGCACCAAGATATAGCTATAGGTGGCACTTTGTTTGCTTGCATAATATCGAGTACTTAGCCTTATCTTCAGCACCCCTGCCATGTGCTTGACAGAGTGAGGATCTGAGCGTGCCGGCAGGATGGCAACCGCTAGATTCTTGGGTGCTCCTTGGTCTCCTGGTGCAGGACCAAGATCAGCACTGATCAACCTTGTTTAGGTCCCATCTTGCTCCAGGGTGCAGCAGCAAGGATATATGACCTGAAATGGTTGTGAATTCATGACCAATTTGTCTAAAGGTATCAATTGGTGATCTTTAGGTGTCAAAATTTTGTACTAATTTTGTAAATTGAGATATCATTTTGAAGAATTAGTACAAAATTTTTAACTAAAGAGAGTTGGAAGTGCACCTAAGGGTCACCAATTTGCACCCCTAAATTTGTCGATGCGGTACCAAACTTTGTGTGGGTGAGGAGAAGAACCAGGGTTTACAAAACCGACCGGTCCGGTCAAACCGCCGACCTCCGGTAGCGGTTTACCGGACCGGTTTGACCGGAAACCTGTGGAAACCGGTTGAATTCAAATCCAAATTCAAAAACACATGTGTAACCGGTTCCGACCGGTATACCGACCGGTTTACCGGTCCGGTCTGACCGGTTACCGGTGTTTTAACAAAAAAATCCGACGATTTAAAAGTGATTTCCCGATTTGTCCGGTTTAGGCCCGTTTGACCGGTTTACCAGTTGCCATATGTGGTGGGCCTTAATGGGTCGGCCCATTTTTTTTATTTAACTTAATATGCCCACAAACTATACTAAATGGACGAATTTTTGAGAAAATATGACACCATTAGATTCGTCGCACCTTGAAGTATTTTTAGGATTTTTTTTGAAATTTTTTCATTTTTTTGAATTCAAATTTGAATTTTGAATTTGGACCGGTTTGGTACCGGCACAAATCGAAACCGGGCCGGACCGGTTTGACCGGTAACCGGTTCCCACCGGTTTGGTTAATCCTGAGAAGAACACGTATGTCCCAAATTAAAGAATCTCACCATTCAGAAATTGGCATTCTATTTCTCGTTATATGCATGTCAGTCTCCAGGAGTCGAACATGAATAGCTAGCTAGCATGGGTGTGAGAATTGCAGATCATTGTCCAAGCTGGTCGCGGCAGCTGTGGCCGTCTCATCAGACTGCTGGAATAGTTGATGTGTGGCTTCAAGTTTCAATGGTGTTGTGTCAGACTGTCAGTTACTGCATCCAAGTGCAGGACTGCGCTTATTCAAATTGGCCGGTTATCCTAGTTGTGCGTGGCAAATTGATTTGGTCAACTATTGGGATTTTGTATTCCTGCCAATGCTCAGCTTGCCGTCAGCAGTTCCATAGTTTCCAAATTTCTTTTATGAAAAGAAGCTCCATTATTTGAAAAGGAATTTGTGGGTCTGGATGCATCTGCATATATATTTATTTTTATAAAATTGAGCCGAATGATTTGGAAGAGAACTAGTGGTCACGGTTAGATGTGTTTGCACAAGTGTTTATATGCACATATTGGGAAATTGCTTCAAACATCACATCATATATCATATAATAGTTTCACTATTCAGGTTCCCAGTTGCAATAATCTCACCAAAATAAATGAAAGGTCATTTCACATCCCAACCAAAATAATTCGCTTTCAAAGTTTTTTCCCTGCACCAAAATTCCTCTATCCCATGAAACAATAATTGGAGGTTGTCGCCTTGAATATCTTTGCCAAAAATTGATGGAGAAGCAATAAAAGACTTTGCTTTAATTCCTTCAAGTTATTTGCATACTCTTTTCACTTTTTTCAGATTATGTGCTGAGAATTTTGTAAAAACATATTTAGTGTGCGGTTGCAGAGGTCGGAGACACTTCTTTTTTCTAAAAAATTGAAATAATTGGTAAACACCACTCATCATTCCTACAACTCTACTAGTATTATCTGTTGACAGCCAAAATTGGCATCAAGCGGTCTGACCGGTCTGGTGCTGTAGCTGATCCGACAGGAGCCCGACCGGTCTGATCGGTGGGTCCGACCGGTCTGACCGGTCTAGGAGGAATCTGACTGTAATTAGAGTTCTTAATAGATTTAGATCTGTAAACAGGATTTCTTGCGGGATAAGTCCATCCCACCCTATAAATATAAAGGGTCACGGCCGATTGAGATCCAACCCAATCGAATCTATCAAAAACATATCCTTTTACTTTTTTCTCTTTACCCCTACTTTTCCAACCTCGACATACTGTTCTTCTCTCGTCTCCATGGCATTTGAAGACGCCCTAGCTGGCCTGCCGAGCCTAGGGCAACCCTACGCTCGTTTGCCCTGACAGGGTCCCTCTCGGGTGAGCGATCGTCGGATCATCGCCGTTCTGCACGGCGACCGGTCCGACCGCTCCACGCAGGAGGTGCTGCAAAGAGCTCCTCCTCGCACCACGCGACCTAGAGCGATCATGTGTTGGCCCGTAAAAGGCGTCAACACAAATTGGCGACTCCACTGGGGATGAGAATCAGGCTGTGATGGCCGATCCATCAAACCCTAGCAATATATCGTCACATGAGGAACTACTTCAGGAGTATCGGCGAGAGTGCGATCAGGCAGACGAAAGGTTGCTTCTATCCTGTTATCGTAAAACAAAGCAAGGTGTCATCAAAATAAAGGAGTGGAAGCCACCATCAACGATTGATCTATTAAAATAGGTACAATCTTCAGATACTTTATCCGATGCTCTATCTGATCTTGTCCAGCATTTGATTGATCAAGAAGCTAGTTCAATTCTAGTTCATGTTATTCAAGAGTCGGTTATTGAAAAGCCGACTAATAATCCTTGCAAAGATTTGCCAACTTGTGATGTTGCTTGTCATGATACAATTCGGCCGTCCCAAGCCGAAATTGTTGAACCAAAATCCCCTGGCAAGAACATAGAAACTAAATCTAGTACTTCAACGCTCGGGGGGCAATAAAACAAAGGCAAAGATGCTAGTTGCACTGCAACCAGTCTGACCGGTCTTAAGACCGGTCTAACCGGCTCATCTAAGGTTTTGCAAAATAAATCAAAACCTAAGATAATTAAGCCAAAGAAACCTAAGATTGGTGTTTGGAAAACCGTTGAATCCAAAGGCCGTCACAAGCATCAAAAGGAAAAGCCGAAGCCCTTTCATGGAGATCTTCCGGCTAAATCCAAAAAATAAAATAATGATGCTAGTCGGTCAACACATCCAAAACACTCAAGATCTACTCCAAAACAGCAATTCCATGATCGAAATCGGCAGCCGAATAATTTTCCTAATTCAATGCTGTTTTCATCACATAGGTCGTCTATGAATATGCCATGCGGATCTTATTATAGCATGTCTTGTTTTTATCCATCATGGTATTTTAATTCCTATATGCCGTCTCTTCCTACGTATTTGTGTCCAAATTATATTACCTATAGGGAGCCGGCAATTAGTAAGTCATCACCTACAAATAATAGCCGTTTTGATCCTAAAAATCGGCCTGTGCAGAAAAAGAAACACATGGTGATCAAGCAAGTTTATCGTGTCAAAAAAGATGGGCAATTGAATAAAAATTCAGATTTAACACAAGATAAAGAAAAGCCGACCGTTGAAGAAACATCAGCTAGTTCTGTTGCTCAGATTGTCCCCAATGAAGACCATACTTCAAATGATATAGCTGAACAACGTTCAAGTTCGGCTGGGGGGAAAGATAAGAGCAACCATGTCGGTTCTGACAGGACCGGTCTGACCGGTCTGAACCTGGGAAGTCTGGTGGTGCAAAAAATAGGATCAAGCCGACCTTTGAGGCGCTTCTGGATAAATACAAGAAGATATCTGCTCAAAAATAAAGCAATCAATTGGAAAGCAAACGAAGTAGTTCTTCACCACCAAGATCAAGAAAGCATCATCGATCATCTTATTGGACTTCATCATTTATCCCGTCGATGCACGCACCATGGACTGCATATTCAGGTGTGTTTAATTCGTGGTTTGATCATAATCCTTGGCTACCATATTATGACTATCAGTTTTATGCTTTACCAAGGAGCTATGATTTGTATAATCGGCCACATTGGCCGTCTCAAGACTTTTGTTATTAAATTTGCTAAGGAATATAAAGCCGAAATAGTTTGCTGATCTTAAGCTAGAAATTGTTACATTTGCTAGTTCTCTTATTTTGGCTATTTAGACATGTTTAAAGATAATATATGGCCGATGCATTGCTAATCGTCGCCCTTAGACAATTTTGGTTCAGAAGAATGTTTTTTTTTTGCAAGCAAACTTTACCAAAAAAACAGGGGGGCATATGTTGACAGCCAAAATTGGCATCAACCGGTCTGACCAAGCGGTCTGACCGGTCTGGTGCTGTAGCTGATCCGGCAGGAGCCCGACCGGTCTGACCGGCGGGTCCGACCGGCCTGACCGGTCTAGGAGGAATCCGACTGTAATTAGAGTTCTTAATAGATTTAGATCTGTAAACAAGATTTCTTGCGGGATAAGTCCACCCCATCCTATAAATATAAAGGGTCACAGACGATTGAGATCCAACCCAATCGAATCTATTAAAAACATATCCTTTTACCTATTCTCTTTACCCCTACTTTTCCAACCTCGACAGGCTGTTCTTCTCTTGTCTCCATGGCATTTGAAGGCGCCCTAGCTGGCCTGCCGAGCCTAGGGCAACCCTACGCGTGTTTGCCCTGACGGGGTCCCTCCCGGGTGAGCGATCGTCGGATCGTCGCTGTTCTGCACGACGACCGGTCTCCCTGACCGGTCAGACCGCTCCACGCAGGAGGTGCTACAAGGAGCTCCTCCTCGCACCGCATGACCTAGCGCGATCGTGTGTTGGCCCGTAAAAGGCGTCAACACTATCGACTCACTTAAGATTCAGAGAGTGAGATCATGAGGTCCCATTTCAACAGAAGAACTTTAGAGAAGTTCTAGAAAAGAAAAAGAACATGATTCTTGTCATAGTATTCCTTCAAGATCCTGAGAATCCCTGATGTGCCAAAGGCAGCCTACCTGTAATGACCCCAACAGCCCTAACAATCCGAACTGATCTACTAGTATCATGTAATAGGCCTACAGCTAGTTAACTCCTAACACCCAACATCCGACCACTGGATTGAGAACAAAAGTGGTGATTAAGTAATCTAAGCAGGGCCGAGAGTATCCAACCGCACTATCGCTTAGCGATGGTGAAGGCGATTAATAATGGGTAAGCTGGGGTCAAGCAGTCTAATAGAAATACTTCTGCCGCAGCAACTGCTGCTACGCACATGGATGGAAGCATGCCACGCCGGCGGCTTTGTGGTGGTGTACGACCAACTGTCCTTGGCACCTTTGCTGCTGTTGGAAGAAAAGAAAAAGGAAAGGGTTCTCTTTGTTTTAGGCAACAAGTTGTTCTCCTAATGCTCTGAACTATGCAGGCTTCTTGATAGGTTCCACCAGTTTCTAGATTTATGTCAGATTTAGAGATTGTAAACCAAATATGGTTTAACTCTCGATTTTAATTAGCTTGGAATTGGAGCAATACTTTTTACACAAAAATGTGATTTTAAATTTTTTTTGGTTTGGAACACACTTCATCTTACTCAAAGTTCAACAAAATTTTAAGATACACAAGTTTGAAGAAATTTAAAACTTCAAACATGCATATGCAAAAATACTTCAGTTACAATATTGTAGTTTTAATATATCTTCCAATATCTAAATGTGAAATATGGATCACATTCACCAGACAAGTCTAGCTAAGCACCATCGGAAAAAATTTAAATTTGAAATCAGATACAAAGGCAAAGAAAAAAATACTATAATGCATTGTGGTTCAGGGCGAAGAGGAAGCGAGAGTCCTGAACACAAATGAAACTCCGCACTTGTTATTCTCCATGTGTCCCACATGTCTGCTCAACTAAAGTGACACATGGAGTCCAGCCCATTAAGCTTTTGTGCAGACGGGAATCTCGTGGCCGTTATTGTTAACTCTTAAAACCATTGAATACATAGATCAAGATCAAGATCTATGATGATCCGGGGCACCGTACAGCTAACGATGATTAAACAAATATTTTACTAGCTCTACGGACGGCTAGTCATGCATTGCCTTTTGGAGGCAACTCAAAGCATTTTGCTCATCTTAAACTAAATTAGTTAGTGATTAGTCTAAAATATGTTTTAGCTATTCAGTTTCTTATTTTTTTCGCAGCTGGTGTCGAGCGAGAAGTAGCCGCAGTTTTGATTAGAGGAGTACATGCCATTCAGATATTTTTGTAGGTTTCTTGTATCAAAGTGGGTACAATAATCGGTATTCAATTCGTCAAATTTTAGTTTTGGATTTGGTGGTTAACAACTAGTTTCTAAACTGAAATACTGCTAGAAGCCAACTGCCAAACAAGTTTACTACGTTTCGCTCTTCTTCACAGGAATATGAAATAATTTTTCAAGAGATGCAATGCAATTTTTGGGCAAAGGAGTCTCTGAATTGCTGAGCTCTAGTCGCATTAGGCATGAGTTGTGATATGATAGGTTTAGACTAGATTGATCATGACCATAATTCAAAATTCCAAATATTCTTAGTCACATCCAGCAGAAATCGAAATAGTTAGAGTGGAATATTATAAGATGAATTAGGTGATTCTTCTGTAACTTCAGGAAACAGTTCACAATTTTAAGAAAATAACATTGTTCAACGCATAAGGTTCAATCATGCATGAAAATTTCTTGCAAGTAGCAACGTTTAACCAACCCAGGCACCCAGCCGGCATACTGCAGCATGGGAGACATGTATATAATATAAGTGATAGTTGATCAACTGAATAAAGTGTTAGGATCGATCAAATCCAGCTAGCTTTTGGTCCTTACTGAAAGTACCCGTATTCTATACCGTTAACTTGCACATTGATGCACTGTACCAGATCTTAAATATTGACAGATCAAGCATGACAGCAATTAGTTTAAGTTCATATCTCTTGTTATACAACCAATCAAGGGCAATGCAGTCCACTACATTGGTGGACGGCTACGCCTGCTTCAGTCTTGCATGGTACACACAAAGAAAGAAAAAGGGTGAGGAACAGCTCATGTGTGGTATTGGAGCGTCCGTTTTCAAGAGGTTATCACAAATGATGTACTTTTGGGCAGAAAACCAAAACTAAAGTGCACCATCGATCCTCTCAATTGCTGTGAGAAATCCTTTTTTGCAATTGAAAAAAGAAGCAAATCCTACTGCTATTCTCTTTTTTCTTACTGAACAAGAAAATCTTTTTTTTTCACGCATACTTCCATATTGGAGCTAAGTTGATTAGAATCTGTGAGTGTAATGGCAGGAATGATCTTACCGTGCGAGTGCAAGCGACAGAGAAGAATGGGTGATGCCTGCTTGCCGCCAGGTTGCGGGTGAAGGGCACGACGCCTGTCCGCAAATTGCACGGCATTTCGTTGAGGCCCTTGACCCTGTGCCTCCCATGCATGTGAGCCGTAGTATCAGGAGCAGATGGAGGCAACTGCGGAGCTAGGGAATGGTTTTGTCGTCACTCGTCACTAACTGAAGGAGCAGGAGAAGAATCAATTGGTATGCAAACCAAAATGTACACTTGTGTGTGCAAAATTGGACATGGCTGTCGGCATCCGTTTACAAATGATCAATGCCAGAACTTTTTCTTTAATCAAAATGTAAATAAATTCAGTATGCGGGCACGTAGTGGGTCCGGCAAACGCTATATTTTTCTATTTTTTCCTCCTGAAAAAAGAGGAGAAAAAAGTCTGTTTTACTACATTTTCACCAATTCTTTTTGTCCATTTAACCCACGAACAAAAATTTAGACTCAATTTACTCCCTTAAGTTATTCTGATTGATCCAATGTAGCCTTAATGGATTTATTTTTTTATATGCATACCAACTGATTTTAAGTTCAAATTTTGCAAGGTAACATGTAATATGGTATCCTAGTTTAGAAAAAAATACTTCAGAAATATTTCGAGATTGCTTTTTATGTAATTTTGTATTATTGGGATCAATTTCATATTAAATATTTCTTACCTATGAAAATAACCGTGTAAAATCTTAATGCTTTTTGGTAACATAAGGCATCATGTTCTCGCTCTATCCATTCACAATCTTTAAACTTAAACTCACCTCTACATGGAGAAAGAAAAAAAAAGACAACTCTCATTAGGGAGTGGATTGAACAAACCGTAATGATTTGGCACAGTAAAGTGAGCAAAGTGATTGTTGAGGGAAATAAAATGGACTTGTTCTTTAAAAATGTAAGTGCCAAACGGCGGTGAACAGAAGTAATGATGACGTGAAAAATGAAAGAAGAGCACTTTTTTCTGCTGCCATTGTTGACTTAGTATGTTCATGTCCTATAAGTGAATTATTCACCTTTATACACACTACGGCACTGTGCCTATTTGCCGTGTGCCAAGGGCACACGGCAAAGGCCGATTTACACTCGGCAAAGTGTTTGCCGAGTGTAACACACGGCAAACAGCTCACAGCAAACAACGGCCGGCAAAGAGCTAGTTTGCCGTGTGCTACATTTCGGGCACACGGTAAACATTTTGCCGTGTGCAATATTAGGCCGACGGCAAAATAAAGTGCAGTGCCAACACCACGTGGCACAGCCTGTTTGCCGTGTGCCATAACGGCTTGGCACACGGCAAACACGGACCCTTTGCCATGTGCCCTGTCCCAGGCACACGGCAAATAATGCCACCTTTGCCGTGTGCCACGTGGACAGTCACACGGCAAAGAATGGCAGATTTGCGTGTGTCTTACTATGGCACACGGCAAAAAATGGCGGCACACGGCAAAATTAATTTTCAGATTTATTTTTTTGTTTAATCACAAATATTTCAGATTCCAATCAAATTAACATCACAGGCAATTCATATATATTGCATCAAATGTCACGATCATTTCATATATCACAATTTGCATCACATTCAATCCATAGAACTCCAAATGCAAATATCGCAATGCATACAAACCCAAATGTAGTCTATACAAGTCCATCAAGCACGGGTAGTTCATACATGTCCATACAAGCACAAGTTCAAACGATAGTCTATACAAAGAGTGCATGTCCATACAACCACAACTCACGACTACGGCGGCGGCGGCGGCGGGTGCTGGAACTGCTGCATGTACATCACCCAATGAGGAGGCGGCCACACATTCTGAGGCATCGGCGAAGGGGACATTTCTGTTGGCCCATCATTTGATGCCGCCGATTGAGGCTGCAAATTCAAAGTCATTAATTTGAAGTCTTTGTTTCTAAGTCTTTGTTTCTAAGGCTTTGTTTCTAAGTCATGATAGAGTTGTCTATTAGTCAAATAACGATAAATGAAATTAGAAGGTTGTGAAATCGCTCACAGGAGTAGGGGTAGCTGCACGCGCAGGGATATTAGTCTGAGTGAATTGCGGTGGCGAAAGACCCATTTGTGAGCCCAGAGTTTGCATGAACTGAAAAGCCAGGGCCAGCTGCATCTGATTCTGCTGGGAGGCTTCCTGTGTCTGCCGAAGGTCTTGCTGCATCCTCTCCCGCTCGGCCGCCCACGCTTGCTGCTGTGCCTGCTGCTGTGCCGCCCACGCCTGCTGCTGTGCTAGGAGATGTGCTTCAAAGTCCCGTTGCATCTGGGCCTACAAAATTAGATTGCATGGTTAGAGTACCAAGAAACATATGTCAAAATTAATAAACATTTGTTGTAACAGAGATAACCTTCAGTGCCTCGATCTGAATCTCCGTAGTGCTCTGACGTGGGCGTATGGCCGGGCTAGAGCTGGTGCTCCTGGCTCGAATCTGTGCGAGAGTAGGAGTACTGGCGGTGTCAATCAAGCTGTCTCCAATCCAGTACCGGCCATGCTTCTTCCCTCCTCCCACCCTCATCACGACTTCTCCATCAATGGGCTCCGTGCTCGGATCAAAGTCCGGCCCATGCACCTCCGTTGCCATCGAGTTGTACTCACTGAGGTGACTGTGGACAGTCGCGTGGCTGTACGCTTCTGGGGGGTCCGCCGGGTTGTAGTTGACATCCGATGTCGCCTTCCCTTTGTGGGCCAAAGCCCACGCCTTGATCGGGGGGCAAGGCTCGCCTCCATGTGAGGCCGACTGTAAAAAAAGAAAGATGATTACAAATTGTGTACGGTTGAGCGTTAAAATGAAGAAATGAATTCACTTACCCATCTAGCCGCGTACTGTCGTAGGTGACTGTTGCCCTGATGGTGCGGTGCACCTGGCATCATCAAACGCCACTGCCGGCAAGACTCGTGCATCTCCACCCAACCTTCTGCATACCACCTGTCGATTATCATGTCCCAGCACTGTTCATTCCCGGCTAACCACCAAGGAATCACCTGCAGGTCATACATGACATATAAGAAGATCAACTGTAGCGTACTTCATTTTAGTAAAAGTCAATATTAATAATATTGTATATTTACCCTCATATATTGTTCCCGAGTTAGCCTGAGGTTTCGCACAGCCCCTTTGTTGGTCTTCACTTTTTCGACGCGGCGTTTGTAATCACAGTTGGCCTGGATGCGCGCCTCGTAGAGCATATCCACCACCACCTTGTGACAGGCCGTGTTTGCCACCTCGCGTGCCACGGTCATCATTCCCTCCTCGCACCTGTAGAAATCCTGCACATGATGATGAATGAAGCCATTATATCAAGAAAGTCCAATTAATGAGATGTATTGACAATTATAGCGCATACAAGACTTACTCACAGTTCCTGCAACACCCGCTCTGCTTTTCTCGCAAAGCACCTACCTTCCCGGTCCGGTCTATCGATGGCTTGGATGTAGTGCTCCCAACCCGACGCCGGCTGAAGACGGCCGTCAATCTCGATGCATCCAGGGTAGTGGTCCTTGCAAAGCAGGCCCAGAATGCCATTAGGGATGCGTTTGTGAACACCTGGAACGACGATTACAAAATTCCTACCAAAAATATTTGTGTAAAATTGGAATTGAAATATATAAGTACGAAACGTAATGAAATAGGCTAAAGTTACTTACCTTTTACCGTCCGGCCGAATAATCGGCCGTTGCTCGAGCGGTATAGGTCAGTTCGGGAGACGAGCGGGGCCTCACATCCAGACGGCAGGTATGTCTCCTGCCACCCCTCCCTGGTTGTCGTCCTCCTCACTAGAGGCCTCCTCCTCCTCCTGGTCTTGCTCCTGCTGCTGCTGGTCCTCCTCCTGGTCCTGCTGCTGGTCCTCCTCCTCCTGGTCCTGCTGGTCCTCCTCCTGGTCCTCCTCGTCCTCATGGGAGGGTGACCTCGCGCGAGGCCCCCTCGTCCTCCTGCTACTCCTGCCGCTCCTCGTCGTCTGTGGCGTGCCGGCGTCCTCATCTAGTGGAGGCACCGACGAACTTGCCTCACCCCTCCTCCTCCTCGTCCTCCCTCCAGCCATCTGGGAGGACTCACCTCTCCCAGCAACTCTGCGCAGCACAGCCTCCAACGACTGCATCATACCTCCGCCGCGCCCCACCATCTTTGATCTATCACCTGAAATTAAAAGGGGCAAACCAATCAGAACAATATTTAGAAATTAATTAATGCAAGTAGTACAAAAATAAACATAATCCGAACATGTATTATAAATTAATTGTTGCAAGTAGTAAAAAACAAACATAATTAGAACAAGTGAAAAACTGATATAATTGTTGCAAATACGGATCTTACATGTATTAGAAATATTCTTCAAGATCGAGATTAGCTGGATCGTAAGTCTCATCATCGCTATCACATCCGTCGATATCATCAACGGCGTGCTCCAAAGGAGGAACGCTTTCGTTATCACTGTCATTGGCTAAACGTAATCGCTCAAGTAATTCCAAGTCCTTCGCATTATGAACTTCATCCCCGGCATCCTCGTGAACAAAACTTTCATTGTCTACTTCCATTCTGATTGCTTCGGTTAAATCTATTTGGAAATTCCCTTGTAGCCCATCTTCTTGAAAGAACTCTCCTGTATATGTGTTTGGGTCTATGTTGTAATCTTCATTGTTCGGGACAGGTAGTTTACCATGAGGGGACACCTTATACACAACATCCCAACCCTTGAGACGATTGTCGGTTTGGCACGGGTATGACAGATAATAAACTTGTGTCGCCTGTTGAGCTACAACATACACATCGTCTCCTGGGTACACGGATGACCGCTGAATTTCGACTAGCCCAATATTCGGGGTACGTCTCACAGCTTGAGGATCAAACCAATGACATTTGAATATGACAGGTTTCAGAGGTACGGACCCATGAAACGATAGTTCGTATATTTCTTCAAGTGTTCCGTAGTACTCGAGCCCATCATCTCCTGGCGTGAAAACTCCAGTATTTGTTGTTCTTCGATTGGGCCGAATCTACTCGTGCTTTGTTGTATGAAATCGATATCCATTCACGTCATAAGCTCCAAACGAATTGACCCTATAGGCACAGCCATTGGCAACCTGCCGCAACTCGGCACTCATCGACGCATCATTTTGTGCCTGCAAGTTCGTCATATTATTCGCACGTACGAACAACTTGTAATGTCATATACTACAAACGAGCAGAATTGGACATTACCTTCTGTTTGAACCAAGAAATGAAATCAGGACTTCCATTTCACGCGCCCTGTCTAAGTAGGGTCTCAGTTTCATGGAGTCTAGGCGCCCTTGATCGACGCCAGAATTGCATATGAAATTCTCTAATCAAAAGACGAATGATAGGGTTGGATGCAAAAAAGGGAAATGACTTGAGAACTAAATGAATGCTGAGAACTTACTCTATGTAGGGCAAAACTTCGGAAAGATTGGTCAACACATATAGCATGATAGCACGCCACTCTTGAGAACTTACTCTAAGTATATTTTGACATCTCTCAATTGAATAGCACCAACGGTGCTGCACTGGCCCACCCATTCGTGCCTCGTACGGGAGGTGCAAAATCATATGCTGCATCGGATTGAAGAAGCCGGGTGGAAAAATCTTCTCCAGCTTACAGAGCAACACAAGCGCCATTCTTTCCATTTCTTCAACTACTTTTAGAGATAACTCCTTATCACAAAGCTGGCGGAAGAAAAAGCTCAACTCTGCTAGCACTTGCCAGATTTGATCAGGGAGGTAGCCTCTAACCATAACTGGAAGTAGCCGCTCGATCCATATATGGTAGTCATGACTCTTGAGCCCGTTGATTCGCATAGTGGTCAAGTTCACTCCCCTTCTCAGATTCGCCGCATACCCATCAGGGAACATCAAGGTTTGGAACCATTCTAGGACTTGTCTCCTCTAGGGCCTCGTCAGAACGAAATCGGCCTTAGGCTTTCTCCACGCCTTGCCTGATCCGGGAGGCCTCATTTCTAGCTCTGGTCTATCGCATAACGTTGCCTGATCCACTCTGGCCTTAACATTATCCTTTGTCTTATCTGAAATATCCATGATTGTTCCGAACAATGCCTCGCCGACATTCTTTTCGGAGTGCATCATATCAATGTTATGTGGAAGAAGAATGTCAGCCATATAGGGGAGCCTCCACAAGCCCGACTTCTGCACCCAAGCATGTTGCTCACCATATCCCACAAAACCCCCACCTTCAGCATTGATCATGAGACCATCTAATTGAGCACGAATGTCAGCACCCGTCATCATCTGTGGTGGATGGTCTTTAACTTCAACACCTTTTGTAAAGTTCTTCTTATCTCATCTGAATGGATGGTCAAGAGGTAGGAATTGTCGATGTTTGTCGAATGAAGAATACTTGCCACCCTTCCGCAACCAAATGAACATCAATGGTGCCTTGCATACTGGACAAGAGAACTTCCCGTGGACACACCAGCCACAGAATATCCCATACGCCGGCAGATCATGCAGGAAATAGTGGTACCAAACATACATTCTGAAGTTTGTCTTTGTAGCTCGATCGTATGTCCAAACCCCATCGTCCCAAGCACGGAGCAAATCGTCAATCAGGGGCTCCATGTACACACTCATATTATTTTCAGGGTGTCCAGGAATTATCAACGACAAGAATATGTTCTGTCGTTGAAAAATAACGCCAGGTGGGAGATTCAGTGGGATAACGAACACGGGCCAGCAAGTGTAAGGGGCAGCCGACATTCCATAGGGATTGAAGCCATCTGTCGACAGCGCAACACGTACATTACGAGCCTCCAAAGCTTTGTGATGATGAATCCCGTCGAAATGGGTGATTGAGCATCGGATGGATGCACAAGCTTATCAGGATTGTAACGAGTTCCCATTTTGTGCCATGTCATCTGCTTCGCGGATTCCTCGGTCATGAACAGATATTGGATTCTTGGTATGGGCGGCAGGTACCGTAGGACTTTCACGGGTACCGCGAGCTGCCTCTTCTGACCATCACCAGAGTCTACCTCCACGAACCGAGAGGATTCACACTTTGGACAGTACTTTGCTTCAGCATGTTCTTTCCTAAATAAGATGCATCCCTTGGGACAAGCATGTATCTGTTCATATGGCATCTTCAGTGCACGAAGTTGTTTCTGTGCCTCATACATGCTCCTTGGAAGAATGTGCCCTTCTGGAAGCATGCTGCCAATAACTTGTAACATAACATCAAAGGCGTCTCGACTCAAGGTAAATTGGGACTTCACGGCCATTAGGCGGCCAATGGCATCCAATTGTGAAACCTTGGTATGACCGTGAAGGGGTTGCTGGGCTGCAGCCAACATGTCATAGTACGCCTTCGCGGTTGCCACTGGCTCCTCCTCCTCCCTACGTCCTTCATCAAAATGTGCTTCATGAAAATCATCTAACATGTCTGCAACCCCGGCATCAGCGTCATATTCTTCGATGCGTTGCCTAACAACTTCGTCTCTCATACGATTGGCTTCGCCATGGTAGGTCCACCGGGTATAATTTCTCGTAAATCCATAATTGCAAAGATGATTCGTCATGATTTCGTGTGTTTGCACATTTGTTGCACGGACACCAGGTGGTATTGCCTCCTTTGAGCTTTGCAAATGCTCCGTCCAATAAAGCCTCGGTCTTGTCAATCCACTCCCCGGACAACTGACCCCCACATTTCCATCTAGTATACATCCACGCATGGTCATCCATCCTCTATCATATCAATGAGTAATATAATATAAAAGATCATCCTTGCATCTACACGATGTCTACCAATTCTAATAGGTTAAGATAGGTCCTAATCCCACCCGAGAGGATGCGTAGCTGGGGTTCGTTCTCATTCTCTACACCGATCCGAGGCAGAATTTCGACAGCACCTCCCCATTGTTCTCCAAATACACGTCCCGAAAAAGGAGATTGTGTATCCGGAGAACAACGAGGAGATGATGCCGAGACTCTGTCTCGAATCGGCGTAGACCATGAGAACTAACCCCATCTACGCACCCTATCAGGCTGTCCAAAAAACATGGACAATTTGAAACAGATACGGTCATACATATGCAAAGATCTTCATATATCCAACCGTATCTCCTTCGAACGGGTGACGCCTAACTCAGTTACTCCTATACAAACATGAAACAGAATGAAGTGTTGTTTGCATCATCCTCACCTAGGGCTCGACGGTGGCCTAGGCGATGTCGCGCGTGTCGGTGCGGACGGCTCAAGGACGGTGTGCACAATAGCCTCTCCTGCCAAAACAGATACAGAATGGTGTCAATTGAAAATTTTAGTACCACCTCTCCCCTCGAAATTGAAGTTTTCTAACCCTGCAAAAAAAAGCATCAATGCACTGGCTCACCTATGGGATGTTGAGCCACAGCGGGAAAACAAAGCGTCGGTGGAGCATCGCGGTGGGGCGCCAGTGCGGGGCAAATCTGAACAAACACAACACATTAACCTTTAGCGAACAATACCGAAATGATCCGCTCCTTGTTTCAAACTCCTCCCAGGCTATCCATTCCACTATTATTGGCAATTATTTAAATTGTGTTAGCTAAGATCAGCGGAGATGCATTCATAAAAGATGCTATCTTCTAAATCATTTGCTCTAGTTAACCACACAATGTCGCGACTAATTGTTTCAAATGCTCCAAGTAAAGTAAGCAATGACCTCACTGCGGCGTGGACGCGGCGCGGATAGTCGTGGTCGAGGCGCGCCGGCGTGGACGAGGTGGGGCCGGGTGACGGAGCTGCAAGCGCCGGCGTGGTGGAGCCGGACGGCGGCGCCTGGCAGCTGGCGGTGCGGCGAGCGTGCCTCACGGCGGGGCACATACCGCCGGGGGGCCAGGCTGGTGCCCCTCCCCGAAGAACGCCCACGGGTGGGGCGGGGCGCCGTGCCTCCGGGCCGCCGGGTGGTGGCGGGGCTGCGGCGCCGGCGTGGTGGAGGCGTGACCGCGGCGTGCCAGCGTGGTGGAGCGGAGGGCGGGGCCGTGTGGCTGCGAGCGGCGGCGCGGCGGGCGTGCGGGCGGGTGGCAGCGCTATGGTTCGGTGGCGGCGCGGCGAGCGGGTGGTGGCGCGGCGAGCGGGCGTGGAGCTGTGGGGCGAGCGCGCGCGTGTGTGGAGGGCCGGCCGGTTTGGCTAAGTGTGGGTGCCGCCTGTTTGCCGTGCGCCACGATCCAGGGCACACGGCAAACCTTTTTCTGCAAATTTTTTACTGAGGTAATTTTATTTAAAAAATTGTTTCATGACATTTTATTGAATGAGCATTGAAAACACATTGCCCAATACACTGAACAACTCATGTTTTACGATTCTAAACAAAAAATTCTATTATTTCATGCGTTTCAAATTGTATAAACCAAATCGTTTCCAGTGTGTTTAACCAAAACTGATTTAACAAAATTTATTGTCTTTTTTTGTCAAATTGCATAAATATTACATGTTTGATGATTATTTTCAAAAAAACATTGTTTCATGTGGTCATAGCTTAATTTTAATGTACTATACGTTGATATGGTTTAACTGCAAAAAGAATTCAAAATTTAGAAATGGATCCAAAAAATAACCAAATTTTGGCATTAAGGAATCTAAGTACGATATTGCATATAGAAATTTTTTTAATGTGAAAACCCATCTCAACCATCAGTTTGACTTGAAATATGAACAATCATGTTTAAACCACTATGGATCTTCTCCACACATGCTTCGCGTTAGTAAGGAGTGTGCATCAAACATGCGAGAAATCTACTAAATTTTTTACCATAGCCTAAGCACAGGAAATTATTCTATCATGAAATTTTTTATGATTTCCGGACTTCATATTCTATTTATAAAATTTAAAAATGATTTGGCCTCATGTTACCGATCAAGGTTCGGGACAAGGGTAATCGATATTGCCTATGATTTCATGGATACGGCCTCAGATTGGACTCAACAACAAGAATATGATTTTTCGATGAATTTTTCTACATTGCTGATGTCACTAGCAGTACAAATAAGACTTAAATCTAAGAAAAGTGGTTAATGAATTTAAATGATTAAATATAGCAAAGAGAATTGGAGAAATACCAGATGTTAACATCAAGGTCCATGCACAATAAGTGTATTTCTGAAAAATTTGGGAGTGCTAATTTCACATTTTTATCAATACTTTGCCGTGTGCTACGTCCAAGGGACACGGCAAACAAATAAAACACACGACAAATGTGTTTGTTTGCCGACTGTCCAGGGACGGCACACGGCAAAAAAAATTTCGTTATGTGTTTCAAATGTTTGCCGAGTGTTTAGGGTTTACCGTGGGTTTAATCCGTAAGCACACGGCAAATATGGGACAGGTGTAACGGGATTCAAAATTTTGCCGAGTGTTTGAAGTTTGCCATGTGTCTTTTTTATCGTCACACGGCAAAAGTGTTGTTCGCCGTGTACCCCTTATTTGCCGTGTTCTGAATCCAAGGCACACGGCAAAAGTATTGTTTGCCGTGTGCCCGACATTGGACACACGGCAAATTTTCTGGCGCACGGGATATGTGCTGTTTCCCGTAGTGACACCTCATATATATTAGGCTTTTGAGATCACCTAGCTAGTAGATGCAGCTCAATATGGAAATAGTTGCTGCTGTGATGTTTAGTCCACTGCCATGGAATTTTTGTTAGTTAAAATCAGTTTTTCTAGACCACGAAAATCATGGACATGATGCTTCAGAATGAGGGGGAGTCCACAGCCATGGAGCATAGTCGAATCTAAGCAGCTGATGCCCTTTCGCTCTCTGAGCCCACTCTAAGAGCACAATCCTAACACCTATCAACTCTCTGTGCAGCTCGCCAACCTTCTCCTCGAGCTCCGTGACAGCATCCTCCAGCTCATCGCACCGCCTCCTTGCTGCCGCAGAAACAGCCTCCGGGCACCGTTGCCCGCCGGCGACGGCGCATCTCACCGCCCGCCCCGCTGCCGCCGCGGCGTCGACCTCGGCCATGCACGGCACGCCTTCCTTCCTCCGACGGTCGTACTCCTCCCTGACGCGCTTCTGCACCTCCTGGAGCGCGCACTCCCACTGCGCCGCGGCCTTGCCGCCGCCGGCGTGGCCAGCGAGGCCGGACACGTTGCGGCGCGGCCGGAACGTCAGCGCCGCGCCCAGCGCACCGACGGCGAGCAGCGCGAGAGCGCGCGCGCCGGACAGCGCCTCCTCGCGGCCGGGCCGGTGCCCGCCGGCGGGCTGCCTGGCGTTCAGCACCGCCCTCTCGCCGAGCCTGCGGAGGTTGGAGCCGCACTTGGCGAGCTCGGCGCCGCACCGCCGCTCCACGGCCTCGCACTCCGCGAACGCCGCCGCGGCGCGCCGCGCGGCGGCCGCCCCGCCGCCGCGGCCTTCGAGCCAGTGCAGCGCGATGCGCGTGGCGGCGACGTAGCCCCTGAGCGCTCCCAGCCGGTCCCGGAGGCCGGCGCACGCGTCGAGCAGCTCCGCGGTGTCGTCGGTGCACTCGTCGATGGTCCTCCGGTCAATGCCGGCGCCGGCGCCCGACGCGACGACGAGGCGCCTCTGCGCGGCGACGGCGACGCTGAGCGCGCGGGCGAGCCACGTCGCGCTTGTGCAGGGCGCGAGCGGGTCCGCGCGGAGCTCCTCGAGCTCGGCGGCGAGCCAGCGGTCGTAGGCGGACCGGACGGGCGGCCACGGGGCGACCGCCGGCGGCGGCGCGAGCCGCGTGGATAGGCGCGAGGAGAACGACCGGAGGAGCGTTGTGGGCTTTTTCATGGCTGCTGGCGCGCTGCGGTGGCGGCGCGTCTCGCCTTGGCCTTCTTCCTCGTTGGTGAGGTGCTTCAGAGATGATGTGCGTGCTGCTGTAGGATGGCTTGGGCACCCCCTTTTATATCTGTACTCTTTGCTTGTATGGTTGGAGTTGTAAATGATTGGGACGTAGAGTAGCGTGGCTTATGCTACGTGAACACATACGATTGGAACTTCTCGTGCAACATTAGGGCCTACCACTTGGCAAATTAAGCTTAAATCTTTGCCGAGTGACTTTCCGTTACAGCACTAGGCAAATATGCCGTCACCGTCATCTGGCCGCGTCCCTTACTTTCTTTTGCCAAGAGCCATCAGGACACTCGGCAAAGGCTTTGCCGAATGCCCGATAAAAAACACTTAGCAAACTAGGCTTTGCCGAGTCTTTGGTTGCCGTGGGTGTCATTTGACAAAGCCTTTACCGAGTGTATTTAGGCCTTTGCCGAGTGCCCTAGGCACTGGGCAAACAAGGCGAATCCGGTAGTGACTCGTACATGTATATATATGATGCTCATATCCTTTCTGGAAGAATGATACATTAAAGATGTTTCGATTTCAAAATACCATGAGACAAGAAAAGCTTAGAACACAACTAATTTGATACTCCTTCAAATCATAATGTGGGATTCGCAATTGAAAACACAAGGGGCTTTAAGGAGAATGCCCCGTTGCAGTGGGGAGGTCAGCTTCTTCGCAGCCGGCTTCTACGGGTGCTCGGTGGATTGCACGCTCTTGCTCAGCATGTCGTCCACGCCCCGCGTCGAGGCGGGGGCGCCACGCGTGTCGATCAGCGGCTCCGTCCGGGGCGCTGCCCTAGCCGGAAGCAGCACCTGTGCCCAGCTGCAACAACGGCATCAGCTAGCACGACGTCCAGGCGCACCCCACCAACTTACGTCCCGCCATCTTTGTGGTTGATTCGACTAAGGGCGAGCAGATCTGAGGGGCGGCCGGGCTGCTCTGCCGGCGCGAGGGAGCTCCACCGCGTGCTGCACGGGAGGAGGTGGCGGCCCGAAGGGGAGGAGGAGGAGGAGGCAACCACGGAAGGGAGGAGGTGGCGGCAAGAAGGGGAGGATGAGGTGATGTCTGTAAGGAGGATTGGCAGTCGAGAGGGGAGCCGAAGAGAAGGTGGCGGCCCGGAGGGGAGCTGAGGAGAAGGTTGGCTTAGGGTTTGGTCCCGTGGAGGCGCGAGCAGAGCGTCGGGGCGGCAATAAGTTGGGCCGAGCAAAGAATATGTGGGCTTAAATGGAGATTTGTCTCCTTGAATACGGCTAAAATCGGGAACCGTGAAAATGGTCGAAAGAACACTCCAACCGTTTCCGTTTCTTCAACCGCCCATTTTCCCATATTTTTTCATGTTTCTTGTTTTTTTGTGAATATGATATCCGATCGATTTACATGGTAGACGGTAGCGGTCAGTACGGGTTTTCCCGTTCCCGCGTTCATCCCTATGCAGATACATAGATGACCTCCAACTCCGAACTCTAACTCGCCGGAACGACGCTCATCGCCGGAATCCCTTTGTTACTTTTTTTTTTTGCGGTGTAGCTACTTTCTCCCGCTGTGTAGTTACTTTCTCCTATATGTTGTGGAAAGTAACAAAATGACTTCCAATTTACCTTTAAAATGAGACGCCTCTCGGTGTAGCTTTTAGGAATAAGAAATCGTGACGCCGCCGCCATATCCACATCGGGATATCCGTGGCTCTACCAAATTCCACCACTGAACTACCCCCATCGGGATCCGAGCTCAAGATCTTAGCCCCTTGCTGCTCCTAACCCTAGCCCCCCATCGGAATAATTGGCGAGCGCGTAGGCCGGGCGTATGTGGAAGGCATGCATGGACGACGCACTGGGCTAGCTGTGCCTCGCCAAACGGCGTGCCCTCTGGTGCCGCGAGCTTGCAATGGGAGGCCACCACGAGTGCACGGCCCCGTTGGGCGCGATCTGGCGCCAATCATGCCCCTTGCACACGTCGCACAAAAGCTCTACTCGACACTGTTCGTGATGTGCCATTTGGACTCGATCAGATGATGGTGTTAGAAATTAGTACGTAGTAGCTTGCATTATTGGGAGCTAGCTGCTGCATCGAGAGGTACCACCATTGCAAGGCCCTTCTTTTCTAGAAAAGAAAAAACTCTTCATTGTGATGGTCAGCACAAGTCGATAGAGATCGATGGGTTGTTGGGTTTAATTGTTATATATATATAAACGAAAGATTTGCATACATGTACGTGAGCAGGATGCACTGCTCAAAATAAGTTGGTCGTGTTCTTTATTAGCTCTTTCTCTTAATTTTTTTGAGAGGCTGAGCTCCTGGTTTATGTTCAAGTGGGTTGGGGGAAAAAACTTGAAGATATCGCCTTTTGCCAGGCTGAAAGGAATCGGGCACTCGTAGCCTAAGAGGGGAAGGGGGTGAATTAGGCAACTTAAAACCTAAACCTAAGACTCTTACTAGTTTGCACATAAATTTAAACTAAAACAAGTTATCTAGATATGCAACTACAGTTCATCTAGTGAAACACCCTCATCCTAAAAGAGTTTTGCAACCTATAGCCAATCCTAGCTTGATACTAGCTACTCTAAGAAAGTAAAGGCACACAAGTTGTAAGTATAAAATGCGAAAA
Organism: Panicum virgatum; assembly: GCF_016808335.1. Lineage (NCBI taxonomy): Eukaryota > Viridiplantae > Streptophyta > Magnoliopsida > Poales > Poaceae > Panicum > Panicum virgatum. Next base: position 12,891,915 of record NC_053152.1, read on the forward strand.
CATAGAGAGGATGAGAGGAAGCAAACTCTACACGAAGATTTATTCCGTGGTTCGGTTAGGTACAAAGCTGCTCCTACTCCACATTGTTGAAGCATTCTATCAAGAGTATCGCTTCTCGGCCACCAAGTCTCTTCCGGGACTCTTTTTGCCTCGCCATCGAGGCTTGCAAATCACCACGGTCACCTTGGCCCTCGGGTTCCACTAAGAAGCTTCTCCACGAAGGATGGGGACCTCCACATCCCCTGCACAAAGATGTCGACACCGCTCCACACCATGCCGGAGGGTCATTGACATTGACGGCAAGCCACCAAAACTCCAAGAATGGCCAGCACACCGAGTACAAGTGTTGGTTCAATCTAGAACCACAGCACAAGGCACAACACCTTTCTCACTCACTCACTCAAGAACTAATCTAGCACTAATACTCTCAAAGTTTGTGATAAACCTAAGGATTTGATCAAGTAGCTCTTTGGTTAGCTTGGAGAACTTCTCTAGTTTCTCTGAACTGCAGCAAACTCCAAATGGCTAGGGTGAGGCCCTCATATAGCCCACCAAGTCGAACTAGTCGTTTGTAGCCGTTGTCCCTTTTTTCTGCATAGGCCATCGGGACTTCCGATGGGGCATTGGAACTTCCGATGGTAGGGCGTCGGATCTTCCGGTCAGACTGTGCTCGGATGTAGCCATTGAACCTTCTGACAGATGACACAATTGATCCGATGCATTGCACCGATGGGCATCGGACTTCCCGGTGCTGAAGAGATTCTTGATTAGCTTCCCTGAGGTGCTGACGTCATTGCTCCGACGACTTGTTCTGATGGCCGCCAGAACATCCGGTGCTGAAGACTCTACTGCTGCACCCTTGACATGCTCTCTAAGTGAAAGTCTGGTGCTTAGTCTGATGGCTATCATTGGGGGCATCGGACTTTCCGGTGGTACTGAGTTTTCCAACTGAATCCAAGGTGCAGAGTATATTCGCCCGGTCCTTAGGCGTCAGACCTTCCAGTCAGGAAGTCATTGGATCATCTGATGGCCCTCCAAAATTTCCGGTGGTACTAAACATCTTGTTTCCTCCGTGCATTTGTCCAACTCGATGCAGCATTTCACTACGACTTGAGTGTCTCGACGGTGGATTGGATGCTTCCACGGTGAATTGGACGTCTCGACGGTGAATTGAACATCTCGGATATGGTTTGGACTTCATCCATGGGACCTAAAAAATCTTACAAATATGATCCCGCAAACTTGTTAGTCCGATTGATTGCGTTGTCACTTGATCACTAAAATCACTCGAAATGGCATAAATGGGGTCATGTTCGTTACAATCTCCCTTTTTGGTGATTGATGACAACACAATCAAAATAAGCAAAAATTGACAAATTGAACCACCTACACTTGCTTGGATGTTTACCAACATCCAATGTCGGCTTAGCCTCCCCCTAAATCCATGATTACCCCCCCCCCCCCTTGCTTCTCCCCATGTTTACTACTTCGCCCTCAAATATTGACTTGATTCTCTTGGCATTTCTCCTCCTTTCGTAGACATTCCTTTCACTTTAGAAGATACCTTGCTTTGATCCACATTTCTCCCATTTGGAATCAAATCATCTAAAAAGGTCTTGCAAAATAATATAGCTCAAAGGGAAAAAGTTAGTAGTTTAGGAAGTTAGTTCCGTGAATCATGATCCAATTTTATGATATCAATGAAGATATCAATTGAAAAATCACTAAAGTGGGTCACAAAATCATGAAACTTACATGACATAAGCTAAGCTTTTCATAAGGTGTGTGCACGAAATGATAATGTGTAAATCAAGTGCACAACTATGTATTAGACTAAAAAAGCTTAGATCATATCATACACAGAGGTAGCTCTAAATAAACAAAGAATTGACAATAATTCCAATTGAAAGAGTTTAGAACCTTGCATACCGCCGGGGGATGTTTAGTTACCCTAAACCCTAATCCTAAACCCGTAAGACACAAGCAACCCACCATATGTAGCACTAGAAAATGCAATGCATGCAAATATCCTAGCAAAAACAATGAAGCTACATGATGCTTGAATTGAAATCTAGCTACCATTACATCATGGGGGACTTGGGCATCAAATGTCCAAGTTGTGAGCTTAGCTTCTTTGGCTTCAATCTTCTCATCATCTTGTAAGCTAAGCCTCCAAATCCCCCATAGCCGATTGTGGGCTTCAAGTGAAATGGTGATTATGACCCGTGGTCGATGTTTTACAGAATGTGGAGCATTACCTGTATAGTACTATTATATATCTTTACTTGGTCTTGAGAATTCAGGAAGGTGGCAGGTGGTAAGTTGCTAAAAAAAGAAACTCTGGTAGTGTAAAATAGCCAAGTTCAAGAAAAACATTTCAACAATATTTAGCCAAATTACACTTTCCTGAAAACAAATGCAAACGGCCCTCTACAAATCAAGAAATAAAAAAAAAGAACGGGAAGGAAGAGAGGATTAATGCATAGCATGATTACTGTTGTTTGACAACTCAAAATTGTTGGTGTTTGAACAAGGGACCACTCTGATTTTATAAACTTGAACTCGAATTGTCACTATCCAAGCAATCTTCAGCGGGTATACTTGGAGGCCAGGGCATAAGCAAAATGTTAAGGAAATGAGAATATCGATTCCCCTTACTCCCAACATCTTAGTTGTTCCATTGTTGACCCTGTCCCCTCCACTGAAACAAGAACATATGGGAGGACAACTTACCCCATAATTAAATTCAGACAAACACAACCCTAATCAACGTGATCGGAACTTAACACCACCACGATTAACCTAACGACATCTCTGCCCTACTTTATTTGACATTAACCACAAATCAGAAGCTATACCACTGCACTTAGCAAGGCATGATTATTATTTTATTTTGCTTTGAGTGCACAATCTTTTCAACACCCTATCATGTGCTTTTAGGATCCGAGCCTGGCGGCAGGATGGTTATCACTAGATTCTTGGGTGCTCCTTGGTCTCCTGGCAAAGGACCAAGATCAACCCCAGCCACCCCTTTTTTAGGTCCCATGTATCCTGCTCTAGAGTACATCAACAAAGGTGTATCATTATGTATGGGATTGCATTGTGATGGTTGTGCGTATATTTGCGATTTGTCGATACGGTACCAGCACTTTGAGTGAACAACAAGGTGAACACGTATGTCCCTAAGAACTGCACCATTTAGAAATGGAGGCATTCGTTTTGCTGTTCTTCAGTCGCCAGAAGAATCCAACATGAACAGCAAAGGATGGGAACGCGAGATCTGCAGCAGATTGTCCTAACTGATGTAGCAGCTGTTGGTGTCTCATCTGACTGGAATTCAGATCATGTGGCTGCAAGTTCCAATATTGTTGCGCCAGTTACGTCGATCCAAGTGGATGGCTGTTCAATCAAGTTAGTTATACTCGTTGTGCATCTCAAGTTGTGCATGGAAAAATGATTTAGTGAATTAGTGGTGTGTATTTTAGAGGTCTTTTACAGTGCACAATACTACCATTCAGTAGTATAGAGTATAGAGAAGATCTAACCATTCATTAGGAAGGGTAATATAGTAATTATTAATTTAATTAATTGAAGGTTAATTTTTTTTTCCCACATTTTGAGCCCCCACGCGTTCATCCCCGCCCCCTGCCTGGCTGCTGCGGCCGGTGCGTGCGCCACGCCGCCACCCCAGATCCCCGGTGGTGGCCGGCGCCGCCGCCCCTTACTGCGCGCCCAGCTGCGCGTTCCCGTCCCTAGCCAGCAGCCATGGGCGCTACTGCGAGTCATCGGCAGTTCAGCACTGGCCGGGCGATGGTTCTCTGTTTTTTTTGTCCGAATCCTCAAGTTCAGATGCTGTTAACTTTAATTTTTACCTGCACACTTGACCAAAATCCGAACTAGTGTTTTAAACCTTTACATTGGTTCACACATTGTTGATGTTGTGGATCAAAGTTTTGAAGTTTGAAGCTTTCAAAAGTTTGGTCAAAGTTTGTGGAATATAACAAAAATCTGTAGTCTGAACCTTGTTGAACCTGTGCATTGGACCAAGGTTTAACCCAGTTTTCCTTTGTAATCACAAATCTATTCACCCAATGTTGAATATAAATCTTATAGCTCTTGTTTTCTCCTTTACGTTAGTGGTGATGTGGATCAGAGACTCCAATTTTATATGTTCTGAAAGTGATGAAAATTGAGGAATGTCACAGCAAGTCTGAAAACTCTGAAAGTTTCTTTGTTGTGTTTTTGGACCCGACTTTGAACTGGTTGGTCTTCCAATCCATGCTTCAAATCAACAAGTATGAAATACAAAATTTAGAGCCCTATATACCCTGTATAAAATTCAGTTAAACTTTTTGATGATACACTATTTGAAATCGAGGGAGAAATCTAAAGAAATTCACAGGTTCAGGCGGCAATTAACTCTAAAACGTGAACCAAACTCGTTGCATCGGCCGGACTGTCCGTCCTAATCTCCAAATCCTTTGTTCGAATCACAAAACTTTGAATACAAGAATTGCAGCCCTATCATTCATCTACACTTCCTAGTTTAACTCTTAGACGAACTTGAATATGAAATCTTGAGAAAAATCGAGTTGAAGTCGTTGATCTTGCTCAGCTCGGAAGAACTGACCGGGCGGAGAGCTTTAGCACCACACGGCCATCGGATGCCGGCCGCCTGCCACCCCACCTTCCAGAGCCCACGGCCGCCGCCGCGGATGCCTCTCGAGCGATGGGCGGGGGGCGAGCACCGTGCGGCGAGCGACGGGCGGGTGCCGATCCGCCGCCGCGGATGCCTCCCGAGCGGGGAGAGACGACCGTCTGTGAGATGGCCCGTCTTCTCCCAGGGGCCGCACGTCAGGCGCGGCAGGCGCCACATCACGGCGGCGAACAACGGAATCGCCGTCGGGCCTCCTCAAACCCTAGGCGACGGGACAGGGGAATGGATGATGATATCACAGATGATAAAAAATAAAAGGAAAAAGTCTATATCACCCCTCAACTATGGGGTTGGACTACATAACCCTCAAACTATGAAATGGTCTATATCACCCACTGAATTTTCCAAAACCAGTCAAATTACCCCCTAAATCAGTTTTGAAAAATCATATTAAATCACAAAAAAATCATAAAATAGAAAATCGAATTGTGTTAGACTCCAAATGAGTAGATCTACACAATGAACATATAATATGGTATGCTTTAGTATATTTTTTTGCTGTAGCTTTAGATCTATGTTTTTCTTCATAGCTGTAAAAAATTGTACTAAAGCATACCATATTATATGTTCATTGTGTAGATCTACTCATTTGGAGTCTAACACAATTCGATTTTCTATTTTATGATTTTTCTGTGATTTACTATGATTTTTCAAAACTGATTTAGGGGGTAATTTGACCGGTTTTGGAAAGTTCAAGGGGTGATATAGACCATTTCATAATTTGGGGGGTTATGTAGTCCAACCCCATAGTTGAGGGGGTGATATAGACTTTTTCCAAAATAAAAGGAAGATCCAGGCCACGCGTTTTACCGCTTGCCCTTGACCTCTCGCGAAAGAAAGGAGCCGAGCGGCGACGCCGCCGCCCCCGCCGGCTTGCGGCCCCCGTTCCCTCGCCTCCGGCCTCGCTGCCGGTGGTGACGAGAAGTGGGTCCGTCTCTTCAACATATCGCCTGTCTTCGTAGGGTCTTAGTCGAGTCCACCTAAATCTAGAGTTTGCTCGCTGTCGATATTCGGCGGTAGAGTTAGATTTTGTCGGAGGAGTGTGGCTCCTCTGCGGCTTACTTTTCCTGGCGATGCCAGCGATGCAGAAGCGACGGCGGCGCAGCGGAATAATTTCTCCCAGCCTCTTCCGTTCTCCGATGGCGATCTACTCCGACGTCAACTGAGAGGCTGGGGAGACCTGTCCAGGAGTTGAGGGCCGGCGCATCGTCGTCTTCTTTCAGGTGATGATGTTGTTGACCCTGTTAATCTCGAGAAAGATGATCTTTGGTGAAATCTGAGCTTTGCTCGGGTTGCTAGCGGTGGAATCGAATGATGCGTCGTGGGTACGGGAGCTGGCCGATGTGCCTGGGAGGCAGTGTACTCGGTTGATTCGCCTAGAAGTAAGCCCTCATCTGCGGCCTCCACCTTGTGGAGTTTGGCTCTGGTGTCCGACAACGATTGGGAAGCGGCTTCGGCGGCGGTGACGAACGGATCTCTGAAGGCTTCGAGGAAGATGAACAGGAGTTTTGGACTTCTTTATAATTTTCTTTTTCTTTGGGGTCCTGTTTGTGAAAGGGTGGTGTAATGCGCTAAGATAAATACATTTTCCTTCTAAAAAAATTAAAAGGAAGATGATATCACAAATGATTTTCTCTATAATACCCTTATACTACCTATACTACACAACTATACTACCTCATACCACTAATCACATTTCAGTAGTATAGAATAAATCTAGACCGTACGATGTTTATATACGAGTCCTTTTAGAACAGTAGTAATGACTAGAACCACAAATTTAGCAGATCAGATAGTTCTAGCAAGTGTCCACGAGAACCATAACTCACAAACTTGATTTTGTTTGATGGATTTAATTTTCAGTCTTTGTTGGTTCTCTTCCTGACCTTGTTCACACAATCAAAGTTGTCAAAATTGAAAATTTAAATTGGATCAGAGGACTTTAAGTAGGATCATAATAATATAGGATTTTAAACATAAAAACATTGAAACGTAAATTATGCTGAGTAGAATACTAGAATCAAGCCCCTAAATCCGGACATAAAATTGTATATTGGGAACTGGTAACTATGCATATAATGGGATCCCACATGTGCGGTCCCACATGTCTGCTCAACTAAACTGTCACATGGGGTCCCATCTGGCCGTCTTTTTTTCATCAATTCTTTTGGGCACAAATGGGGAATCCTGTGGTCATTATTCTTAATTCCCCAAACCATTGCAGCCGCATTTTCACCATGTGCCACGCATTAGGATCGATGGTTTAACAAACAATACTCGCCCTAAATCAAGATTCATTTGATGATCCTGCACCGTACAAGTTCATCATGACTGAATAAAATTAGGCCTGCTCCATCGGACGTTTATCCATGCATTGCCTTTGGGAAGCAACACAAAGAGTAATAGATATATTTATAACAATTTTTCTATAATATACTGAAAGCTGCTGTCGACCGAAAGTAGCAAAAGCCCTGGTCCAAAGGAATTCATGCCATTCTGTTAACTTTGTTAGGTTTTTTGTACCCAAAGTGCATTCAATAATCAATACTGTTTTTTTTTTCAATTTTTGGTATGGCCACTATTTGGGGGAGACGCAATATTTTCTTTCTAGTAAGCTAGTTGCTGAAACAAGCCATCGTGTAGAATTTAAGAACCATAGAAATTATTAATTACTTATGAGAAGCAACTCTCAGTTTTAAGCAGATCAAAATGTCAAGGGAGCTTTTTTTTCTAAAAATAATTATGTATTTCTGGAGAAGTGTAGAACCTCTCCCTTTGATAGTAAGCACATACTAGTACTTCAAGTAGCAAGTACAAGCAGCCCAACCGTAAGCATGAGAGACATGATACAGTTGATAATGAATTAACCTACTGAATAAAGTGATAAGATTGATCAAATCCAGCTTACCTTTTGGTCGCTACTGAAAGTGCCAGTATTCTGTATCATCAACTTGCACACTGATGCATTGAACCCGATCTTAAGCACAGACAGATTAAGCATGACAGGCTGACAACAATTGGTTTGGGTCATGTTCTGGTGTGTGCTCTCTTGTGTGTTATGCAACTATAATCAAGGGACACTTGTTGGCGGTTATGCCCTGCTTTGGCCTCTTGCAGGGAACACAAAGCATTTCTGTTCTGACGAATTTTGTTGCTGTTCAGGCAGCCAAAAAAGAGACAGAGGCAGCTTTTGATTGATCCCGAAACATGTAGCATGTCGCGTTGTTTCTCTCCAGTTCTTTGGCGGCCCAACTTGGCCATGTGTGAACCGAAGGATGCAAGAGGCCAGGCACTGAGGCACTAGATCAGAATACAAGATGGGTTAGCTCCACTCCTGGACAGAAAATAAGTTACAGCGAGAGGTCTCAGTAAAATTGCAGTTAAACATGCCTAACCAAATTGAGTTCTCTACTCGGCACAGGTGCTCGTATTTTCCAAGATCTATTGTGAGGTTTAACTAATGGTATTCTTTCAGTGGGAAGAGGTGTGACCGTCGACGATGAAGCTCACGATGACGCTTCTTCGATTATTTCGTAAATCTCGAGATCTATCGGAGTCTCCCGAAGATTCTTATATGGGTGCATACACGTATTCATAGGAATGAATATGCACACGTGTATATAAGTGTCCACGTACATGTAATGTGTTGGCCACAAAAAATATATGTAATGTGTCCCGCAAAAATGCAGTGAAATGTTACCCTTATTTTCCTCTTGAACTGCAGCTCCTCTTTTTTGTTATTTTTTAGACATTTTTACATTATTTGTGCGAGGCTAGAAAAACATTTCTAAAAATTTCGGTCTTCGAGGTTTGACTAGAATCAGTATGACCATAAACGGCAGGAATATTACCGTGCTGCGAGACACGGGGGAATGGGTTCTGCCTGCTGCCTGCGAGGCGGTGAGCGGCACGACGCATGTCTGCGTAACGGATGGCATTTCTGGTGGGTCGCTTTCCCCTGTGTCTCCCATCCGATTGATGAGTGGAGGTAACTGCGGCGGCACGTGATCGCCCTAGTCGACTCCAATACCGTTGATCACCGTCCATGTTCTGAAGACCGACCACCGATGTTTTCGAATCTTTGGGGCCCAGAATTTCAAATTTTGAAGAGCAAGAAACGCATCTCATGAATTCCCATTATTGAACCATGGTGCTGAACAGAGCTTTGTTCTGCATCTGAATCCCAATCGCACCTTCATCTGGCAGTGCTCCAATCACTGTTAACCTGTCTCTCAAACATGTTATGCAGGTAATGACTGTCTCACCTGTATGTAATCTGATCTTGAGTCCATCAAGCACTGGGACAGTGATTTTGAAGATACAGAGGTAGTACGAATTCAGGAGCAGGATTCAAACAATTTCAATGAGACTAGAAGATGCACGGTGCAGCATGTATAACAAACTAACCTAACCTGGTTGTCTTGAGTCCATCTGACCATTCCCCCATTCCGAGTCAACTATGGGGCTTCCCCTTGTTGCCTGATACACGAAAACGGGAAGCCCCCCGCAACTTCGCGCTGCATGAACAATACATTACATGACATCGCGACACCGCCAACGGAACTTGTTCTACCTACGAACCCAACATGTCAAACCCTATGCGATTTTCCCCCATCTTTGAGATTGATGGGAACCCAGCATGACGACCTGATACATCAAGAGAACGCTACGCTCTATTAAGTCCAGACCTATGCGATATTAGCAGTTTAGCGACAAAAACATGGCTACGGATGTACACAATGGAAAATTTTGTTTAGAGAACCGAATCCCCCAGCGATCATACAGTGCTCTTCATTCTAGAGATTTGAGGAGCCTGAACAGCCCCGCCGCCTCTCTTATCCTTGAGAAGGCGATGCAAAATGCTTGCACCTCGACAAAGAGATCTTGCACTGCACAAAATGAAACATTCAGAAAAATGTCATTGTCTGCACAGTATGGAATTTCAGTCTCAATCAGCAATGGAATAACTAATGCACAAATGATCAAAAGCCTAACAAACCAATAATATCTCAAAAAAGGTCGCGGCAGTTAACTCCTTCCATAGCCTGCGATGTGCCGACTTAAACCTACTGAACAAGGCCAATATCATACTGATTCCAAAAAAGGAGGGCGCAGAAAGTATACAGGACTTCCGGCCAATCAGCCTCATCCATGCCGTTGCAAAAATTATCAGCAAATTACTTGCGCTTAGGCTGGCACCGTTTTTGAATGAGTTAGTTGCCCCCTGTCAAAGTGCTTTCATAAAAGGTCATGCTATTCATGACAACTACCTTTACGTGCGAAACATTGCGAGAAGATTTCACCGCCACAAAATACCTGCCCTACTCTTGAAGCTAGATGTGTCCAAAGCCTTCGACTCTGTTCGATGGGACTTCGTGTTGGACCTCCTTCAGCGGAGAGGTTTTCCTTCGCGCTGGAGGAATTGGATTGCAGCAACATTAACGTCTTCGACGTCCAAAATCCTGCTAAATGGGATACCCTCCGAGGCTATTCAGCACGGTCGCGGACTGCGCCAAGGTGGCCCGCTATCACCCTTACTTTTCATCCTGGCAATCGACCCGCTGCAACGCCTACTCTCTGTGGCAACTGATCGAGGTCTGCTTAGCAATTTGGGTGGGCGCATGATGCGGTTCAGAGTATCCATGTATGTGGACGATGCGGTGATTTTTATCAAACCCAAAAGAAATGATGTTCAAAACCTCAGGAAAATTTTGCAATTCTTCGGAGAAACAACAGGGTTGACAACAAACTTCCAAAAAACAAGTGTCGCCCCAATTAGCTGCAACAATATCAACCTTGATGATGTGCTGGCGGACCTGCCTATGGCAAGAGCAACATTCCCAATAAAATATCTTGGTCTACCACTATCAATCAGATGGCTAAAGAAAATCGACTTCCTCCCACTACTTGAGAAGTCAATGGGTAGGATTTCGGGCTGGCATGGCAGACATCTTACCCAGGCAGGCCGCATATGTCTCACCAAGTCAGTCCTCTCTTCGCATCCAGTGTACCTACTAACAGCCATCAGGACAACTAAGAAAACTTTGGAGGGTCTTGACAGAGTCAGGAAGCGCTTTTTGTGGGCAGGGGATGCGGCCCTGACGGGAGGCAAATGCAAGGTCAACTGGACCCGTTCTTGCCTGCCAAAAGAGAATGGTGGCCTCGGCATACTTAATCTGGAATGCTTAGCAAGGGCACTACGGCTTCGATGGCTTTGGCATGAATGGGTATCGCCACAAAAAGCTTGGGTTGGGACAGAAACTCCATGTGACACTATGGACAGACTACTTTTTGCCGCCTGCACACAAATCACAATTGGCAATGGAAGGAGGACAAGCTTCTGGAGCTCTGGATGGATAAGTGGATGCAGACCAAGAGATGTAGCGCCAAACCTCTTCAGTATATCAAATTGCAAACGGAAAACAGTAGCGGAGGCACTAGCAGGTGACGCGTGGATCAGGGACATACGTCATAATAGTCATCTAACCACTACTCACCTCCTAGAGTTTTGTAACCTCTGGGAGCAAGTGCGGAATGTACGACTATTACTTGGTCTTGAAGACCAAATCCGCTGGAAATTCACGCCCTCAGGAACATACACAGCTGTGTCAGCCTACAAAGCGCAGTTCATTGGATGCACCAAGGCAGCGATGCCAAGCACAATCTGGAGGACTTGGGCACCGCCAAAATGCAAATCTTTCATCTGGCTCATCACTCAAAACCATGTGTGGACTTCGGATAGGCTGGCAAGGAGGGGATGGCCTCACTCGCCTTCATGCCCCCTCTGCAGAAGAGTCATAGAATCGGCACACCATTTGCTCTCCGAATGCAGATACACTAGAAGGACCTGGCAGCTTGCTGTGGAGTGGATCGGCTATCCAGAGCTCAACCCAAACAGGTGGAGACCGAGGGACAATGCGCTCTCTTGGTGGCTGAACATTAGTACTACGGCGGCTGTGCCAAAGAAGGCCGTACGGAGCCTAACCATGCTAATCAGTTGGGAGGTCTGGAAGGAGAGAAACAATAGAGTTTTCAATCAAAAGGAAACGCCACCAACTAGGTTATTGGAGAAAATTAAGGCGGAAGCAGCCTTTTGGGCAACAGCAGGAGCAAAGAACTTAGCGTTTATAATACCACAAGTGTAATTTTTGTTACCAGTCCTCCGGTTTGTACTCTTCTTCTCTATCAATGAAATAGGCACAATCTCGTGCCCGTTCGTTCAAAAAAAATAATATCTCAAATGAAGAAAAAAACAATGTGCAGCATTCTTCTATGTAACATTAGTCAAACCAGTCATATTCTGTAAGGAGCCGGTTCAGGGCCCAAATGATGCACCCATTCATCTTTTGTGGAACAGATTTTAGTAAGTCAAATTATCAAAAAGTGAAAAAGAAAATAAAATTCAAATTTCAGTTGGTTTAGGGGAAACAGATTTATAACTATACTTCTATGATTGTTCCAATGTTCCAGAAGATAACATAATTCGCTGTGCATGCACAGTATAATTTAAAATTTCCACATATAATGTTGTTCGTTCAAAAAAAAATTTCCACATATAATGAGTACACCAGTTTATATTCCTTTTGCAACCTTCCTACATGAGGACCAAACAACTTCAAATTTCTGGCAAGTGACAACAACCACGAAGCACCTCCTAACAACTCCCTCTGTCCTGGAATACAAGTGATGTTGGAATTTAAAATTTGTCCACAAATATACAGAATTGTGGGCATAGGAAACCACATCTTAACTCATGCCTAAAAACACCCTTCATGCCTTTTAAGGACTGGTCTATCCCTTGATTTACAGCCTATTGTTGGTTTAGACCGGATTACATGAGGGCACATGACCCGTCTCTTATTCTCCTTATATCCCAGGACTGAGGGAGTACTAAGTTATATACAGAGAGAAATAAACAATTAAACATGTTGATTTTGGACACAGTTCTTCAACTGCCATAGAGTTTATTACAAAATTAGAATGAGAAAGGAACCGGTGAAAATTAGTTTCATCAAAGAAAAGCTCAGAGTGCTATCTTCATGAAAGCTCGTTATTATTTTTCCCAGTGGACAAAATATGATGATTCGTGAAACGTTACCATACTACTAATATAGGTAAAAGTATTGAACTGAGTAGCTTGCAGAGAACATGCAAGTTCTAAATAATGTACAACTAAAGACATCTTAATTATTTGGTCAGTACAATAGGGGCAGTACAATAATTGCACATTGATGCACTCACCATTTATTATCTTGTTTCGAATGAGGCTCTGTAGAAAAACACATACTAATCTCACTAGCCTGTTTTGCATATACTTGTCCTGCAAACAATGCCAATTAAGAAGCATCATCAACATTCTATAAATTAAATAAAGTGCCATGCGGAATTTCAGTTTTCATTCAAATAGCCAATAGAGACAAGTGGGTCCTCAATTTAACAAGTGCAAGAAGAAAATGGTGAATAGGAAAATGAAATACGCTGGCATAGTACATTGAAAGGAGTAAATAGATAGCTGTTGTTATGTGGCTGCTAGGGTTGCGACGGAGAAAGGAGGCCAGCCGGGGGCCTTGCCCACGGCCAAGCAAGAGGGAAGGGTTTCACTTCTAATTCTTGCTTGATTAGATTGATACATTTCCTCTCCTTTGTAAGAAATGTAGGATGCGTATAATGTGGTGGATGTATTGCATTGAGCCTCTAGGGCGAATATATAGGAGTACATGGCTTGGAGGGCAAGTAGTCTCTCCTAGAGATAAGGAAGATTATCCAAGGATTACAATCAATCCTAAACTAATCATATCCTGAGTTGCCTAATATACTATAACATCCCCCCGCAGTTGTAGCAGTAGCAACACGAACGCTCAGACTGAAGAACAATGGAGACGTATCCCCCCTGCAGTCAGAACGCCGGTGCGAAAGCTTTGACTGGAGACTCATGCAAATGATAGCCCTTTAGTGTCATAGTAGCCGAAGTCGAGGTGGACGTGGTCGAAGCCGTGGAGGAGGCACGGGTCGAAGCGTCGTCGAGGTGCTCGAGTACACAAACTCAGCAGCTTCTTGCCGAAGACAGCAGCAGGACGGTGCGGCGAATGACGATGGTAGACGGCGCGGTTTGCGACTTAGGTCACACTCAGGACAGGGGCGGCGACGGCGCAGGTTCCAGCAAGTGTCGCGCTCAGATCAGGGGTGGCGACGACGTCTTCCTTCAGGAACATCGGCGGCGATGTCTGCACGAGAACGGCTCAAGGCGCGGAGGCGAATCGAGCGCCTGCTTGATGAAAACCAGCGGCGAGTGGCGCCATCGCCTAAAAAGGCGAAGACACCGGTAGGGTGGCTTGATCATGAACGTCGTCGCTACAGCCTGGAAGGGCGCAGCAACACCTTCGTCCTTCGGGGGTGCCGACGATGAAGCGGCGACGAACGGCAGGGCGACGCAAACCCGATAACGAATCGGGGAAAACCTAAAAAATCACATAGCAGCAGCAGGGAGACCTTCGGGTACAATCTCGGGTGCACGTAGTGAATTCCTCTCTTCTCCTTATTGCTTCCCCGCGTGGTCAACACGGGAAAGAGAAAACAAAGGAGATCGGAAACCCGAGCGGCTCTCCTCCGTTCAGCAGCAACACGGCAGGCCAAGATCCGCCCCCGCAGCCACGTCTTCTTGAGAAGCAGAGGCAACTGGGGGAGGAAGTGCGGTGGCGGCCGACGGCACAGAGGAGGGAGCCGGCGAGGGAAGGGCGGTGGGGCGGAGCCCACGACGCGGCGGCCCGACAGCGACGTCGACCGGCGATGCTGCAGCCCGTCCGCCCGACAGTGTGGTCTTGGCTCCTCCCCTCGCGCACGCGCGCAGTCCGTGCGGCGGCGGCGGCGGCGCTGGAAGGGGGCTGGCCTGAGGCGCGGAAGGGGCGGGGAAGCTCTGAGCGGGGCCGTGGACGACGACACAGAGGCAGCGGCGGCCCAAGGCAGGGCCATGGCGATGCCGACGAGCGACGCGGCCACGGCGACGGTAGAGGTCAGCCCTCCTGCTACGTGTTGACGACGACGGCGGCACGGATCAGAGGGATACGCGGCGCATCCTTGGAGGGCGCTGCCCCCGGCGGAGATCAATCTCGATCTCCCCGGGGCCGCGCGGGTGCAGCGGAAGCGGCGGCGCGGCTAGGGTTAGGATCTCGTAACCTAGGCGTCTGATGCCATGAAAGAAAGGTAGGATGTGTATAATGTGGTGGATGTATTGCATTGAGCCTCTAGGGCGAATATATAGGAGTATATGGCTTGTAGGGCAAGTAGCCTCTCCTAGAGATAAGGAAGGTTGTCACGGGATTACAATCAATCCTAAACTAACCATATCCGGAGTTGCCTAATATACTGTAACATCCTTATATAGAGAGGTTTACTTGACCCCTAAGCAAGCAACCCTTGTACCTAATTAACCTAACACTAACAGGCTATACCGCTAACCCAGGGCCAATAGGACCATGACAGGCCCAATAGGCTCATGACGTACTCTAACACTACATCCCACCTAAACATGCAGCTCGTCCTCGAGCTGCAGCCTAACCAACTTATAACAATGACTCGACTCGACATAAACCTAACACCTAAAAAAAACCTTTTACATCTCGACTTATTTTATTATTCTCAACCTGAAATGGACTGAAACTCTTTATTTCTGACTCCTGAACATGAGGTGGACACCATCCGCACGCCGGACCTGCATGTGTGCAGCCACCTGGATTCAAGGGATGCAGCCATGGACTGGCCTGAATGTGGGCCGAAATCTTCCAAAAACAGCAGTAGATCACTAGCCCAAACAGCACACCTGGAAGCAGCCGTGTAATGGCCTGAACGCGGGCCAAAATCTTCCAAGGTACCAGCCTACCAGGCTTGTCCAGCAGTCCTCCCCTCCAACGCAGCAAGCCACAGGTCCCCCGCCCACCTCCAGGGCCAAGTGAGCACCACCGCCCCCTTTTCCGAACGGAAGGACGGACATCGCGCCTGCCGCGTGAGTACCGCCGTGCCCGTCTCGCTCGCGCAGAGAGGCCCTCCACGCCATCCACCGACGCCGGTCCTCTCGCGCGGCGCGCCACCGCCGGTCCTCTTGCGCCGCAGCATGCCGAGGGCGCTGGGCGCCATGGTTGACGGAGGCCTGCCATGGCAATTATCGGAGGCGTCCCCGCAACGGCCGGTGCTTGGATGCGGTGGCGCTACGCGGGCTGTGCACGCCTTCAGCCCGACACCTCCGCCCTGCAAGGAGGGCAGCAGTCCACGCCACAACACTGGGAAAGAGCAACAGCGAGCTGAGGTGGATGCCCGCGAAGGCTTGGTGCCGGCAGATCTAAGTAGGAGGCCTAGCTCTTCTGGGCGAACATCCTCCAATCCGCTAGCCGCATGGAGCCCGCAGCGGGGCGGCGCGATTGCTGGAGGCCGTCCGATGGGGCGAGGTCATGCCACCCTGTACCGAGGTCGACCGCCGCCAGGGCCGCCTTTCGCATCTTTCGGCGCATCTTCTGCAGCCGTCGCCGCGCCAAGAGGCTGCGTGCCACAGCCTGCAGCCGCCAACACGTGACGAGTAGGCAGCTTCCCCGCCGGCTCCATTGAGATGTCTGCCGGCTGCTTGATCTGCTGGAACTTCTCGCCCTGTGCTTCATTGGTGGTCGCCGGCCCATAGCCCGGCAAGCCGTAGAGGAACACCAGTGGCATGGTGGGGATGGTGGTTGCCCGCTGCAGGGATGATTCCAAGGCCTCCAAATGCACCCAAAGAGATGCCATCTGCTAGGCGAGCGCTTGCGTTGTGGCCTCGGCAGCGTTGAGCTTCACCAGTGCATCCTCATCGCCTAGCACATCTGATACCAGATGTTATGTGGCCGCTAGGGTTGCGAGGGAGAAAGGAGGCCAATCGGGGGCCTTGCCCACGGCTGAGCATGAGGGAAGGGTTTTCCTTCTAATTCTTGCTTGATTAGATTGATACATCTCCTCTCCTTGTACAGAGAGGTTTACTTGACCCGTAAGCAAGCAACCCTTATCCCTAATTAACCCTAACACTAACAAGCTATACTGCCAGCCCAGGCCCAATAGCCCCATGACGTACTCTAACAGTTGTACTCAATAGACAAATTCAAAATTTGAAATTAAAATATTTGAGTATCATACAACACTTTGTAGACAATATCATGAACTTAATTATTTATTCAAAAATGCTGATTTGGTCCCGAAACCAAAAATTAGTGGCATAACTCCACCCGGCGGTGGTTGCACCTAGCACTGTGAGAAGAATGAATATTTCATAATATGCCATACTTTTGATTTGCATAACAAATGAAATTCATGTTCATGTCCTTGGGGCAATCAGAATTTGATTGAGGACAAGTAGGGATTAGTCCTATAATTCTTTTAGCAGTCCAGAGCTCATGCTGGAATCATGTTACCATAATTATCGAGAGATGCTGACCCACCAGAAAAGATGATATGCATGATTAAGAACCAAACCTTAATGTCTTCACATGATCGAATACAGTTTGAGATGTAGTCATGAATGAATCCTGGTGGTAAAACAACTGCAGTAGTGAGCCTGTTTACTACTTCCATTGAATGCAAACTCATTTCCATATGGACAAGAACATCAAAGTATCTGTCAAACAATAAGGCAAGTATGAAACATGAAGTACAGAAAAGCAAAATAGTTACGAAGACAAATTACAAAATAAAGTTATTATGCATACGCATCCATGTCCGGAGAGTTGATTAGCTTTGAAAGAACTTCGACAGCTATACATGGATTATGTTCAACAAGGTCCTGAAAAAAAATTGTCAGATCAACAACAAAGCATTCAAAGGATTCAGCTGTCAGAAGCAAGTACATACAGGGAGTTTCTGTGGTGTCATGCCACAATGATAGACTAGCTTCCAGTCCTCTCCCAAATCTAAAACAATTTTCTGCAAGAAGTAATAAATTCATTAGAGATGTAAAATGATCAAAACAGCACAATATAATACACGTGTATGGTTGGGACCACTATAGAGCATCAGCCGTTACATGCATGCCCAGGTAAAAAATTCAATGATCTACAACAAACCACACAGCCAGCTACTACCACTATGTACAAAAATGATCGCGTTTATTTATGATTTATTTACTTTGTAGTCCATGTTTCCAAAGATAGCACACATATTTTGTGTTCCAAGTCATACATATCACTGACTTTCCTATCTAGAGGTTTCAGTTTCAGTTTCCTTTTTCTAGCATAAGAGCTGGTTTAATTTCATCATTCAAGAAACAGAGTGTCACAAGAAAGCTAATGCTAAACCAATCACTCGAAATGGATTAACAAGGCCGTAGACATGCCCATAGGCAGCATCTAGGAATGATTAACTAGTAACTACCCAGCGATACACTTGTCCGGCAGCCAAGAAAGACGGAGATAAGTTCAAGTAGACTTAAAGCTTATTTCTGTATATTCTTAAGAATCTGCAATTCTCAGTAGCTTAAATAACTATCCAGGAAAGAAACATCATATCTCTAAAAGGGGTAACGGATCTCTAACTGAATATGTTACTGAAATAGACAAGAAGTTACTCTTTCAACTTACAGAGATATTTATGCCCTGGTCCACTGCCACTTGTCCACTTGCTACTTCTGTAAGCGTGACTTATGAGTTATGAATGCATCTGTACTATTTCTCCCTCCCATGGAGACATCTAGACCTCAAGCTAGACGCCAAGATGTAGGTGTCCAAACTGTGAACTGACTCCCTCTAACCAGCAGCCCTTACCACTATACCTAATTTCCAGGTTCCCACAGTTTACTCAAGAATGAAGTGACGCACCACAATCAGTGTTGGAAAAGCCTTGCAAAAGCCGAACTCAACAAATCCAAGAACAAACCTACGAGGTTAACTACAAACCTAACAGGTGTGCCTTCATCCATCTGGACTTTTATGGGTATTAATTTCTTTTGTACTTTTGAGCATCCGGAGACTATTGCGGGGTTGAGGCCATGCATTGAGTTTTAATTGATTTCTTTTCTTTGTGTATCTAGTGCAAAGTTGATATCCATGCGTGGAGACTTGTCTTTTCTTATGTTTTGCTTTTCATTTAGTAGTCATCTAAAACCTTCTACTTTTACCTCCACTTTCAATATGTATTTGCTTCGCCTTCGCTCAGCCAATCACAGCAATCTCATGACTTAAGTGAGGCCTCACTGCAACAACGATGACATAAGGGAAGGCTGAGAAACAAGAGATGTGTTGGTACTGGCAATGCTCATGAGAAAGCCATGCATATGGCTCAAGTGGAATGCACAGAGGACAATGAGGCCTGAGGATCCTCCATGCACATACTATGCAAGAGAGAAAATTGATATTGGCAAATGGGCCTCATTATCCAACTTTTTTTGTGACTTTGTTTGCTAAGTCTAAGAATGTTTACAAAAAGTAGATTCTAAATCAAACCAAAGACTCGATGGTCACATCACAAGTCGTAGGATCGATGTAGAATATGACTCTATGATTCTACCAAAAATACACTTCGCAGTTTATGGTAATATTCCAAGAGTAATTTGGCACCAAGAATAATAAATGTGAACAATTTATCCATGTCTTATGTTGTTGGCTTGATGGCCCACCAACAACCCTTGATGTAATATACCCTAAACTCTTTGGTACACCCAATTCATGGACGCCTGTTAGCTTCTTTCCCTAAGTACCTTCGCCGTCGATGGCCCGTTGTCGGCCACAATGTTGAACTAATGATGAGCAATTTAGTGCCCCATGCCAACTCATTTGTTAACTTTTTTCTCCTATGCATGAAGACTCGCACGTTCTCCTCCATCTTCCTGATCATATCTTCAAACCATGTGTTTGGTTCATGGAGCAAACGGGATGGCTCAATCCCACTTTTGCTAGCGATTGGTTAGGGGGCGATGTGAGATAGGTCGGTCTTGCATGCGATGCAGAACGAGTCCATCCGCCAAAAATGAGGGGTCAGACTCATCCCAATGGCATGATCGAGTGGGCATCTAGCTAGTGCGGACATCACAGGCAGCAGTGAGCACCAAGGGAGGAAGAGGAAGGTGAGCCCGTGCCGGCATGGGCATGGCACGGCGGCACATGGAGTTCTTCGCCGGTGCTCGCAACACGGAGTTGTGGTGCTCAAGGGTGTACGAAGATAACGCATAGGTAGAGGAGGCATCGGCACTGATATTGAGTCCCCTCTACATTCTTTCCTCACACCTCTTCACCATCAATTGATTCCATTTGATCCCATTGAAGCATCAACTCGTAGGTGAGCTCGCCAAAATTTCAAATCTTGCCACCACCCTCATGCTGCCATGGTGACAGTGCGAGGAGCGGTGGCACGGCTCGCGTGGATTCACCTTAGAACAAAGTTTGGCACAAGCTCATGCGAGTCCCAAGAACATTACGATTGAAGCAATATGTGCATAGTCACATCGAGATTCCACCTCCATCTCCCTTCTCACTTTCTCTAAATCAACTACCTAGATTCACCTCTAAAAGAGTTTAGTGTGGTCTCATGCAAGTCCAAAGAAAAACTACAATTGAAGAATATCGCGATTCAACCCTATTCTTCGACTTGGAAGAATACTCTATTGTGATGAATCACGTACGGTTCAAATATTTATGAGGAATGTAGGTCCATTATCATTTTTCACAAGCCTATCCATCATCTCTCATCTTGTCCCCGGCAAGCTAGTAACATGAAGATGGCCAAACCCCAAGCAAAGTTGAGGAGGAAGGAGCTGCTATCCTAGCACCTTTTTCATTGTTGAGGAGGACGAGCGATGTTGCGATAGAGGAGGCTGGCATGCCAAAGCGGAAAAAATCATGGATGGACCCGAGCATTGTAGTGGCACTGCCAACAAAGGCTTGCGATGACAGCTTATAGCACAGCCTCCTACCTTGACTCGAGGAGAATCATGTCGTTAAAGGGAAGATGATGTAGCAAACATCATGGTTATATGTGATCCACATAACAAATTAATTGGTTCCCTTACTATAGATGGCATCCATGATGGCTCTACAGGCTGCTCAGCTTGAGTGGAGCGAGGGACATGGGTTCATGAGGGAATATGGAAGAGGATGTAAGAAGACAAAGATATTCAAGGGAATTTGTTGGCCCTTTTTTGGGGGAAATTTAAGTAGATCAACGATGCGAATAAAGCCTAAACGATGCCTTGCCTTTGACCTTTTGTACACAACAGGAAAATGATGCTACGATGGAAGTAAGGATGGCAACGGGTCGGGTTCGGATCGGGTGGAGTGTCGGGGCACCCAAACCTGAACCGAATAACATTTCGGGTGAAAATCCATCCCCAAAACCGAACCCGCGGATACCCGAAAACCGTTTTATATGACAATAGAGTAAGAGCAATAAGTACTTCCTATAAACATATACATGATATATATAACATTTACACATATAAACAAGGGGCAATAAATAGTAAATAATTTTCTAAGTCAATTTAGAATAAATTTAATAGTTTAAATAAACAAAGTTATCATTAAGTATACTATAAAACAAGAGTTTTTATTCGAAACAGTTATCCATTGGGTATCCACAGGTGAAAAACCAAACCCGAACCCGAACCCGATAGATTTCGAGGCCACAAACCCGAAAACCGTCGGTGAGGAATCATCCCCGAACCCGCTAGACCCGAAACCCGCTGATATCCGACCCGAACCCGCCCCGTTGCCATCCCTAGATGGAAGTGAGCTGTGCATCTTGGGTTTACATGGGGATGTGGATGGGTGCTCGAGGGGGCAATGTAGCGGTGCAAGAGCTAGCTGAATAGGAAGAAAATGACATGTGTTGACAACGCTCATAGAGAAAGACAACGTTGAGAGCTCATAGGTCTCCACAACATAAAGCCACCCACCAAATGGATGGAGTAATTATGGGCGAAGGCTTATCTTTCAAGGTCATGACAGCAGAACGGATTGAAGATTGAGGCAGAAAAGGAAGATGACCTAGTCAGGCTGACTTGTAGGCCCTTGGTAATGTGATCTGACATGAAAACATGGCTCCCAAAATGGAGAAGACACTCAACAAACCAGCTTACAAGTGAAAACTATACAATCATGACAGTTTGATGGTGTATCTTGAACTTTTTAGGGTTAGATGGCCAAAACCGCACTTCAACAGCAATTGTATGGCCAAATCAGACTTCTTCCTATACAAGAGGCTACCTTTTCTCTTATGTGGACCAATCTCAGACTGTCCTGTCTATGAATACCCGACAACTATGCTAAGAGTATTAAATTTTGTAACAATAATAAATCACTATAAATATGCCCACAATGTTTATCTTTTGTAAGTTTATTGTTCTTTGGAACCCGATGATTGGGTTGGCCTGCTACCATTTTTCCGATTGCGCCTGCTGTAGACCTTGCCGAGGAATGCACCCTTAGGAGGTATACTTATACATTTCTGTTATGGCATATATACTAAATATTAGCATTAAACAAACTTGAGCACTATAGTATTTCCAATAATATACTGCATAAGATGAGCATTTAGACAATATGTAGTACCATCCTTAAAAATGTGAGTGCAGAATTTGCAATGCAACTTTTAAAAGCCAAGCATAATACAGAGCAACAAGATGAAACACTTATCTTGGAGTTGTTGATTTTGAATAATGCAATAACTTTTGATCTTTTTTTACCAGAGTTAAGCATCTTGCACCCAAATATCACATCCATCACTATCTGCTATCACACAACTTTACTAACACATTTCAGTGTAAAAGCAATGCATCAATGCATTATATGGGATTGAGAGAAAAAAGCAGGGTGTTTTGCACTTGATGTCAAAAGCAAAACGAAAATGCTGTTGTTTAGTCTATTTTCCTACAAGAACATCCTCAAGAGTCCTCCTAGTTGCTTTGCGGGAGTGCCTCATTTTTTTTATTGTATGTGTTTAGGCTTGTATTTTTAGGTGAACTATATAGGCACATTTTTAAGACTGCTTTCGAGCAGAACTAAGAATCCTGAACTATCAGTTAGTTAAAATAAAAAAATGTTCAGTAAAAAGAAATAGAAGAAATCCATATGAACTAAACAGTAGAGAATATATTTTGAAAAACATGATCTTTTCTGCTTTCTTTATACAAGCAATTCGGTTCCTTCCTTTTAATCAAAGTAATTATTAATAGGATCAAATCAACAGATTATATATTTCCATAATTTGGCATAATTGAGCTGGGATGACCGCATGTCACCTTCTATACTCTTGTAGAGAAGAGTATGCAATTAGTTCTAGAATCTAGAGTCCTAACCTCTTGCGTGCAATCAACCATTTGGCATTGCCAACTGTCCTTGTGCCCAGACTGCTTTAGTTGCCCCTCATATATAATCAAAAGTCACCACAGGTTGAGACTAGTTGCATTGGCCAGCCATTCGTTGCCCTAAGTGTTTGGTTGCCAAGTTGCCTAGGCGTACTATGCATTGGTTGATTTGCACACCATTACTTATCTTCTTAGCAATCACACACTACCATATTACACTAGCTACTCCCTTGGTGGCATTCACCGTCCATAACCAACATTCGGCACCACCTCAATAGTTAGTGCTTTCACCACCCATGACCACCAATTAAACAACCAGCACTCAGCAACAGCTCAATAGTTAGTGAAGGACTTGGGATTATAGCAACAATGGAGAATAGAACGCAGCAAGAGAGAAGAGAAAAACAGTGAGGGAAAAAAAGGAATATGAAAAATTTGTTGACATGTGTGACCCTATGCTCATTATACCTCAAAAGCCCAAAACAAGTGAGCCAAGGGATAAGGAACATTGGCATTGAGCCATTGACAAGTATTCAGGGTGGACTTACATTGCAAGGATGGTTGCAGGGCACGTATAAGACCTTTCCCAAATAAAAAGGGATCTACTAAAGAAATAGTTTTAAGGGCTTAGTTCTATTTTTCTAGAAAATATTTAAATAAACAAAGGGATGAAACAAGGTGCAGAATAAAAATTAAATGGTAAAATATTCAGAGGTCTAACAACTGCACACTTTTGAGAATAAGATTGCAGAAAGAACCTCTTGTTGGGCAGGTGCAAGTGGACCTTTGCAAGCTTTTTCAACCAACTCTCGGATCACAGCCCCTCGGCTAGTGTCTGCACACATGCTACCATCCCATAGTAGCTCATGGTTGTTGTCTAGGTTCAGCCACTGTAACTGTACATTCATAGATAAATGCATATACATGTTCAGAAATAAAAGTGGCATATGAATAAACAACTCTTACGTGCAACGTACCTCCCCTTCAAGAATTTCAAGTCTTGGTGGAGGGGGTCGTATCCATTGAGGAGGCAACCCTTTGAGTGATGTTTGTTGAAGTAAACTAGCAATCATGTTATCTCTATTTGGTTTGATTGGTGACATCCTATAAATAATGAAAAAGTTTTGGTTCATAACCAAACTAGTAGAAGTAAAATGAACCCAAGCTATGGCCATCAAAAGTCATTGCAAGAAGAGTATACATACTCTGCTGAACTCCCACAGCTTTGAAAAACATCTGGATCAGGAATAGCATTTCTAACAGTGGCATCTCTGGAACTACTCTGCAGGGATGATGCCGCATCACGGGAGCATTGCTTCTCAAGCTGCTCTCTCGGCAATAAAACCTATAAAATAGATGCCCTTTTGAACAATTAATCCAACATGCACTGAACATAATTTGCCTATAAATTGTATCCACTAGGTTTCATAATTATATGAAGGTACGACCATTTACCTGAGATGCATGATCAGATTCATTCAAGTAATCTACAGCAGACTGCTTCAGAACCTGTACATAGGCAGAGTTATTATATGGTGCCAAGTGTAGAATGTATAAAATGAGAACTACCTTACGAACTTGTGACGTACATCTTTCAGTAAGCGTAAGAATTAAGAGCTACCTCAAACTTAACAAAGCAGATCTACCATTTTCTGATGTATCTCAGCAAGGTAACAAGAAACTAATGCTGAATCGTTTAGTATCTAAGTCCACTTACAAACCCCTTAACATAGAAACCAAACATCCTAACCCCTAAGCTTCTAAAGCCAGAATACCTCAATCTGAAACAAAGGCAGTCTTGCCAACTGGACTGTAATATTATCTGGTTTTTTGCTACAGGCAACAAAATGTGGATAACTCAAGAAGAAGGTAGCAGAGCAGTAGAGATAAACAGCTCTCAGTTCTAAAACCAATCACGAATTGGCAGCTGCAACTGCAAGCCATCCAATACAGCATGCTACCATTACTATCAATTATGTAATAAAACACATCTATTCCTTGCTAGTTCCTGATCAACTACAGTACTCCATTCAAAGTTATAAGGCATGTGTGCATTTCAATATTTGCTTGTTTAGACAAACAATTGGACAAATTATGTATAAGTTTTGTGATACAGAAATATAACACTAGATTTTAATTATTATCAATCTAAATTTGTAACACCATGGTTTTATAATTAGTGACAATTATTACAAAGAATAATCTTCATCAATGTTCAATTTAATTCACGCCTTACAAAAATGGAAGGAGGGTATGACCTCCTAACTGGATTTCACCTTAAAGGTCATGAAACTTTCAAGATATATCTTGAAAACAAGATGAACTACAGATGCATATCAGAGCAAAACTATATTTTAGGGAAGGAAGGCATATCGCCGTGTTCCATCGCTATCCTGTGCTATATATCTCAGCACTTATGCAGCTTAATTTCATGTAAAGTTTCCAAAATAAACACAAGTAATTCGACAATTACACAAGACATAGAACAAGAAAAATACCTCATTACTGTCCTCATTAGTCGAACTTAACAAAAGTTGGAGAAAAACTCGTTCTGCTTTCTCAGAGGATTCATCACATGCAGCCTGCAAGAAACAAAAAAAAAGGCCTTGAACAACTCCAAACATTAAAAGCTTTATGTAACACTTCAGAAAGCAGATAGATCTGCAAACCGCTGGATCATGCTATTGATGTTGTACATATGAAACACAACAACAGTAACTTGACTTACTTCTGGGCAAAAGATCATAATCATTAAGCTAATGATAAAAAAAGGATGACATAGACAATTTTCAGAACTGCGGTAAGATATTATTCCAATCTGTTTAACATTACATCACACCCCTAAACTTAAGGCACTCTCCAACAGGCTCACCTAGCTAAAGATAAAGTGTGTACCACAGTAGCATACACATCATGAAAGTAAGGTAACAAGTTCATACAAAGGCCCTATGAGAAGGAAGGCAAATACTAAGTAATTACAAGACATCGACCCTTTGGAGAGTGATACCAATCAACTTCATAAAAGAAAAATGCAGAGTGATCTTTCTAATGGCTAATTTACAGAAAGACCCTGGATTCCCCTTTTGCCCAGCCCTCTATTCCTCTTAAATGTAAAAACTGGATGGCATTCACTTGCGCGCATGTTATTTCAATAGATAGGATTAAATGAGACTACAGCTTAGACCTGGGTCTGTTAAAACTTTAGCTTGACTGCTAATAGCAACTGGCCAAATATAATACACTGAAAAAACAATAACTGAAAGCAAATTTATAATGTCAGCTATTTTTCATCAGAATATCAGCAAGGATTCAGTAATCTCTTGGTTAAGCAAGATTAAAGTTGGGCCTGGAGTTATTATACACAAAAAT
Source organism: Panicum virgatum (assembly GCF_016808335.1). Lineage (NCBI taxonomy): Eukaryota > Viridiplantae > Streptophyta > Magnoliopsida > Poales > Poaceae > Panicum > Panicum virgatum. The sequence goes on from NC_053152.1 coordinate 12,918,299, forward strand.
GGAATATCATGGGCAACTGAAAAAGTGGGTGATTTATGAAGTACGTTTACAGATTTTTTTTTTCCCTCCCTTGAATGTTTGGTAATAATTTTTCCCATTTAGTTAGCTTTAGTTAATGCAGATGGCAAAGAAACTTGAAAATGAGTCTCAAAGGAATAGACAAGTTTACAGCTTACATTTATTAAAAGAGGAACAAACGGATTTGCCAACTGTGAGGAATAACCTTGATGTAGAATTGCAAATGCAACTAAACGCTCAGCAGGTTGAAGCATCATTTTGTCCTGATCAGAGGAAAAAAGAAATAACATAATTGAAGCCTGGTTTTTGCTTGGTAAGAGAATAAATCCAAGAAACAATAGAGCATCAAATGGAATAATGAACTGCCTGCCTGCATATTTTATGGTAAGTTCAGTGACAGATGAACAAAAAGTTCTTTCAGGAGAACAAATATCGAGCAAAAATGCTTACTAAGCCAAAACTTTAACACTAAACACGTTAGTTAAGCCTGGACTGTGGAATCATATATACAGTCCAAACAAATCTATAATGATAAGCCTTGAATTGGTCTAGCCTTGAGCATGGTGAAATGACAAATGTCATCAAACCTATCAACTCTGGAAGCCTCGCCTTTCTATTTATAATTTCTAAAAACAGAAAAATTAATAACTCAATTATGAAATAGATGAGATAAAATTCAACATTTTGCCATTTTTTCATAGAATTATATAAATGTAACAAAGGCTTCAAAAAAAATTACAGAACACATTTGCTCTATGTAAATCGTGTGCATTTGACTAGCCTTTATTCTATTGAAACTACAGGACACATGCAACAATATGCCTACCTCTAATGACCTTTAGTGGAATATGAGAATATAATAAAACCAGAAGGTATAATTCCAGCAAAAATGATCCAAATAACAGAGGATATCTCAGCTACCAGCCCATTGATTATCCCAACAAACAGGTAAGAAGATACCATTATGTGTGTATAGAATTTCATGCCTAGCTGAAAAATGACGATTAATTTCTTTTTCCCAAATCCCAACTTCTCAGGACAGGACCCTGAAGGATCTCATGCACTGGGGTCATTGGAGAGTTTGGCTTGGGCATAATATTGCTGAGGCACTGGCCCTAGCTAAAACAGTAAAAGATTCAAGCTACAGACACCAAACAACCTCATCGACACCTGATACTTTTTCATTTCTGAGAAGTAATAGACCAACAGTCAATTCACTGCTCTGCTCCAAACCAAACTCTTACATAACCTCAACATTAACCAAATCAGCAAACTAAGTGCAAAATTTGAAAGGGGCGTACAATTAAATTGCCATATCTAGAGTTCACAGCCAACCACAATTCAAAATTTCAGTGAAACCTACCCAACCCCCCATCAAAAAAAAAAGTGAAGCCTACCCAACCCAAGAAGCCAACTAAATTCGGGGGGGGGGGGGGGGGGGGGAAGGAACTCAACTAATTTTAAATTTCCAATAGTAGTGTTCACCACGAGCCACAATTCCCCAATCCACCTAAGGCTTTGTTTGGACAAACTCACTCCCTCCCAGTACATATGGGTTGGAGGGGAAAATGAACTAAATTTTGCACCTCAATCCCTCCCAATACATTTGGATTGGAGGGGATTTGTATGTATCCAAACAAGGGCTAAGCGAAAACTTTCACTAACTCTTACATTGGGGATTACGTAAAAGCAAAGCAGCCAGAATTTCATACATCACGGACTACCCGCCAAGAGAAGATTAAACATTCACTGAATCCCCACTTGGCCACTTGAAACCATCCAAAGAAAACACAAAATTCACCAATCACACCAACAATCGGATTAGCCAGGCCAGCCATTGCCTCAGAAACTAACTGTCCCCCAATCAGCCCGGTGCACAAACCTCCACCCAACGTTACGCCAACTTGCTCGGCCCAAGCACCCCTAAAAACCCCAGCACCCAACAATCCAATTTTCGTGGCTCCAAGCAGGGCAGCGAGGAGGGTCTCGGGGATCTCGAGAACGCATTCACCTCGAGGACGAAGCTCACAGCGGAGCCGAACCGGAGTCGGCGCTCGGGGGCGACGCGGGCGCGGAAGTCCGCGACGGCGTCCTCGAGCGGGCGCGTGACGGCGGCGACCAGCGCCAGGAGGTCGGCGCACTCGCCGCCCCGCAGCGCGCCCATGGGCACGTAAGTAGACGGCTTCGGGGCCGCAGCCGGGACGGGGGCCGCAGCCGCCGCCGCCGGCGGCGGTGGCGGCGGCGGCGTCGAGGAGCCGCCCGCGTCGTCCTCGTTGGGAGACATGGTCGGGTGGGGAAGCGGGGGAGGAGAGGGGTTAGAACAGGACGGCGAGTGGGTTTATTGGCTTCGATGGGCGCGTGAGGTTTTAATAGTTTGGACGGTTTTGCCCTTCGCCTAGTGACTAGGGATTCACACGGCAACACGTTTTGGTTTGATTCCCAGCATTTGTGTCTTAGAGCTAGAGTTTTTTATGTTAGAGCTAGAGTTGATTATGTATAGAAAAAATTGCAATTGATATATATCACATCCAATAGGTAAATTATAGTTTAGAGTGGTTTAAAAATACAATTTTTAACCCAAATATCTTCCACATTAGAGTCGACTATTATCTTGTTATCTATAAAAAACATACATGTCATGAGAGATACAAAATATAGTCGATCAGTCATGGTTTTGTGGTAATAACGGTTGCTTTTGAGCCGGTACTAATATCAATTTAGTACCGGTCATATAGCACAGTGCCCCTGAGACCATTTAGTATCGATTTGTAACACTACCCGGTACTAAATACCACCATTTAGTACCGGGTGGTGTTAAAATCCAGTACTAAATGGTCCCGGGATACTCGGAGGCTGTTGGACATTTAGTAGCGGGTCATAATACCACCCGGTACTAAATGGTGGTATTTTAGTACCGGTTGGTGTTATGACCCGGTACTAAATGGTCATTTAGTACCGGGTGGTGTTATGACCCGGCACTAAATGATTCTCCCGGGGTTACTTCAAAAGGATAGCATATCCTATCCAATCACAAGTGATGTGTAGGTGGGATGGTAGGGGAGATACACGCGAAGCTAAAGGTCGCGAGTTCGAACTCCACGGAGGAGTTGATTTTTTTCTGGCCGCGTGCCCAGGTTTTTACAACCGGTACTACATGGCTCCCCCATTAGTACCGGAGACACAATACCGGTTGTCGCAACCGGTACTAAGGGGGGTTTAGAGCCGGTACTAAAGCCCATATGTCTGGCGGTGGTTAAGATAATACTGATTAGGAACATACATATTTTCAGTCCTTGCATTTTACATGTCGGAGTTCACAATTTTCTATAATAAATATATATATCACCTAAAAATAACATGAAAGATATCATATCCAATAGATTTATCAGTATAGCTAGGGTTCACAGTGAGACAGTTTTTCAATCTAAGCATTTTCCATACTAGAGTCAATCTTTATCTTTAAGACACTCACCTGTCACAAAAAAGATAGCATGAAGGTTCATATTGTGTATCATTGGTTTTCAATGCGAGCAAATTTCATGCTAGAGTCAATTGTTATCTCTAAAAAACTTGCACATGTTATACCTAAATATGGCATGGTAGATACCATATCCAATGGATTAATTGTGGCTTTAGGGAAGGATCGATCACACTGGGGGAAACATGGTTTTTAATCCAAATATCTTGTATAGTACTAGAGTAGAGAAAATGATTATCTATAAGAAACTTACATGACACTGGCCTTAAAGATAGCATGATAGATATTGTATTCAATGGATTAATTGTGGTTGGGGAAGTCTAGTGAGGGGTTTATATTGCTAACACACGGTTTTAATCCGAGTATCTTTCATGCTGGAGTCAAAGATCTTCTGTAAGGGGCTTAAATTTCACCTCAAAGATAGAATAAAAAATACCATACCAATGAATCAATTGTAGCTTTTGGTTAATGGTTTTCTATAATAAACAGATATATTCACCTTAAAGATATCATCATAGATATTGTAACTAGTGGATCAGCGGTAGATCATTTCTGTGAGTTTACACGTCATAGATGAGCTTTATTAAAAGCACGTGCATTGGAATACATGACTCAACTATCTAGCAATCTTTTATCTCTCCTCACTGTATACAACTCGGACATTCACAATGCATGCACACTTATCTCTATGAATATGCGTACAAAAATCATATCTCTATGAGCATCTTTGAATATACTGAGCTGGCAAATCCTCGAGATTAACGGACACATCGCTATACGTTGTTAAATCATAATCACTAGGCTACAGGTCCTTTCTGTGAATAGACTATCTATTGATTGTCATTTCCAACTATGCGATGAAACTCAACCCAACAAACCACGAAGAAATTAAATATATTTCGCAAAAGAATATGAAATGCACAAATTAAATATATTTCGCAAAAGAATATGAAATGCACCAAGGACACATGTGTGTTTCTGACGACACGATCGATCAACAGGCGACACTTGTGATACACGACGACGCGATGGCGCACGTTGTTTGAGTGTGTGTGCATAGGTTCGATGAACGGCTAGCGACGCTTCCCCTCGTCATCAGGGTAGTAATAATAACTTGCATTGTATAGATATAGAGCGGGATGGCATCTATCAACTGATTCCAACCCTATCTTCGTGTGAGGAACGGATGGCTGCTAGAGCGATATATATGGATGTATCTTGCTCAGTGTTTTGTCTGTGTCACTGCGCGCGCGAGAGAGAGGGTGTGTTTAGATCATTTTGCATTTTTATATTTTTAGAAAGAAATCTTCAATATTTAAAATATTAAATATAGATTAATTATAAAACTAATAATAGATCTCGTCTTTAAACGATGAGACAAATCTAATGAGCATAATCAATTCATCATTAGAGCATATTTACTGTAGCATTACTGTAGCGATTTAGTGTCCAATCACGTCATAATTAGGCTCATTAGATTCGTCTCACGATTTACAGTCTATTTGTGTAATGCGATTTATTTTTTGACTATATTTAGTATACTATGCAAGCGATTTACAAAAATTTTGCATTTTGCGTTTTGAGATCTAAACAAGACAAGAGATGCATCGGCCGGGTCCTGCTCCTGCAGTTGTCCTCATGTGGCACCGAGCCCAGATGTCCACATCCAGCAAACATCATTCTGAACATTTTCCTACTGTTTCTAGTAGTGGTTGGAGATCAGATACCACTTTCATCAATGGCCAAGTAACTGATCTTGGAATTCAAGATAACCAATCCTCATGGACTTTAAGCATCAAAGCAAAAAAACTTCACAAGCTAATTCTATCTTCATTTTATTGGGAGGTCCATGAGTATTGAGCCTTTTCCTTGGCCTTCATTTTATTGTCTCTTTGCAGGTCCATGAGTGTCATTTCCTTGGATATAATTCCGAACTCATCGCCTGTGTGAAAGAAGAACAAATGAATAGGAAGTGTTACTTCGGACTGGAGAATTAAGGACACTATTAAGGATATGAGAGAGTTTCTTCAAGAACCTTAGGGTTTCTAGTACATTCCAAGGGGAGAAAATTTTGTAGCGGCGATTGCATCTACCTACCCCCCCTTGCCCTCACATAGGCGCCGCCGCTCACCTTGGCCCTTCCCCCGCCCTCGCCGTCGCCAGAGGGGCTCGCTGAAAGTTTGTGCGGCCCCTAGGACGGCGGCGGCGGGGCCAATCCCCGCGAGAGCCGCTGTGCGCGGCGGTGGTGCGGTCCGGCCTGTGCGCGGAGCGGGAGGCCAAGAGGCCGCACGACGGGGGTGGCCTGAGGCCGCGCGGCGTGGGCCGACCCTGGTGCGCGCGGGGTTTGGCCAGCGGCTGCGGCAGGCACAGATCCGGCGCGACGAGGCTGGCAGCCGGCGTATCTGAGGCTCCGACAGCCGGATCCGCGCATCCTGCGGCTGGATCTGAGGAGTGGCGGCGGCTCGCAACGGAGGGCGTCGATGGTGGTGCTAGCTTGCAGCGGCGTTGCCAGGCGGCGTCTTGCGGCAACTATGGCGGGCAGGCGACCCTCGGTGGGGGGCTTGCCCGGAAGGCATTGAGGCGTGGTGGCGCTGGCTTCACGGAGTTGGAGGTGACCTCTTGGGTGATCTCAGCGGCGTTTTCGACGCAGCATGGAAGTCTCGTTCTTCCCAGCGCCCAGCCGCTTTGGCAGTTCCGTGTGGTTCGCGATGGGTGACTTCGGGCCCCCCGGATGCAGATCTGACGTCGGCTTGGCCTCCAGTGGTGACTCCTCTCCGGCAGTTGCGCCTTTAGCTTTGCTGTTGGAAGGGCTAGCTCTGGACTTTGCAACTACTTCTGCTGATGACATCTTCAATTTCGTCTTTGTTTTTCATATAGACCAAGAGACATGAGTCACCTTGGCTTCATTCGCGGATTCTCTTACTCGAAGACGGATTTCATCTGCACTTTGTTCTGGTAGATTATGCACGAGTACCCAGTGGCTACTTTGCAGCATGGTATCTCAGGTTATGAGTTCAGATGGTCTGCCGGACTTGGAGTTCATGGCCGTTCGAAGTGGGTCAAGTTTGGTCTATATGAAAGCATTGGCCTGGTAAGAAGGGGGAAGCAACATGACTTTGTTGTGGTGGTACTTGTTACTAATTCAGCGGTTCCGGGATGAAATTCCTAGGTCTAATGTTAATTGGTTGAACTTGGCAGTGACCTTGTTGAAGGCATTGTTTGGATTAAGATGAATTACTCACTCAGGTGAAAACTTTTGTTGGTTGGGTCACTGCAATGTCGGCACGTGCGCGTGTCGTTTCCTCGTTGGAGGCATTGTCTCGGGAGCCTACTTCATAGTCCAATAGCTGCTTTGGTTTGCGAAACCGATAAAGGTGAAGTCGCTTGTGGTAGTTTGCTGCGACATGATCTTTTGGTCATGGCGTTCTCTTTTTTTTGTTTTTTTTTTTCATAGGCTGTGTGTATCTTAGTTATGCAGAGGCCGGAATGGATCTTATATAACTATATCATCTTGATGTAACTGTCTAGGATCAATAAAACTTTCCTTTTTCTAAATTTTTTTTTGTAGCTGATGGATTAGCCAGTAATGCAACTTGTGTAAGATCGGATAGCCCCCATTTCAATTGTTCTAATTTCACTCGTTGTGGCCTTGTGGGGTTTGCCCTCTGAAAGGAAAACTGGGTAACTGGCCTTCTTGGGTTGACATTTGTTGCCCGTTAAGGAACCATCTGCTTCATCTCTCTGTTGCGTAGCTCTCAGCCCAAACGAAGAAGCCGGCCGTGTCTAATGGGCCGCACATCAGCAGGTAGATCCGGCCTACTGATGTAAGATCATCACTCTGTAAGCCCACCAAACGAAGCTGGCCAGGCCTCGTGCCAACCGGAACACACAGCTCGGCCTACGGGCCCCGACGAGTTTCCTTGTACGGCACCTTCTGGAAGATTGACTGAGGGGCACCAAAGCAAAGAAAATACCCCTCGAAAAAAGCAGCAGCAAAGTACACAACACTGCTCATCCCCTGTTGTGTGGGCGCGGATGTCCTAATCCCGGCGACGGGATCCGCCTCCGGCACGTGACATGCCGCGCCGTGCGGTGCTGGGCGGCTGTTGAAGGGGGGCCATGGCCATTACTTGCCGCCCCGGGACTCTGCCAACCACCCACCGCCAAAAACCAACCCGCCCGGCCGGCAAGGCGAGCGCCCCCCTCACCGCTCCCTGACGCCTCGGCCCAACCACGAGTGCCGAGCCGGGCACCTCGTAAATGCCACGGCAGAAACGCCGACCGGGACCGCGACCCGGACCCACAGCCAGCTCGCAGCGCACGCTAGCGGACCCACCTGCCAGGGGCAGCGCGCAACTACCCACACCACGTAAGAGCGCCAGGATCGTGCGCGTCTCCGTCTCCGTCTCCGTCTCCGCTTCTTCTTTCTATAAGCGCAGGCCGATCTCTGACGGCGACGCCGCGGCGCACACCACTCGGGGACACACACACATCCTTGTCGTGTCCTCTGCTCCCACTCGAAGAGTCCGGCACCACGCGGACTCCTCCGCCGCTCGCGGACCCGCACCAATGGGGGAGGCCGCCGACCCAGCGCCGGCGGCCGCCAGGGGCCGCGTGGCGCCGCCGATGCCGTGGCGGACGCGGCTCGCGGTGCTGGCCGCGGGGTACGTCACCGACGCCACCCGCCGCGCCGACGGCACCGTCAACCGCCGCCTGCTCGGCGTGCTCGACAAGGGCGTCGCGGCGTCGGCGGCCCCGCGGCACGGCGTCGCGTCCCGGGACGTCGTCCTCGACGCGGCCGTGCCCCTCCGCGCGCGCCTCTTCCACCCCGCCGCCGCCCGCCGCCCGCTCCCCGTGGTCGTCTTCTTCCACGGCGGCGGCTTCGCGTACCTCTCCGCGGCGTCCCCGGCCTACGACGCCGCCTGCCGCCGCATCGCGCGCCACGCCGCCGCCGCGGTGCTGTCCGTCGACTACCGCCGCGCGCCCGAGCACCGCTGCCCGGCCGCCTACGACGACGGCCTCGCCGCGCTCCGCTTCCTCGACGACCCCGCCAACGCCGCCGCCGCCGACCCGCCGCTCGACCCCGCGCGCTGCTTCCTCGCCGGCGACAGCGCGGGCGGCAACATCGCGCACCACGTCGCGCGCCGCTACGCGCTGGACCCGTCGCGCTTCGCCGCCGTCCGCCTGCGGGGGCTCGTCGCCATCCAGCCCTTCTTCGGCGGCGAGGAGCGCACCCCCGCCGAGCTCCGCCTCGACGGCGCGCCCATCGTCAGCGTCGCGCGCACCGACTGGATGTGGCGCGCGTTCCTGCCCCCCGGCGCCGACCGCGCCCACGAGGCGTGCTCGCCCGACGCCGCCGTGGCCGGCCTCGAGGCCGCGCCGGCGTTCCCGCCGGCCACGGTGGTCGTCGGCGGGTACGACCCGCTGCAGGACTGGCAGCGCCGGTACTGCGACGCGCTGCGCGGCAAGGGGAAGGAGGTGCGGGTGCTCGAGTACCCCGGCGCCATCCACGCCTTCTACGTGTTCCCGGAGTTCGCGGACGCCAAGGACCTGATGCTGAGGATCAAGGACATCGTCGCCGGCAGCGGCAGCGAGTGATAGATGATGCCGGGCCGCCCGAGCGGAATTCAGGTTGGAGGTAGCGGAGGATTTGCGTCGGGTGGGTGACTGGGGTCAGTGACGTGGACTGGGACGTTGGGATGTTGTGTGACGTGGACCTCATCGAACAAGGCGTCCAGACGTGTGGGATCCGTCAGCACAAGTGTAACCAGTGTGGGATCAAGGATGACGTTTTTCTTCTTCTTTTTTTCGTTCGTCTCCCGCCCGGCCCGGTGCGATCTTTTCGTCCGCCTGTCCGTCGCCAGCGATATGGGTTCAAAGGCCAGCGATGTGAGCCCTCGCCCACACTAGGATCGGATACTGGTATATATTACTGATATCGTATTTATTTTCACATTTTAATTTGGACACAGAATTCGATACGGTTAGTATTAGTTTTTACCGGATAAGATCAAAATGAATATTGATATTATAAAAATATAATTTTTTAGTATTTGGATACGGATTGGTTATGGATATTGAATATTCATAATCGGATACAGATGGATAAAATTTTTTTAAGACCGAATCGAATTCGAATACAATCGAAAAATATCTATACTATTTACATCCCCACAGCCCTTACGTCCGCACACCACGCCCTAGGGCAAGCAAGTTTACAGTAGCATGTAAATACCCGAACGTCTGATGAGAATGAACGCTCCATCAGTCCAATACAACGTCACATAATAACATTCACAGTATAGAAGAAAAACGTCAACAATATAGAAAATCATCATTTGCAACATCAAAAAAATATTTAAAAATATTGTTAACCATCCATTGATGACAAAAAAAAAAAACCGTGCGAGCTCCTGGGGCCGCGAGAGGTTCACTCCTCACACCGAGACGCGAGACTGGCGGCGTCATCCTGGCCGCGGCGTCCGTCGCCTGCGCGTACAAGGAGTTATGCCGCAGGATAAGATTCGGACCCCTGGTGGCCTCCAGAAAGAAAACAGACGAGAAAAAAAATGGAAAAAATCCGGTTTACATTATCCAACTATCGCAAAAATTGAATTTTCAACTTTTAACTACGAAATCGGATAATATAGTCAATCCAACTGTCAAAATTGGGCAAATTTTGCCCTTGAGGTGATTTTGAAGGTGGTTTTCTATTTTGTGAGAATTAAAAATATTTAATTTTACATTAAAAAATTTATAAATAATTCTTTTTAAGTCAAAAAATTATGAAATTGGTATCAAAAGTTTTCTAAAAATGTAAACTATCTATTATCACATGACTTGTGAGCTATTCAAATCTAATTTTTTTATATTCATAATATTTGGTTGTTTGCAGTTATGCCTATTATTTTTAATAACTAAGATTCAAATGGAGTAATAATAGATAGGTTATATTTTTAGAAAAAATTTGGTACTTATTTCATATTTTTCTGATTTAAAGTGGATTAGTTTTGATTTTTTAGATCAAATTAGATTTATTTAATTTTTTTTAGAAAATACAAAACCACCTTTAAAACCACCTCAAGGGCCAAATTTGGCCGGTTTTGACAGTTGGATGGCCTATCTTTTCCGGTTTCGTAGTTGAAAGTTGAAAATCAGACTTTTGCGATAGTTCGAAGTTGAAAATTGGACTTTTCCCAAAAAAATAAAAGATAGTTGTGCGATGTGTGAAGTATGCGGACTAAACAGAGTCATGCCTAGTGTGGGATGGAGAGTGCCCGCAGGACGCCCTATAGGAAGCACTAGGTAAACTGCACGCTACGCCACGTCCACTTGAAAATGTGGAGCAAATCTCTGTTGTTTCACCTTCAGATACATTTCATCGAACCTGTTATCTACATGGGCATGACAATTGACAGCGTGGACAATGGACGTCGTTGCCTTGCTTCATTACGGGGCTCCAGCTCGACGCCGTTCCTATGCTTTGCAGGAGGGCACGTCCACCGGCACGGCCGTCAGCTGCCGGCCCATGGAGAGGGAGTTCGAGGGGTCCAAGCGCCGCCACCCCTTGCGGCCTCCTGCAAAAGCCAGTGGCCACAATCTCCTTGCGCTCGGAGCCAAACGTCCGCGCCACCGCATCTCTACACCACCGCACCGCGCATGACTCTGCGGAGCCCCTGCACAGCGTGTGGGCCGAGCGCCTATCAGCTCGTGCTCGACCAAGCGATCGCCTGCGGGGCCGCGCGGCAGCGAGAAAGAGGCATTGGTTGGAAGGATCTGAGGAAGAGGGAGGGGTGGGTAGGCGCGCTCCCCGTGGCCCGGGCCGCTGCTCCTGCGTGCCTCCTGCAAGCTCGGTCACCGCCGCGGGCTGCTCCCCGCACACACCGAGTCCCGCGGGTCCCGCCGGCTTCGGGAAGGGAAGCGACCGACAGATCTGGGAGAAGCGGCAGTAGATCTAGGGAGCGGAGGGAGGGTGCGCGACGTGGCATGGGCCCAACGAAGGACCGGAGTCGGCGCGTTGAGGCGGTGATGTCTCGTGGATGGAAAGCGGCCACATCCGTGAACCGGCGTGGACCAATTCCAGGGCCGGCGTCAGGCTGTCCACCGAGTCACCTTGTTCTCAGGCCTCTCCTCCCACGGCGCATAGGGGTAAGAATATTTATTTTTGAAAAACAAAACATACAATCAATATCCGTCCGGATGTTTCCTTCTCTTTTGCGTTTTCACGCAATGTTTTAAATAGCGGGCTAAGCCATTTAGCTATCTATGTCCAAAAACAGGCTATAGCCGGCTATAACGGTAGCTAAGAGCTAAATTATACATGAAAAAACTTAGCTAAATCTCTCTAAAACAGTTATAGCCGGAGATAGCGGAAGCTATAGCGAGAGATTTAAAACGTTGTTTCATGGCCCACCTCGTTCGGTCTGTCCTACGATGGTATCCTTTTATTCCGCTTTCTCAATCAAGTGCGACAGCTGGGGTCGAACCCGACCCCACACCCTAGAATGGTTGTTCTCGTCACTAAAGTTTAGGGCACGTTTATGAGCAAAATTTTATGTACCAAACCTATATGATAAAAATTGTTTTTTTGTGAAAAAATATATGATAAAAATTGTTGGCAACATATATTTAGCAAAAATTCTGGTACATAATTTTCTTTGACGAAAATGAAAAAAAACTATATAACAAAAAATATTCAGAAACATAAATCAAGAAAATAAATTTTTTGTAAAAAGTTAAGAACAAAAGGAGTTGTAAGGAAAAAACGAATATATATAGAAAGACCGGAGAAAAAAGTGGAAAATTTTTGGGAAAGAGAGAAATTTGGCAGCAAAAATTTGGAAGAAAATATTATGAACAAAATTCTAAAAACAAAATTTTTAAGTGAAACTTCAGAATGAAAAAAAGAGAAAAAAATTCATGAAAAAATTGAGAGCTAATATTTTAGACATAACTAAATAAAAGAAAAAAAATAGTGGTGCGGCCTGGCGGCCTGCCACTGATCTGGCCGAGCTCGCCGGGGGCCACCGCCATGCGGAGCTCACTGGAGTGTGCCGCCGTGCTGTCCAGTTGCGACGATTCGGTCCGGCGGAGCTCGCCATGGGGCTTGCGCAGCCCTCGCTGCACCAGCCACCGTTCCCCCGGTGAAAGTAATCCAAAACTAATTTAAAAGTAGCACAATCCACTAAGAGCATGTTTTGGAACATGGACTAAAAAAAATCCCAGGGACTTTTTAATATTTAGAAGTATTAAAAAAAATCCCAGGGACTTTTTAATATTTAGAAGTATTAAATAAAGATTAATTATAAAACTAACTGCAGAACTCTGGCGCTAAACTGCGAGACGAATCTAATGATGTATTTTAATTTATGATTAGCGAATGGTTACTGTAGCATCACTGTAGAAAATTATGAATTAATTAGGCTCATTAGATTCGTCTCGCGAAAAAACACTCAGCTGTCAAAAAACATTTATAAACAGATTTTATTTAATAATATAAAATAGTAAAATTCCTTTTGATGTGATAGAGACTTCTGAAAAAAGTTTGGAACCAAACAAGCCCTAAACCTCCCACCTAGGCCTTGTGCACTGAATATTTTTTATGTGTACTTATTGGTTGTTCGGGAGCATATTATGATACGTGTGTAATCTTCATCTGGAGGAGCCGGGAGGACATCAATTTTGCTGCTGCCTTTCATTGGAATTTTCTGTGTGCTCTTCAATTTCTCTGTTTGCTTCCTCTTATTTAATTTCTCTGTTGTTTCCTCTTACTAGTAAAATGTACATTTTAGAAAACCTTCAAGACTTGTGGGTCCATATCATATCGGTCATTGTGCTTCCCCAAAGTATTGATTGGGATCCAATTCTTTATTCTTCGGATCACGGAGCCATGACAATTGTTAATTTCTAGACATCGGTAAGAACGTAGCACAGCAGTCCTCAAGTTACACTTCTTTAGTTCTTGGCTCCCAACTCCGACAAGCTCCATCTCTGATTTGAATATTTGATATTAGAGAAGACAGCTCCAACACCCTTCCAGTTACCAGTACCCAGATGGTTTTATAGCAGGTTACTAATAACATTGAAAACTAACTTTGTTGGTTGCACCAATTGTTGGAATAATATGTCAAAATTATTAAACATACAATGTGATAGGAGAATGTCATTCTCCTTCATTCGCCACCACATGAACCCTAATAGAATTAATTATTAATTACAATGTCTTGCACAAATCTATTGGAATAATACGTGTCAAACTTATTAAGCAATTTGATAGGGGAATGTTAATCTTCCCAGTTTAATCCCTGACACTCGTCACTATATGAAACCTAGAATACCCTGAACCAGATTATCTCTGAAGCAAACATTAATAAACTAAATTGAAGTTGTGGATTAATGCTTTTTTTTTGTGACTGGTGTGGATTAATGTTAAGCATCCAGTTAGATTTCATAGGATGAACATGAGAGACCCTCCCTCGAAATTGCCGTATGCAATCTGGAGGAAAAAGGAAGTTCCGATAGAACACGGCCTGCAGCGGTGAGCCCCGACCTCGCCGCCCTCGGTGCCGTCGTAGAGCGCAAGCACGAACGAGACGACGGCCGCCAGGAGCAGCATGCGGACGAGCGTGTCTTCGAACTTCTTGAGCATGAACTTTCAGACTGACGGCGGGGCGTGCTGCTCGAGCTCGTTTGGCCCGTACCGCTGCAGCCGCGCCGCGGCCTCCTCGGAGCTGAGTCCGCGGTCCGCCGAGAGGCCGAGCTCCACGAGGCACAGGCACTCGCTCGGGTCGGGAAGGCCGTCTTGGCCGGGTCCGCCCCGGAGGAGGCGGATCCGTCCCGCCGCTTGCCTTCGTTCCTGCCCGCACTTGCCCATTGGGTCGCCCGCCTCTTGAGATTCGCACGGAGAGGAGGCACTCCGGGCGTCGCCCTGCGCCGCCCCAAGCTCTGTCTCTCATGTTGGCTTCATTGTCAGCCCTCATGGGGCGGCCGAGCTCCGGTGGGCGCAGCGCGAGGGAGCCCGGCGGTGCGTCTGAGGGTCGACCAACGCCTGAGGCCGCCTGGCCGCCTTGCACGGTGCGAGCGAGCGCCGGCTGGCGTCGGCAGCGGCGGCCCTCACGATGCCGAGCTCCGTCCGGTGCTAGCAGCTCATATTCACAACACCGGCGGCGGAGCTCCACCTCCACATCGTTCAACTCCAGCGAAGAGTGCTTCCTCAGCTCATTCATAACAAGTCGTTCCGTGCGTGCCAGAACAGAGAAAGAAATTTGAGAGATAGGCATACGATGTGAACCCAGTTCAGTGTCGAAAGATGTGCGGGGTTAGAAATCGGATCGGTGACAAAAACAATTTGTTTTTTTACACAAACATCTTCTAACATGCGATCTACCCTCTTTCAATCCCCTCCGCTATGACACGCGGGTCTAGTGTGAGGGGTAAGGTGAGTCCAATTTGAATGAGAAAAAATTTCAAAAATATAAAAATAAAAAATAATTGAATTTTTTTCATTCAAATCGGATCTACGGTACTTCTCACACTGGACCCACATGTAAAGAGCGAGAGTGGGAGAAGAGGGTTATCCCTAAAAATCGCGAGATGGGTGTTTCTGCAAAAAAAAGTGTTGTTTTTCTCACCGTATCCTACTGTACCCGTCAGCTGTACCTGTTTTTCCTCATCCTTTCTCCCGAGAATCCCCTTCCCGTTCCTTTTTTTTTCTCTTCACAGCGACCGGCGCGGCGAGGAGCGTCCGCCTCCCGCCGATGGCGGCGCGGTGCGCCAAGGCGAGGAGCGTCCGCCTCACGTCGATGGCGGCGCGGTGGGCCTTGGCGCAGAGGAGGCTGTGCACGGTGGGGGCGGCGTGGTGCGGAGCGCGACGGTGAGCGCGTCGAGGAGGCCCGGCGCGGACGCCAGCTGGTTTTGGAGTTGTCTGCAAAACCTGGTGGCGTCGTCTTTTCCTTTTGCTGCTGGTTTGCTTGGTTTGTCGATCGCGATCCGATGGTGGCAGGTAGAAGGAATTCATTGGCCGGAAAGGGGCAGGTCAGGTGGAGAGCCCACGCGGATGCGGCCCGCAAGGAAGGAAGGCGGCAATCAGATCGAATGGCATTATGTAAATCCATCTGCGGTTCCTAGGCTTTCACTCTTCTCTTGATTTATTTACTTTTTTTTGAGAAATTGTAGAACTTTTAAGCTTTTAAACCTCTGCCCATTGCGTAAACCAAAATTGTGAAAATTATTGGGTGAGAAAAAATTTCAATTGTTTTCGATCTGTATAGTATAGATAGATTTTTCGTGCTGGCGCAGCGACTTGTGGTCCTGTTGAATCATCTGTCAAGCGTGCGTTAAGAGTGGTGGGTTTGGCTAAACACGCGGAACTTCACAACCGACGGTTGTCGATCCATTCGAGGGTGCGGCCCGAGCCGCGGCGTGCGAGGAGCCCCCGAGCCCTGGCCTGCGTGAAGGCATTCAGGGGAACCTCAACTTTTATTACGACCCTCGTCGCCCTTCCGTAGGGAGGAGGGGTGAAGCGCACCATGCTACCCATGCCTGGGCCGCGAGCTATGGCTGCTTCAGTGAGCTGTTATCGGGTGGTTCAAGTGGACGTCCGTGCCCCATTTGATAAGGGCCGGCTTGTGGTCCGTGGACACATCACATAAAGCACTCGCAAAGGTTCTCTATGCGGGTCTCGAACCCATTCGATAGGGTCCGAGGGCTCGATGGGATCCCCCAGCTAGGCACCCTTGACTAGCCTCGAACACTGCGTTGGATGTCTCGAACTCCGTGTTCGAGGGTAGCTTGTTCGGCACATCCATGCAGTCCCTGACTCTGGCGATCTGGGGCGCCTGTCGAACCCTCGACGGGCCAGGCTTTGAACCCCTAATCAGTAAGGCCTCGAAATTGGTTTCCTTTGATGGTAAGGAATCCCTGGGGGAATATTCCGTGACGGTTCGCTAAAACAGCGCGGAGTCGCCGGTTGTGCGCGCGGGTTTCCTGTAGTCGTGGGCGACGTGGCCCAACACACGCGGGTTGTGCGGGCGCGCCCTTTCAGGTGGCTGCCTTGGGTAGGCAGAGAGGCGTGGGCGGCGGCTGACAGATGGAACAGTGCTATAGTCGCGCTGCGCCCGTTGGTTACCGCGCTGTAATTATTGCCAAGTGCGCGCGTGGGAGACTCCGTGGTCATGGGGCCCAGCTGTCGGTGACAGCAAAATCCACCGCATTCAATGCGGTGGATTCGGGCTGCGGCGGCGAATCCGCCCGTCTTGATGGATAAAAGCGAGGAAGGGGTGATTGTTTGGGCTCACCTGGCCATTTTGCCTTCGTCTCCCCTGCCTTCTCCGCCTCCCCTGCATCTTGAGCCCAGAGCCGAGAGCGAGAGCGCACCTTAGCCATCGTAGAGCTTGCTTCCCCGCATTCCCGGCGGTTCGAAGCGATGTCGGATGTCCAGGAGCCGTTGCCGTGGGGGAAGTCCACCGCCACCGTGGCGGTTCTGGAGCAGATGGTCGCAGAGAGGCTGCTTCCGGTGAACAACAACTCGGAGCAGCTGGCGTAGATTCCCCTGCGGCTCGAGGAGACCGAGCCGAATCCCCCCGATAGCTACGTCATGAGCCTCGTGCGGCTCCACGAGCGGGGATGTCGGCGTCCCCGTCGGCAGGTTTATCCGGGCGCTGTGCGACTACTATGGAGTGGAGTTGCACAACTTCAGCCCCAACTCCATCTCGTAGGCGGCGGTCTTCGTCGCCCTCTGCGAGGGGTACCTGGGAATTGAAGTGTACTGGGATCTGTGGATCCACCTGTTCCGCGGTGAACTCTTCATCGACAACGCGCAGGGCCAACCAAAGAGGTAAGCTCGCGGCGGCGGCCTCATGCATCATGTGCGCAGGCACAAGTCGCACCTGTACATCTCCAGCAAGATGACGACGAACAACGCCGGGTGGTCCCGAGGGTGGTTTTATCTGCGCAACTACGGCAACCGACTCCCAGCGTTCACCAACAAGGTGCTCCGGGAGAGGCCGGAGAAGTGGAACTGGGGGGGTATTGCCCCCAACGCATCAGGACAGGCTCGAGGTGCTCACCAACGCATTGCAGCGTCTGGCGAGGAAAGGGTAGACGACGGCAGCCGTCATCGCAAACTTTCATCGGCAGAGGGTGATTCATCTCACGGAGAGGAACCTGCTAATTTTCGACCTCACCCCCGAGGCCACGTAAGTGGGCTCGAGGACGTCGAACATGCTGCTCCCCCATGACGTCGCTGCCCGGAGGGCGAAGAGTGCGGTGGCGGAGTTCCTCGACAACCCAGACGATCTCTGGGAGATCAAGATGCGCCCCGAGATGGGGTACATTTCTGTGGTTAGTTCAAGTTTCAATTCGTTGCCGATTCGTGCTACTCCTCTCCCCGCTCCTTGATTCTGACTTGCGTTTGCAGGGGGTGAGCCACAAGGGCCATGTCTCGAAGCCCCCGGTCCCGGAGGAACGCAAAGACAACCGCCTGCACGGAGAGGTGGTGAAGAAGAAGGACGCGGCGAAGCAGGCCACCATCAGGAAGAGGGAGACGAAGGAGAATCACGAGAAGGATTGCAAGATTGCACTCATGGAGGGAAGGCCGCGGCCCGCCACGCCTGAGTCCACCGAGGAGGAGGACTCCTCGGACGTTGAACTCAATTTCTCGGATGACGACGAGACGGTGACGGGCGCGGGCTCCCCGCCGGTCTATCGAAGGGCTGGCGGCGAGGATGTGACGGTGACACTGGGTGAGGCAAGGCTCACATCGGGATCACTTGTGGAGCCGCGCCCGCGAGGACAGAGCGGAGGGCGCCCACGCCGGCGGCGGGACAAAGGTCGCCCACGCCGGCAGCGGGCAGGAGATCGTCCACGCCCGTGACAGGGCAGAGGTCGCCCCCGCCGGTGGCGGGTGGGAGGACACCCGCGCAGACAGCCTCGAAGCTCCAGGCCGATCCGAGGGCGATACCCTCGGGTCAATCTTCGGGAGGTGTGTCCGTGCCGTGGGCCCGGAGGAGCGGCATGGGCAAGCGCAGCATGAGCGCTCGGTCAGGGTAAGCGATCTTGATTTTATCCTTCGCATTCGTTTACTCGACCCTCCAATCCTGCTGACTTCAACGTTTCTTCCCTGATTGCCCGACTGCTGGGCCGCCACCAAGGATGTGACCCGCCTCGCGCCGACCAAGGCCCTCAAGACTGGGGCGCATTCGATGCCACACACGGCGCCACAGCCCCCGATCGGAGTGGACCCGGTCTTAGAGGCGGGGGTCGAAAAGCTCCGAGAGGCGGTGGCTAGGGGGACCCTGGAGGCCCAACTGGCCCGAGCACAGGAGAGTGGGGGCGACGCCGGCCAGAGCAGCGTCGTAACGGCCGCTCAAGCCGACGCCGAGGAGGAGATTGGGCGGGGCGGTGCGGTTGATGCCGCCCGGCCGGACGTCGAAATCGAGGCCGGTCAGGGCGACGCAGATAGCGCCGCCCAGCCGGTTGTAGGAAGAGGAGCTGGTAGGGGCGCGCAGGAGTGCCCCGCCAGCCAAAGAGAGGTGGAGACCCTCATCCTCGAGCCCCCGGGGGCTGGGGTCGAGGGTACCATGGGAGAGGAGTCAGCGCTAAGAGCGCCGGCAATGGAGGAGACCCGCGTCCTGGAGCCCGCGAGGACCGAGGATGAGGGTACCGCTGCCGCAGCGGTGATGGCACGCACGATGCCGGAGAACGTGGTGCCAGTGGTGCAGCTGCCGGAGAGCAGCGACGAGTTCGGGGATTCGAGGGGCGTCGACCCCGCTGCTGCAACTAGTGTCGCCGACCGGATTGCCGAGTTCGCGTCGACCTCCGAGGAGGTACTTAGCACAGGGACGTCCGAGGGGCCCCGTCACGGGGCGATCATCTAGTCTAGGGTCCCCTTGGAGTTTCTCCGCAACGAACGGGAGGAGGAAGCAGTCTGGAAGGCGCAGTTTGAAAAATTCGAAAAGAAGAAAAAAGGAAAGTAGGTTAGTTGCACGTCATACATTTCTACAAGATCTTATAATGTTTGGGTGCATAATTCTAAGTTTGTTAGATCTTATAGTAACTTAAATCATATTTGTACATGATGTAGAGTTGTCTTGTTAGAGGATCACACTTTTCATATACATCTATCTATTGTTGCTTCTGCGCTGTGCTTGTTTATAGATTTTTGCTACTAAAATTTTGATTTCCAGCATTTGGTAGTGTAGAGTGTAGCATCTAGGTGTTGCGTGATACCTGGGGTGTTACAGTTGGCATCAGAGCTTATTAAGTATTAGATTCTCGGTTAAATATGACTTGATTTGACACACTAGCACATGTAGGATGTGTTTGGGTCTATATAATTACATATTGCTTTTTTTTCTTAAAGTGTAGGATGGATTTACACCCTCATACTCTGTTTTTGATCTGGTTGGTTGATTGATATAATTTGTTGTTTGGACACCTTAGGGTGTAATAATTTATTGTTTTTGTTATATGTCTCTGCTTATTGCATTAACTGTGTTATATGCCACTATTTTTACTTATTGGATGTGTATGATTGCCTTCTTATATGCCATGCTATATATGTTTATGAAAATGTATTGTTTTTGGTTGATGTTATTGTGGTTAGTATTGGATTTATCTAGTATGTATTTTCTGTGGTGGTATAACTTCTGTGTTGTCTTATTGGATGGTGGGACGTTTTTGTGGTTTTAGCGGTTTTGTAGCCTCTTTAGCATGTTTTTATGGGTAGTTTAAAGGTAGAAGGGCTTGATCGAAGAGTATAAAGAACAATTGCTTTGAGCTCAGTTATGTAGTAGGTGCATACCTTCTTCATGGATTTCTATACCCTACTTGGTTCTCATGCATATGCATGCAATTGGTCTATTAAGGGAGTTTGGCTATGTGGGGTTAGTTTTGGCGGGTAATAAATTTTGGTGTCTTTAAGGTTTTCGATCCTTATTTATTTAGTCTATATTTAGAAATTAGGTTATGGCTTAGCTGATAAAATTAAGGGTGATCCGTGTATAACTTTGACCTTATTAGCATGTGCCTTGGTGAGATGCTTTCATGAGGAAAAGCTTGACTAGACAATTAAGTCTAAGCAGAGAGAACCTTTAGCGCCTTGCGGGTTGTCGTGAACAGTCTAACCGATAATATCTTTTGCAGTACTTGCATTGTAGTGGAAGAATTCGGGGACAAATTCCTTTAAAGAATGTAACACTATGGAAAAACTAAAGAAAAAAAGGAAAGTAGGTTAGTTCCACGTCATACACTAGTACTTCTACAAGATCTTATAATGTTTTGGTGCATAATTATATGTTTGTCACATCTTTTATTAACTTCAATCATATTTGTACACGATGTAGAGTTGTCTTGTTGGAGAATCACGCTTTCATATACATCTATCTATTATTGCTTCCATGTCATGCTTGTTTATAGGTTTTTGCTACTGAAATTTTGATTTCTAGCATTTGGTAGTGTAGAGTGTAGCATCTCAAGGTTGTGTGATACCTGAAATGTTATAAGTAGCGTGCCCGTAGGTTGCGGAGTTCATGCACTGGCTGCTTCGAGATCGGAGCGAGACTCGCGATCTTAACCGCCATGTCGGGTGGCAACTCAGCCAGTGTCGACGATGGGGGCCGCTTCGCCGCCATGAGTTCTGACGTCGACAAGGCCATCCCATGGCCTGTCTGCATGCATGCATCGACCACATTGAGTGGCCACCTAGTACTTTGGAGTCTGAGCTTGGCAAGGATGTGCATATGGATCAGCTAATGAGACAGAACATGATTATGCAAATGGGCCTCACAGGAGCAATTAGCCAAGCTAAGTGGAAACCAGTATTGTTGGCGCAGGCCAAGCTAGGTGGAAACCAGTATTGTTGGTGCCTGCGTGCACGTATTGAGGACCAGCCCATGTAGTAGCACTATTTTTGGCGCACGATCTGGGCCAACACACGAATGCGCACGGTCGCGCGGCGCAAGGAAGAGCTCAATTGCTTCCTGTGTGGAGCGGCCAGACCGGTCAGGGGACCGGTCATACCGGTCGCCGGGGTGAATCAGCAAAGTCCGATGAATGCTCGCCCGGGAGGGACCCGTCAGCGCAGGCACACGTAGGGTTGTTCTAGGATCAGCAGGCCACCTAGAATGCCTTCAAACGTCGTGAAGACGAAGAAAGAACAGCAGATACGAGGTTGGAAGAGCTAGGGTTTGGGAATAAAAGTAAAGGCAATAAAATGATAAAGAAAAGTAATGTATTGATGTGTTTTTGACCGATTGGATGCCTCAATCGGCCGCAACCCTTTATATTTATATGGTGGGGAGGACTTGCCCCGTAAAAAAAATCCTATTACAGATCTTAAAACTATGAAACTCACTAGTTGTACTCGGACTCTGCTTGGACCGGTCAGACCCACCGGTCAGACCAGTCAGTCGTTTCAGATCGGTTACAGGAATCTCGACCGGTCAGACCGTTTCGGCATACCGGTCAAACCGGTTTGTTCAGGTTGCTGCCAATTTTGGTCGTCAACATATGCCCCCCGTTTTTTTTGGTAAAGCTTGCGTGCTAAAAAATACTCCTTTGGACCAAAATTGTCTAAGGGTGATGATCAATAATACATCAGCCATTTATTTGTGCTAAGGGCGATAAAAATTATTGGCCATAACTTGCTTCTTTTCAAGTTGATGATGAAACAATTTGTTTTGGCCTCCAAACTTCCTTCGTGGCTATTGACTTTGTTGGCTCAACCTCCACTTTTTGCTCCATTGACTCTTGCTTGCGCAAACATTGCAACCTTCTTTTTTGAGTGTCAGATAAGCCTTTCTTCACGTCCTTCTCACCCTCCTTGCTGCAATTAAGATATTTTTTGACCAGATTGTAGCTAATCGATCTTTGTGAGATACAACTTGGATATACAGAAGGATACTGAATATAATATGGTTGCATATACATCCTACTATAATCCAAAGGTGTATAAAAATAAGGATACGGTCAAAACCATGAAGTAACCGGCCTTGAATGTGGCATAACACCATTATCTTGATATGGGCGAGATCCGATTGCTCACAAATTCTTGATGTTGAATTTATACATCCTTAGCTTTATTCGGCTGTCCCTTCTGCTTCTGGCCCGCTCCCTCCTTCTCGTACTTGGTCAAGGGCTCTTTAAAGCTCGGCCATGTTTTAATTTCAGCTATGGAGGAGTTTCCAGACTTACTGGACGCACCAGTCCGACCGGTCGGGGCACCAGTCAGACCGCCATAAAGACTGGTTAGACCGCTCTGAGAACCAGTCTGACCGGTCAGTTTGCTGCTGGTCTTCTTTTCTTTGCCTTGCCCCCCCCCGAGTGTTGAATTCTTTATTGCAGCCCAAGAAGTCTTGCTCTGCAGCATCCTCTTCTCAAGCCTTTCTTCTTCAGTGATCACAGTTTTTCCTTTTGTCAATTTGGATTGACTTCGGCAAACTAACACCATGGAATTCTTCAAATCAAGCACATGCATATGCATTGGAAAAGGGTTCTGGTCAATTTGCATTATAGGAGGAACCAATCGTCCTTCATCTAGGACTGATTGTATCTTTCTACAAAGCACATTGCAATCGTTAGTAGAATGAGAAAAACATTATAAAATTTACAATAGGCACACCGCTTTAATTCATCTACTAACGGAATTGTGTGAGAAAGCTTAATTTTCCCAAGCCTTACTAATTCATCAAAAATCCTCGCACACTTGGACACATCAATAGTGAACTTGATCTCTTCCGATTTTTGTTAATTGGCTTTAAAGAAGAACAAGTACTTGGCTTGTCGTTTGGTGACCGCACAAATTCAGTGGCATAAACCTATTTAGACTCATCGTCCGAAGAATCTGAATGATACTTAAGAGCATGAGTATTGGGACGATGATGCCTATGACTTTCTTGAGACTCTTTGCTTCAGCTTTCCGCAGCCAAAGCTTTTTGATGCACTTGATTAAGATAAAAAAATTCATGCCCTCTAATTTTTTTATTGTGAGAGCGGAAGCCATTAAAAGCTAAAAATGCTAAATCCTTTTCATGAAGGTTCACATTAAAGCATCGGTTTTTCGTGTCGCGGAATCTTCTAATATAATCATTAACAGATTCATCGCGTATTTGCTTAACCGATGTCAAATGGGACAACTTAATAAGCTCATAACTTCTAGAAAAGAAGTGATCATGAAATTTTCCCTCTAATTGTTCCCATGAGGTAATGGAGTTAGGAGTGAAAGAACTAAATCAAGAGAAAGCGGTTCCAGTTAATGATAAAGAAAATAAGCGCACTTTCAATTCGTTTATAGAACCCGCTTCTCCTAATTGGGCAAGATATTGGCTAATATGCTCAAAAGTACTTCTATTATCTTCCCCATTAAACTTAACAAATTCAGGCAACCTAAAACCAGCGGGGATAAGTAACCGTATCAAAAGAAATAGGTTACGGCTTTTGATAAGCTTGAGTTTTGCCTCTAACATCTACTTCAAGATTTTCTTTGATCATCTTAGCCAAATCATTCTTACATTCAGCAAGTATTTTCTCAATATTAATTGAAGAATTTGGTTGCGTCGAAGTAGATGCAATTTGTTGGTTTAAGGTTACATGACCGGAGAAACCGGTCTGACCGGTTGATACGACCGGTCTGACCTGTCGAGGTGAACCAGTCTGACTGGTTGTTGCCTTTTTTTTTCAACGCTGCAAATATCGGTCAAACATCTCATCCGTGAATAGACCGATAGGTGGCATAGTACCTCTAGGGGTACCGGTGGCGTATTATACATGTGAGTGGAATATGGAGATGTAGAACTTTCCAACTCATATGTTCGGCGAAAGTTAGCCGAACCAGTGATGCTTGTAAGAGGATCATAATATTTTTGCTGAGCCACCAACGCGTTAGTCGGTGTTACTGTCTGACCACTGAAATAATTCATCAGCATTCCATACCGTGGTTGGCTCATAGGTAATGTTGCCGATGGTTGAGAGATATGAATTTTAGTAGAAATAACAGTAGAAACAGGTGATGTATCATCGGTTATCTTTGACCGTTTACTAGCTGCTGTTAGCAACTTAGCAATAATCAGATTCTTAACAAATTCTTAACTTGCTCCATAGTAACACTAGAAGATGTTGCACTTATAGGGGGTGTTACCTCAAGTGCATCCGTGGAAGTAGTAGATGAGAGAGTCGGTAGGACGAATTTTTCATTTTGGATGACACCTTGCCGAGTCTTCCCATAGCATTAGATCATCTTGTTCTTGGCTTCAGCTTCTATCTCCTTGACCTTGATCTCCAAAGCTTGGGGCTGGTCCTCTGGAATCTCATCGCACTCAGGATCAACAATGTTCCTGGGGTGGATCTTAGATTTATCTTCAGCCATATTTTTCGATGATGACTTCTTCCCTAGCGGAGTCGCCAAAATATGTTGGCGCACGATCTGGGCCAACACATGTCTGCGCACGGTCGCGCAACGTGAGGAAGAACTCGATGCAGCGCTGCCTGCATGGAGCGGTCAGACCGGTCAGAGTGACTAGTTAGACTGGTCGCTGGGGTGAATCAGCAAAGTCCGACGAACACTCGCCTGGGAGGGATCCCGTCAGGGCATGATGAAGACTAGGCCCAATCTTCTGAGAGGAAAAGGTACGTTCGATTGGTGGAGGACTCGACGTTGATGATCCGGCTTCAAATCAGCAAGATTCAAACCCTACAACTGGTACACCACTGCTCCGTTGGTTATCAACCAAGCACATCTTGATTGACCTAGCCGAGAAGGCTTTTCCTGCAAGTGAATCGGAGGACACAAGCAAGAAGATGTAAATGCGCAATCTGATAATTGCAAATATGGATGAAGCTAATCACAATAGGGGTTCAAGCACTCGATTCGAAAGGACTAATCAACACAGTTGTGGAGAGCAAGAACGGGGCCCCTAGATCAATGTATAAGGACTTGTCGCCACATATACAACGATGCAATCTCTGTTTCTCGAAGGAAAGCACAAGAACTAAACAAAACCCGAGTCTAAATGGCGGTGGCTACTGAGTTTATGAGAGAACCAGGGGTGACCTAGGGTTGGGGGTTGTAACACCCTAGTTTAAATTCCAGCTTTTAATAATAAATTTAATTGGCTTTATTTAATTTTCTAAGGTTTATTTTGTTTAGTATGGCATTTAATTCAATTTTGTTGCTTAAGTAATTAAAATTTTACCATAGGTTTAAATTTTGGTGTTGCATTCATGCTGGTGCATAGTTTTAATTATTTGAGTGTGGTTTGAATTCAAATTCTGATTTGAATTCAAACTTTGTTTGAATTAGGAATAGAAAAGAGAACTAGAAATAGAAATAAAAAGAAGCCCAAACCCAACTTCCCAGCCCAGCCCGTTTTTTTCCCTGCGGCCCAGCCTTTTCCCTTCTCTCCCCGCGGGCCCAACCACCCCGGCCCTCACCTCGGCCCAACGCGCTCGCTCGCGCCAGCGCCGAAGCCCAGCTGCAGCCCAGTCCTCCCCCGCGCTTGAGCCCAGCTCGCCCGCCCCGTCGGCCTGCCAGCCGGGCCCGCAAGCCAGCCCCTCAGCCCAGCGCGCCCTCCCCGCTCAGCCGCGCCGAGCGCGCTTCGCCACTGACCCGTGGGCCCCGCTTGGAAGCTTCTTCCCCTCCACGGCGCAACGAACCCCGCCCGTCTCGCCAGAGATCTCGCCCTTCCATCTCGGGCACGCACACCCCGACCCCGGTTCCGGCCTTTAATTGGCCCCTGCGGACCCCCAAGTCCCTCACCCTCCACGCCAAGAGCCGCCACCAACCCTAGCCGCCGCGCCAGGACAACTCCGCCGTGCCGCCGCGCTGCGCCACCGCGGCCACGCCGCTCCACCGCACCGGAGACCCACCCAAGCCGTGCAGCAGCACCGAATCGCTGCCTGGAGTCTCACCGAAGCTTTCTCCCTCGACTCTAACCCGCGTGGCGCCGGAATCGGACGCGAGACCCGCCGCCGGTGAGCATCTCTGTCGCTGCGATTTCCCCGCCACCGGTGCTGTTCAGGTCACCATAACCCCCTGAACACCTCCACAGGCCCTGCCGGACTTCCTCGACGGATCCGTAGGCCCAGAGACGCCCTGCATCGACCACGCCGCCGAGACTCGTCGTGCGCCGCCGCCCGCCGTCGACACCAACCTCCTGTGTTGCAGCTTCGGCCGCGTCCAAGCCTCAGTGAGCCTCCCCGAGCTTTCCTTGACCTTATACGCTAGTTATAGTAGCCGTAGCCCCTGGAACCGTTGGGATATCGCACGGCGGCGATGTGCCGCCGTGCAGACCCGCCTCCCACTGCGGCGAGCCACGTCCGAGCCCCGATCCGCAGCCCTGAGTGTCCAGGTGGGTTACACGTTCCACGATGGCCCTTCACGGCCAAACCCCGGCCCAAAAGGAGCCATGTAGCTCCAGAACACCTTCTCCGGCGACCTCCCCCGCCGCGGAGCAGAACTCCGGCGGCGTTCCGCCGCCGCCCTGCGCCCCTTTGCCCTGGACCGTCAGATCCGTACGCAATGGCTCAGATTAGATTGAGTCTCCCTTAGATCCGAGCCGTCAGATCCAAAACCGGCGGCCCAGATTAGAAGATACCCCTTCGCGCGTTACTTTTGTTAAAGAGGCCCTCAGTTTTTCTTTATTTAACCCGCAGTCCATCTCCGTTGGAAAATAATTCCAAATCTGCCCTTCCTTTTATGTTTTAGACCCTGAGCTTCTTTAAAATAGAACCCGCCGTCCTGCTCTGGTAGATTTGCGAGTTAGACCCTGGGATTAATGTTTATTTACGTTTTAGCCCTCGGTTTTAGCAGAAAAGCCCCTGGAACCCTGTTTTTGTTACAAATAAGCCCCTGGACCTTGTTTTAGGCCTAGTTTATGCGTTTTAGCTCCGTTTTTAGCGTTCTTTATATCAACGCGATCGTTGTAACGCATAGAATAGTTTTAGACTAGTTTAGTGTGCTGTTTTTATGTATTGATGTACTGTTTCTTAGTTTTGTTAGTATTTGCTTGTATGCTTATTATTGTGCATTGTTTTGGCCATGTGTTCGTGAGTAGACGCTGAGCTACCTGAGGAGCCCCAGTACCAGTACCCGGAGCAGCCGTCTTCCGAGCACTTTGAGCAGCAGCCAGAGCAGTACGAGGAAGGCAAGTGTAACATGAACAACCTATCATCTTTAAATACAATTACATACTGCATTTTAATACTGTATGCCTATAAGGACTTTCCTAGCCACTTTATATCCTTTATATATATCCTTGGGTTGCATTTTGGTTAGTTGTGCTAGGTTGTTGCGCTATAACACACTCTGGCCCTTTTTAATTAATTTGATTAATGGTTTACTTGAACTTAATTCTGAGAGTGGCCCTCTGTGTGGATGAGTGGCTCACATCTCGTTAAAAGATGGTTTTTGTAGAAACATGGTTTAGGGGGCCAGCACGGTGCTTAGTGCTTGGTTGGCCACTCTCCATAAGGACCGGTTCATAGAGCGACAACCTGGGACAACAGCGCTACCACAAGGCTAGAATGGGATAGACTTGGCCTACTAATTAGGTCTTTTTGGTTTGGAGTAACTTACCTGCGGGGCAAGAGTAGTAAGCTTCAATGGTCCCTGCTCCTCCGGCTTGGTCTGTGCTTGGATTGCGCTCCTGTGCTTGTACCCCCGGAGGTGGGCCCCATCGTCGCTGACCTATCTCTCGCGGTTACGCCTTACCAACGAGATTCTTTGTAATGGCCTCGTAGTGAGTCGCTAGTCATCTCACCTAAGGAAGTGTGATGAACCTCTAGCGTAGCTCACGACTTGTGGGTAAAGATGTGCAACCTCTGCAGAGTGTAAAACTGGTATACTAGCCGTGCTCACGGTCATGAGCAGCCCAGATCCTCCTTTTGATTAGTGGAGTTATCTCCTTCCGACGAGGGAGGTGCTTCTCGGGGTTGCCTTGGTGGCTTGGTTTCGGTTTGGTTCTCAGTAGTAACATGTTTAATCTTGATTAATTACTATGTAACTGGGTTAATGGTAATTCATCAACTCGTAGTAAATAGCTTTAATAAAATCTTGCCAACACTTAAAAGCTAATGCAGTTGAGTCAGCCAACCTTAGAGCCTCATAGTTTGTGTTATACTTGTTGAGTACAAGATGTGTACTCACTCTTGCCTCTTCTCTACTTTTTTTTTCCTCTTGGCTACGCTACTGCTGCTCAGTTCCTGCCGACACGAGGGAGTTCGTCCAGCGCTACCAGGACTACGAGGACTTCTAGGTGTTCGTCTCCCAGTCGACGTCCCTGTGGCGCCCTGCTTCAGCTTCGGAGAGCTTTATCGTATTTTGTACTTCGCTTCCGCTGTATCAGACATTTTTGTCATTATTGTAATAAATAACATTCGTATTCGCTTTATTATGTCTTTTTACGTGATATGTGCTATGATATACTGTTCATTCTGTTGTATATACGTGTGACTTGATCCTGGCACGTATATGATTGCTCGGTTTATGTTCTTTTATAAACCGGGTGTTACAGGGGTGACCAGGGGGCACCCACAACAAGGGCTTAAGGCCTGACACGATACAAAACCTGAAAAGGCCCAAAACATGTGACACAACACCTTTTTGTGGTCACACATAATGATCAACAAGACTTCTAGAGCTAGGACCAGAACCAAAATAAGCGTCTTGTCATCACAATTCCAACGCATCCAAGAATGCCTTATTTGGACGCCATATGAGGGAGAATCGCCGTTTCTGTGGAGGCATGTCGGCTGAATCCGAACCGAATTCGCTGTCCAACTTGGCGACAAATTGAAGCTTGGTGATGAGGCCGGCTCGAGCATGTCCAGCGTGGTGATGTCCTCCTCATCCTCCCCTTCTTGAATTTGAGTTGTCCTTGACTCCATCCTAGCATCAATCTCCTGCAAAAGGTTAGTGACAGCAGGACACAAATTGCTAGACAAAGTAGCCTGATTATGGGAATGTGAAACTTGTGTAGAGAACATAGTAAGCATAGTACGGCATGGGGCACCATCAACATAATTTTCAGCATTCAAAGATATTGTAGCAATTAAAGCACCTCCCTTCAACTTAATCTCTTTGTTTTTTTGCTGCAGATGAGTCTAAAACATTGTCATTCTTAGAAATTTCAGCAAGCTCTTTATCATGTTTGACAATTTCAGCAGGTGTTAAAAGTAGCAAAACAATTTTCTTTCCCTTATGCAGCAAAGAATATGTATTAGTTCTACCATGGTGTGAAGCATCAGTATCATATTTCCATGGACTTCCTAATAAAAGCGAACATGCTTGCATAGGAATAACATCAAAATCAGCATAATCGTGATATGAGCCAATGGAAAAGTGTATCCTTGCTGATTGAGTTACCTTGGCCTTACCACTATTTTTGAACCATTCAAGATGATAAGGTTTGGAGTGAGCACGTGTGGTCAAGCCAAGCTTCTTGACCAAATCTGAACTAACTAAGTTATTGCAGCTCCCACTATCAATTATCGTGCGGACACGACAA
Source organism: Panicum virgatum (assembly GCF_016808335.1). Classification (NCBI taxonomy): domain Eukaryota; kingdom Viridiplantae; phylum Streptophyta; class Magnoliopsida; order Poales; family Poaceae; genus Panicum; species Panicum virgatum. Next base: position 12,948,293 of record NC_053152.1, read on the forward strand.
TCCTTAACAATGAGAAACGTTTGGAACAAATTATGGTGCTGCAACTTCTCTGGCTCGTGAGCAACTTGAGTGCTCAATACACGCTGCACAAGAATAGACTTGTAGCCTGCAGTTGCAATCATAGGATCAATGGCCTCTTCTTTGATCTCCGAATCTGCAACATAGTTAGTAGCAAGAGCCAAACCATCTTCAACATCACTAGCACTTACATACCCTCCATCCTCTGTAGCAATGAATGCACAATGACTCGAGCAGTCCTTCATGACATGTCCCGTGCCCTTGCAGCGGTGGCACACGATGTTGGTGGAGCGGCTCGATGAAGCACTACTAGGAACTACCTTCTTCTGAGGTTGGGCCTGCACAGAAGACACATTGCTTACCTCAGAAGCTGACGCAGGAGCTGGTGGTGTTGGTGGTGACTTAGCAACATGCACCTTGGGCTTGTCAACATCATGCTGCTGAAACGATCTCCCAGTGTTGGACCTGAAAGAAGATTGGTCTTGGTGGCATCCCTGTACTTCCTGTCCTGCCTTAAGTGTAAGATGGTACAATTGGGAAAAATGAGTCCATTCTTTGTAATCGAAAATGTTCTGTATATCACGGTTTAAACCACCAAAGAATCTAGCACTAGATTCATCCTCATCCTCATGAATACCACAACGTGATAGCCCAATAAGCAATTCCTGATAATATTCCTCTACTCCTTTATCACCTTGTTTTAAAGTTTGCAATTTTAAATGTAAATCACATTGGTAATAAGGAGGAACATAATAAGACTTCATGCGCTGTTTTAAAACAGGCCAAGTTTGAGGTACAGCAGCAGCATTACCAGCAGTGCAAAGATCATTCCACCAGAACATAGCAAAGCTAGTAAATTCACTAGTAGCAAGTTTAACTCTATGCTCAGCAGGAACTAAATGAGAATTAAACTTTTGTTCAACAGCAAGTTCCCAATCTAAATAAGGCTCAGGATTAGCAGTACCAGCAAAAAGAATCATGATAAATTTAGCTTTAGCAAAAGGATCATTGTTACCACGATTGTTATTACCTCTCATATCTTGACGATTGCGCCGAAGACGGTCCACGTCACGAGCAACATCATCATCTTGGTCGGCATCCCCATCCTCGTCCTCATCACCATCATGAGGGTGGCGTCGGTGCCGCCGTTGAGGAGGTCGTTGTTCAACATGCTCAATCCAGGTGACCAGCCCATTGGTATTGCGTATCAGCTCATCAAACTTCCCGTCGACGTAGGTGCGCTGGTAATCAACAAGTCTCTGAAGCTCGTCCTTGGAAACACATTCATTGATGTTTGAAGGGGACTCCCCTCCTTTCCCTGCCCCTACCATGGTTAGAAGACAGCAAAAGACAACAACAAAGTATTGTCCCTATCAACTAACAACTATTGGGCGGTGGTGAAAGTGGAGTGCAAAATCTCAAGCGGCTTACCACCGTCTTGCATGTGTTCTTACCAAAGCTAAATAGGATATTACAATCTGTTGTCGATCTAGGTGTAACAGTTGTAAGATGAACCTGTACTGACTGAAGTATATGCGGAGCGTTGGGGCAAGCACAATATGTAGCAAGGAGTAGCAAAAAACAAATGCAGAATAGCGAAGTTCAATAAGTATCCAATGTACAAGTCACAATTGCTGGCTAAGACGTGTCCTAAGCGTAGCACAACAAGTTGGAACAAAGTACGGTGGATAAAACTCACAGAACAAGCAAAACAACACTATATGCACTTGTTTTTAATCTTTTTGCCGAATTACCTCCAGGACTAGTAGGAATCAAAATTTCTTATTTTTACAACTATTTTTTTATATTTTTCTATGAACATATTTAACACAAAATGCAACCACAAAAATTTTCACCTTAAACAGAGGTGGGATGTGGTCTACAAAAAATCAGGCACGTTTCCTGAAAACCTGAAAACAACTTGGGAGCCTCAAAACTCTATCTTCCTGATTTTTTATGGCAATTTTGAGATCAGTCCCAAATGGCAAAGTGATCTTATTGTATGTGCAGAATTTTGTCACCTTTCTACTGTAAAAAATTGAGCCAAAACAGAGCACCGAGCGAAAAGTTATGCCCGTTTTACCGAAGGTAACTCAAGTTATGGTTTTGAGAGGACACAACTTGGCAGATAAAGCGGCAGCTAGGGAAAAGCTTCCCTAAACCCCGGCACACAAAATGGCTGAGCAAAGCGTCTCAGCTAGGGCAAAGTATCCCTGGTGGATGCAGCAATAGGATATGCAAGATGAACCAAGGGGGGCTGTGATGCAAGGCGAAGGCACAAGGCGGCTTGCAACCTATCTAGGGCTTGCACGGCGAGAGTTCACGCAAGGCGGCTGGCGAGGGCAAGTCGAGTAATGGGGTAGATCGACTTGTTGTTTGGGTAAAGGTGGATGGGATAGCGGCGGAAACAAACACACAGCAACGAGCAATTAAACTACGACCACGAACACACTAAACTAGCAACAAGACTCGACCACGGACACAAACTCAACAAAACAAATCTGAAACAAAATTGCAAAGGCCAAAATGGTTCTAGGACAATGATTTTTTAGGGGTTTTGTGGACTCTAGGTATATGACACAAAATGAATCTAAGGCGGAAAAACGAAGGGTAATATCTCACAGGAAACCTGAAATCTGATACCACTTGATGAAGACTAGGCCCGATCTTCCGAGAGGTAAAGGTACGTTCGATTGGTGGAGGACTCGACGTTGATGATCTGGCTTCAAATCAGCAAGATTTGAACCCTACAATCGCTACACCACTGCTCTGTTGGTTATCAACCAAGCACAATTTGATTGACCTCGCCGAGAAGGCTTTTCCTGCAAGCGAATCCAAGGACACAAGCAAGAAGATGTAAACGCACAATCTAATAATTGCAAATGTGGATGAAGCGAATCATAATAGGGGTTCAAGCACTCGGTTCGAAAGGACTAATCGACACAGTCGAGGAGAGCAAGAACAGGGGCACTAGATCAATGTATAAGGACTTGTCGCCACAGATACAACGATGCAATCTCTATTTCTCGAAGGAAAACACAAGAACTAAAAAAACCCGAGTCTAAACGGCGGCGGCTATTGAGTTTATGGGAGAACCAGGGGTGACCTAGGGTTGGGGGTGCCCACAACATGGGCTTAAGGCTCGACATGATACAGAGCCTAAAAAGTCCCAAAACAGGTGGCACAACACTTTTACGTGGTCACACAGAATGATCCATGAGGCTTTTGTAGCTAGGACCAGAACTAAAATAAGCATCTCGTCATCACGATTCCAACGCATCCAAGAACGCCTTATTTGGACGCCGCATGAGGAGATATTGCCATTTCTGTGGAGGCATGTCAGCTGAATACGAACCGAATTTGCTGTCCAACTTGGCGACGAATTGAAGCTTGGTGATGAGGCCGATTCGAGCATGTCCAGCGTGGTGATGTCCTCATAAGGGTAGGTGCACATAGGGTTGTTCTAGGATCGGCAGGCCACTTAGAATGCCTTCAAATGTCGCGGAGACGAAGGCAGCAGATACGAGGTTGGAAGAGCTAACGTTTGGGGATAAAAGTAAACACATTAAAAAGATAAAGAAAAGTAATGTACTGATGTGGTTTTGATCGATTGGATGCCTCAATTGGCTGTAACCCTTTATATTTATATGGTGCGGAGGACTTGCCCTGCAAGAAATCCTATTACATATCTTAAATCTATGAAAACCACTAGTTGTATTCTGACTCTGCTTGGACCGGTCAGACCCACCAGTCAGACCAGTCAGTCGTTTCCGACCGGTTACAGGAACCTCGACCGGTCAGACCGCTTCGACATACCGGTCAGATCGGTCTGTTAAGATTGCCGGCAATTTTGGTCGTCAACAACTATATAGTATTACGATAGATGGGGAGAAGATACTTTTATCATGTATGAACATTGAACTTCTTCTTCCTCAAACAAAACAGACCTCAAGTCTCCTATCTTGTCCCCAAATTTCTATTACTTTCCTAATTTCCCTTATTCTCTTCAATTCCCCACAACCCTGCTGTTAACAGAGCTACTCGTTGCTGGCAGTGTCTGCATCGGCCTTGTGTCAGCTGTACGTACGTGTCACTACTACAAAAAAGGTTTGTAAGGGCACGTAAAAATCCATTTCAAGGGACGCGTGCCTAGCTCGTACCAATTTAATTTGAAATTTTTTATTTTGTTTCTTGTTATTTTTTTTAACATTTGGATTCCCGCCAATTTTGATCTATCAAACTAGCTCGCGATCGAGACATGGAATATATCAAGCTAGTACGAATAAGGCTGGTCCCACAGGGCAGCCATCGGAGTGGATTGGGTTGTTCTAGGTGGCGGTCGATGGGCCTGTCAGCTGTTGGCAAGCCGACAGGACCTCTCGGCAACTGCAGGGATTGTTGAATGCTGCTCTAGTTTAGCTTTGAGTTGGTTCTGCTGATCTAGCTACCCTGACCTTATTTATATACTCTAGGGGTGGGATACTAGTCGGTTACAAGATAGGAGTCCTAGTAGGATTACAAGCAGTGACGGAGCTACAAACGAACCGTAGGGGGGTGTGTGGGTGGTGTGTGTGTGTGGGGGGGGGGGGGGGGGCTATTTTTCCCTGACCAAGAACTGATGGGAAGGAAGAAGTTTGTCCTTGGTAGGTGGCGTTAGGGATTGGATGAACTACAAACTGATTGGCGGATTGCGGCAGCTGGAGTCTAATCCATCTCGCTGTCGGCTGCGGAGTCCGGCGAGCAGCAGACGATGGAGACCACAGACTGGGGGGGCGGAGGCGGTGGCCGACGAGGCACGAGAGGCGATGCGGCCATCACCTCGACGCTGCGTGCCGTCTACAACTTCTAGCGTGTCTGCCAACTTGGGGTGAGTGGGTGTACACGAGATGGGCATTCAACACTTCAATATTGCATATACCTATGTGATTTCATTTGGATGGGGGGATTGCCCACTTTTGCCGACGTGTATCTCCGCCACTGATTACAAGATAGAGTTCTAGTTGGATTAGGGCATGTAAATTGCTATTTTTGAATAGGTGGTGGAGAGAGAGGGAGGAGAGAGACAACAAAATGCTTGTTTCACGAGACAACCTCCTTATAAGCTAAAATTTAGGACTATGAGATCACTTTGTCACTATTGTACGAACTGTTATTGCCATGCAGCTCACAATTTCCTTTTCTATGCACAAATTATAGAATTCATATTTATTATAAGACAGCTTATAAAATAACTCATTATATGTATTACTTTGTTACATCATCTCAAGATAGCATGGCAATGTATGATACCGCCTATTAGACTAGACCAATATAATGTAGGTGCCCTTAGAGAGAATTCTAACAGGAGTCTGACTACTTTTTTCCTTGCGGATATCTTCCTTGTGGGTACCCATATATCTCTCTCTGACAATGTCATCAATAATTCTATGTATCAAACTAATTAATGAGAGTCACAAGAAACTCTTCATTGGGAGTAGCGTGAGCGGAGTTTTATAGAGATTACATGATGCATGTTAATAGGGTGACATCAATATCTATAATCATATGGGAAGGTAACTATGAAGAGAGAGGGAAGGAGTTCAATTAGGATGAAACTGGGTGTACACTATTTCCAGTGTCATGGTTAAATTTGCATTGGGACTATTTCATCCGATTGCCTTCAATTTCATACCTCACAAATAATACTATGACTAGACTATGAAACAGTAAAAGTGAAATAATGTATTGGAGTTCTTGCTTGACTTATCAGTCAGCCAAAATCTTTTTATATGAGGAAACTACGAAATGAAAATCCTAAAGGCTTAAAGTGCCATAGAGAAATTACATAAAAAGGTTACTACATTAAGAGCGAGGAGCAAATTAATTAATGGCTTAGATATACATATCGTACACAGGTAGAGGGTGTTGACACATTGCTTGATGACCTTTCTTGGCCTCGCATTTGACACTTTCACGTTGCTTCGTGCCCACTCGTACAAAACCGTCCATTGAAATGCAGACGTCTTCGTGTTTGGCTCCGGTCAACTTTTGGGCTCGTTTTAAACGTGGCATTATTTTTTTGTACGGACGAGACTAATTAGCATGATATAAATGTGTGAACAATTCTGCCAGCCATATTGCAACATTAACAAGGTGATAGACAGTGTTTCTCCCATTTATTTCAAATGAAAATCCCATATTCAGACATCAAGATTACATTTGCGCACAAATACAAATTTGGGATTCAAAATAAATAAAATTACACACGGCCCTTTAGAACCAAATGAAAGGTGAATATCGCAGAAAATGGTCACAATTTCATGGGTTATATTTGTAGCAGAAAATGGTCACAATTTCATGGGATCGATAAAACGATGTTGGGAAAAGTCATCTAAAGTACATCTATCTTGAAGGCAACAGTACAATGCATGCTTTTCAGTAATTTGGGCCCTATTTGGTTTTCTTAGAAGTGGAATTGTTCGCAACTTTGACCACTAATTAGGGGGTATTATAAAGGCAGTTTACAAAATCAACTGTAGCATGATTTGAGAATGGTTACTAGGAACCCTGACGAATCTAATGAGGCATTTGACCGCATGATTAGAGAATGATTACTGTAGCATCACTATAGCCAAGCATCAATTAATTACCATAATTAGATTCGTCGCGAAAAGTTACACATATCAAAAGAGATTTTACAAATAGACTTTATTTAGTACTCCATGCACACAAAATTCGCTTCTAAAATTGGGTTCCTAGAAAGAGGTCGTCCTCACAAACAATTCGTTGTACCATCAGACCTTGTAGAGGGGCCGTGTAATGAAACCACGCATGAAAAATAATAACGTGGCCTGTTCTCTGCTGCTACTATACATGGATCACGTACGTGTTCTCAAATCAGTACGGTACAGGTGCGGTCCGATCTTCCGTGGTGTATAATACATTTCAATTTTGTCAAACTGAAAAGCTCAGTCTTAGTTGTTTGATGCTTAATTTTCATGGTACTATTAGGGCCTTATGTCAAGTTGATGTTTATTTTTTCGACTATTTTTATATTTGGAAAGATTGATTTATAAAAATAAAATCATTTGAATTTCCCAAAAGAAAGAAAACCACGCTAATTGTCTGAAACCCTGTAAATCTTCTACGGGTACTTACTACGAAAGAAACATATTTTGTACTAATTTTCTGAAACAAAATAATCTTCTTGTTTAATTTTCTTTTCTTCGGGTGAGTATTACTTGAAAGGGTGGGATTTTCTTCCCTAGGTACGCACTGCGCTAGATTAATTCCTGTTAGAATTTATGGGCATGGCCCATTTATTCACAATTTAAGAATTAAAAACCCACTAATAAATATTAGAGAATCAAGAGCCTAATCCCTTATGGGTATTTGAGGAGGATCTCAACCGACTTAAATGGTGGACTTTGGGTACATCTCGTAAGAAGCCGGTAAAAGGAGATCGGCAAACCACACGCGCTCGCTCGCCGTGGCATGGCGTGGCGTGCGGTGCGACGTGCTGAGATAAGAATGTTTTGCTGTTGAATGCAATAATTCTGAGACAATAAACGTTGAAAGTGATGACTGGAGAGTCATGGCCTTGACTACCAGTAATACTGAGACAATAAACGTTGGAGAATCATGGCCTTGACTACCAGTAACTGCCACTCATCAAAGTATATTAGAGCGTCCGGATTCGTTGAATCTGAGGGCAACGCACAGCTATATAAACCAGCCCCCTCTCCTCTCATTCTCACACACTCAGCTCTTGCTTCTGGTACTCCTGCTCAGGAGACCACTTCCTTCTCTCTCAGTTGTTTTCTGCAATCTTCATCGCTAGCACTGCGCGCACAGTTCTAGCGAGAGCAGGCCTCCGGAACCATTGCCCGCTGAAGGTTCTGCACGGTATAGCGGGGCAATCAGGTTTTGGGGGAGCATCTTGACGCGACTGCTCGCTCCCGAATGTCTACGTCTTTTACTTCCTGGTGGCCTGAACGACTACAACCTGGCAACCTGAACGTCTGCTTCGTCTACTTCCTGGTGGCTGTTTGTGGGACTGCACTACGAACATCATCCTGCATCAAAGTCGTTCGACTACTCCGAGGAAGGCCAGTCGAATAGCATGGATGCTACTCCAGCCGGTAACGACGCAACCGAGGCACTGGTCCCGTCATGGGTACAGTCTTAAACTCTGCTGTTTCATTCTGTATATTTATGTGTTAATCTTGAACACCTGCACATATTTTGACACACTCACTTTAGTCATGGAAATATTATTTATTTACATATTTAATTTTAAAATTAAAATATGTCCGAAAGTGCCTATTTATCTAACAATTCCAGCACTGGGTGTCTGATTTCGCGTGCATGGTGATTGGCTGGGTTTCCCAATATGAATCCATGCATGCATATGTTGAGCGCTTCTTGTGATAGGTTCATTTTCAATCGGTGTCAGCCAGCTTTAGCGGCTGCACGCCTCGGTACGCTGGCCCGCCCAACATTTCGGCCTAATTGGAAAACATAAAAACGCCTTAGTAACGCCGGACAGAGGAAGTAGGAGTACTGTTTATTGTTTATACGCGCTTTGGAACGAACATTTAATATGAGCATTTTTAGATAACTATCAGTTTCCTGAGATGAAAATATCTGACTATATATATACTCCGTCCTTTTCAAATTGCAGATCGTTTTATTCAAAAATTCGAGCAAAATATCATTTGTTTTGTTGTGACTTGCTTCATCAATACAAGTTCTTAAAGAATGGCTTCATTTTGACTATATTTACATAATTTTTTAATAAGACAAGTAGTCAAACTTGGTGTTTAAAAGGTCAAACTTAGTGTCAAAGAGATCAAATGACCTATAATTTGGAACAGAGGGAGTATTATTGATGTTAAGAACTGAAGTCCATAATTAACTTTAAAAAATCATTGTCTAGCTAGGTTTAATTTATACTCCTTCAAATGCTTTGGACTATAGTAGTATGTCATAATTTACTTTGATGACTTTTCATACTCCCTACATCCCGTATACCTACTAGGGAAACAACAGATAGCCGCCTAACTTGCAGGCCAGCCACAATTACAGAGTCAATTTATTAATGACAAAGAATTCTGCACAGGTACGCACAAAAAGTTTGTACCGAGAACGATGCATTTTCTTCTTGGGCGGCTGATGAACTTTGACGGCTTTGAATTCTGATGATCATCACGGAAAAAAAAGACAGCGAGGACAATATGGAAAAAAAAAATGGTAGGATGACTAGATTATATTCTGTGCAGTTACATGCATGAAACCATTATTTCGCTGTGCAACTTTTTGGTACGATCCAAAAGTAGTGGTCCATGCTCCACAAGAATTCCTTTCTACCTGCTCCTGTTATATGCATGGAAGAACGGCGACGATGCTCAAGCGAGAAAGCAAGAGGTTGGTGGCCTTGGGACCAGGAAAAAAAAAAGAATGGAAGGGTCCTTTGCCCACACGAATAAGGAATTCACTGCCTCTCCGGCTCTTGGAGATTTCCCACTTCCAAAGATTTGTCATGAGTAATTAGGCCTGTGAGCCTTAATTATTGGGCCACCTGAGATCCCATGTAACTGGCAGAGTTGAGGAGTACTTGAACCTCTGCCTGAACCTGTACGGGTATATCGATGAACAATTGACGCAAACTATCCCGAGACCCTATCTTCTTCCTCCGTGCCGGCTCGGCACGGCGCTGCCAAGCCGACCGCCGTGCATGACGCCGGCGAACCCTCTAGTTATCCAAGGATCGTGACAAGATTGTAGATGAAGTCGAGTTCTCCATAGCTACTCAATCAACTTGTTTATCTTCGTTCCCAAGGTCTGGAATTGCCGACTATACGAAATTCAAAATCACAAACTCATGGGTTCCTGACTGGACCGTTGGTGGGTAGGCAAGCTGCCCAGCGAAATCCTAATCTAGCTCCGAAATCCTATACAACTTCTGAAATTTTTTTCTTTTATATCTTCCATTTGTTGAAGATTCGTGCAACGGTTGAGATTTTGGGTACTGAGCCAATCAGCGTGTGGGCATATGGGCGTACGGTTGAACAGCTGACCGACAGGTGGCAACAACATATGCAACACCTAAGATAATACAAATCAACACACAGGATGTAGGGTATTACGCTCCGGCAGCCTGAACTTGTCTAAATCTTTGTGTTTCTTGCACCATCGCGTTCTGATCTCGGCGAGTCCCTGCCTATAATCAATTTACTCGGGGTATCCCTCGGAGAGTTTGGCGGTTAAACACCGACAGCTGGCGCGCCAGGTAGGAGACTTCGCCAACGATCATCGGAGGATTTCGATGGAAAATTTCATCTTCAACTGCATGGTGCCTGCTATTTGGCACCACCTTCGTCTTCGGCTCGTGGGTCTGCGTCTCCAACGGTCAGGGCGGCTTTAACAGCTACCTAGCCGAACCCAAGGAACTGAAGGCGAACTCCTCGGCTTTGCTCAAAGACGATGATTCCATTAGCTCCGTCGAAGAACTCGGCGAAATTCTTCTCCCAAATCTCGTCGATGAGATCGAAAAGATGTCCGTCTCTAACACGACGTCAATTCGCTCTCCAACAAATTTCGGACAAGATTCGATCTACTCTGAGACACCTCACATCCAAGTCTCGTTCGGACTACACAATGCGGCAGCTTCATATGTATCAATGATACACCGGATCATGCCGCAAAGGATCGTGGAAACTGGAGCCCCTGCTAGCCAGGAGGCACCTATATTTTTGACTCATACCCGGACTTAGATGAAGAATCCACTCGCAACCTCGACGAAGATCTGAATCTGACCATCACGTCAACACAACAAGGCCCCAGTATTTGGGAGGGCTCTGAGCCCGCCGAACTACTCGACAACCTCTGTCTTGTGGCCTACATATCTGACCTACCTATCAGCAAGACACATGTTATTAAACACGACAATGAACAGAACAATTTACAACACCGTAGAATACTGATTTACGACCCTCCAATCATAAATATGGTTGTCATTTATCGTAACACATGTTATCGTAAATGCTTGTTTACCATGTCGTAAATCAGTACAATCGTGATAGTAAATTGGGGTGGATGTAGAATAACTTATTTTGTGGCCAGCTATAGAATAACTTATTGGAGTGGATGTAAGAAACATGAGGTTAGACTAGAATTTCTCCAAAATGTGGAGGAAATTTTCCTATCCTACGAATTGCTTTCCACCAATTCCAAAGGAGCCCTAAGTCATATGGGAAAACAGCAGTGTATTCTAGACTTTTTAATTCGCTTGCGTTCTTATTCTTTTACCGAAGTTATACGGTTATTTTTTATTTATTTTAGATTTTTTTAATTCACTCTTATGAGGTGTGGGGACTTGGCTTTAGCCCCCTTCACTGTCCCTTCGCCCTTGTCGGGGGTTTGGGAACCACCAACTAGTAAATTTGTATCGGCGGGGGATTGCGCGTTGGGAAGCTGGATGGTGGCACAGAAGACACAAAGGTTTATCCTGGTTCGGGCAACGAGCCCTACGTCCAGCAGTGTTCTTCGTGTTACTATGCTCGAAAATGGGGGAAGTACAAGATGTGCAAGGGAGAGCTGCGTGCTCAAGCCTTGACGAGCGTGGTGTGTTAGTGTGTATGTGTGTGTGTTCGGTTCTCTTTCGTGAAGTCATCTCCTTACGCATGGGAACGGGGCGTCCTTTTATAGGCGAAGGAGGACCCGATCTTTACACCGAAAATTCAGACAAATACAAATGGGAAAATACAAAACGCGTCCAGATCTTCCTCCCGATCTTCGCTTGTCGTAGTGGGCCCGGTATGGCGACGAGGAGATCCCGGTCTGTGCACATCCCATCAGGCTTATCGTCGGTGAGGAGATTACGGGAGATGTCATCCGGCAAAAGCGCCGCAGTAACTCGCGTACACTCGACGCAGGCATACGGCACCGTAGTCTTCCTCCATAGCTCTGGTAGCGGCATGGGCTGGGTGCGCCGTCCGTCCTCGAACGCACCGCCCGTCAGACGGCAGTGGATCTCCGGGGGCATGCAGGGTACCGCCCTGTATCTCCGGCGTTGGGGGCCCCACACTGCTGCCAGAGCCGCGCGTATGGGGGACGCGGTCATCGGACTCAAAGCGGGGTCAACGCGATCATCGACCCCTAGCTCGGGCCAGGCGGAGATTGCTCGGACGAATGGGAATCGCTCAGGAGAGCGGGGATTGCTCGGGCGAATCGGAGGTCGCTCGGGCGAGCGGAAATCGGCCGGTCGCGCGGGAACAACTCGGCCGGACCGCATGCTAGGCACCCGACCCTGGGCCTCAAGGCCCACGGGCTCCTCCCTGCAGCGACTCCGCCATCTTTGGGCTTATAATGGCCTGTGCCTCGATGGGCTTTTGTACCTCGTGTAGAGGCCCATTATCTTTACCCCGGACATGCCTGTTGTCTATTGCAGGAACTAAAGGAAGCTTCGTGGAGTACGGCGAAGCTCGAAGACCCTGGAGCGAAGCCCGAAGCCTTCGAGGGGGCTTCGGTCACAGCGAAGGATGGGGTTAAAAGAAGGGGTAATTTTTTTAACCTTTTTTAATCTAATATTTTAAAAATAACCCGCCCCAACTAAATTTCCAACTTCTAACCCTTTTCGCCGCGCCAAAACCACTGGCGCGACTATATAAAGGCATCGCGCCACATGCATTGGCACGACTACGGCTGCCACGCTGGCCAGCGTCCCCCGGCATGCCACCCTGGCTGCTAACATGGCGGGGGCTAGTTGCGCCAATGCATGTGGTGCAGCTGCAGTCGCGCCGACGCGCCAGGTGCTACTGAGCCGCGCCAGGCCGCCTGGCGCGGCTAGACCTTTACAGGGGGCCGCGTGCGGCCTCTCCCTCCCTCCCCTCCTTCTTCCTCCTCCCACCCGAGGTCGAGCGCAGCCATAGCCGCCCACCGCCCCGTCGGCCAATCCCCCCTCTAACCCCCCCCCCCCCATTTTGGCTCCGATTTGAAGGTGAAACGCAGGGGAATCAATCCCAGAAGGTATGTCCTCTGCCTAATCCACTTTGCCCATTATATTTCATGTAGTTTTGGTGGTTTGAGTGGCTTTTACAGTGGTTAGGGTTTGTAGGTAATTTGAAAAGTAGTGGTTAGATTATATAGGTAGGAGTGTTGAAATAGTTGCCTAGGTCTTTCTAATGTATGTATATATGTTTGGTAGATTTGATTTGATAGAAGGAGTGTATACATGAATTAACATTTTTTTCACCTTACTTTGATTTAATTCCAATCTATTGCATGAAGCATACATATGAGTGTATACATTTTTTATTTGTTAAAACAGGGAAACCACCATGGGGTCTCGTCCCGATGACGAAACAATTGCAAGGTTGGATGTGCCCATGTGCTTCTGTGGTGACCGTTGCAAGGTTGTGAGCTCCGCTATGATGGGTGACTTTTACGGCATGAGGTGGTTCATGTGCCCGAACTACGCATATGACCCACCGAAGGTTTTCAGCAACGAGAGACCTAAGGTTGTGACGAAGCCGCCATTTTGTTTCCGTTATGTTTCATAATATGAACGCTGACACATGGGGGTAAAAGAGCCCCCCTCCTCTTTGTGATTTTGTGCAGTGGCTAGACACGGAGCAATCCGAGAGTGACAAGTGGTGGGTTAAGCATGAATTTTGGTGGGCTGAAGAAGTGCGTAGACGCCGCGTGTACGAGACATGTACGAACTGAGAAGTGGTGGATACTGTTTACCTCTGCAAATGCGCGAAGGGCACCAAGCTCATCCGACAACCCCCGAGGCACCGTCAAAACTTGACTTGCTTCATTTGACAAGTGAGCTAGCTGCTGACCCTACAAAATAAATTACTATGTCGTTGAAGCGCTTTACTCATACAAGTTGGAATGTGTTGGAAAGTAATTGCATACCATGTAGTTCTGAAGTGGACCACGCTCGGTCTGCGTCGTAGATGAGTACGTCCTCGTCATCCGAGGAGGGTAGGTCCCCAATGTTCCGATCTTCCAGAGATGGCTTGATGATGGTCCGCGCATTTCTATGGAACCACTGGAGGTACGCACGGTAGGCAACATCGTCATACACGGGACCTCCTTCCACGATTCTATGAGTGTGCTCGGCCCATGAAGTAAGGTGGTCCCGGTGGTAATCCCACCAATTCTTCGCACCCCCTAAACTTGCGCCGGTCACATCTGTTTACAACAAGGGCCACATTATTATTATGCAAAGTGAGAATATTGCCGATGGCGGCGCGGTGCGCCAAGGCGAGGAGCGTCCGCCTCACGCCGATGGCGGCGCGGTGGGCCTTGGCGCAGAGGAGGCTGTGCACGGTGGGGGCGGCGTGGTGCGGAGCGCGACGGTGAGCGCGTCGAGGAGGCCCGGCGCGGACGCCAGCTGGTTTTGGAGTTGTCTGCAAAACCTGGTGGCGTCGTCTTTTCCTTTTGCTGCTGGTTTGCTTGGTTTGTCGATCGCGATCCGATGGTGGCAGGTAGAAGGAATTCATTGGCCGGAAAGGGGCAGGTCAGGTGGAGAGCCCACGCGGATGCGGCCCGCAAGGAAGGAAGGCGGCAATCAGATCGAATGGCATTATGTAAATCCATCTGCGGTTCCTAGGCTTTCACTCTTCTCTTGATTTATTTACTTTTTTTTTTGAGAAATTGTAGAACTTTTAAGCTTTTAAACCACTGCCCATTGCGTAAACCAAAATTGTGAAAATTATTGGGTGAGAAAAAATTTCAATTGTTTTCGATCTGTATAGTATAGATAGATTTTTCGTGCTGGCGCAGCGACTTGTGGTCCTGTTGAATCATCTGGCAGGCGCGCGCGTTAAGAGTGGTGGGGTTTGGCTAAACCTGTAGAACTTCACAACTGACGGTTGTCGATCCATTCGAGGGTGCGGCCCGAGCCGCGGCGTGCGAGGAGCCCCCGAGCCCTGGCCTGCGTGAAGGCATTCAGGGGAATCTCAACTTTTATTACGACCCTCGTCGCCCTTCCGTAGGGAGGAGGGGTGAAGCGCACTATGCTACCCATGCCCGTCAAAACTTGTATTATGGCCAATTCCTTAGGAATGGTGTGATGTTTAATTCGAACTCAGTGCTCATGTAATTTGGACCATTAACGCATGGCATTTATTAACGAGCCATTTGTAATTTGGATAATTGATGGATGACATTGATTGTGGTGGTGAACTCGAACTTCATATTTAGTACAAGCAAGTACATAGAAAAAGGGGACGGTTCCCTTCTACTTCTACGACACATAATGGGATCCGTCATTTTGTGGGATTGAAAAGAGAACACTACCAGACTTATACGAAACATCCACCACCTACATCCTGCAGCTCAATCAATTCAAGCTGACTACATATAGTATCCGCGACCGCTACTTGATGGCCCCGGAGGAGGACCCTTGTTTTGGTGGTAAGGGCACGTGCAACCATAGTCTTGGCAGTAGATTTCTTCCTCGGGTGTGTAAGTCCCGAGAGCTGCATTAGCATTATCAAGCTCCATTTGGAGGTCCTTCATCTTCGATTGAAGATATGCAATGTAATCGATTGTGGGATGTAGAAGTGGAGGATCTACCCATTTTGTGAAGTGGCAGTTGTTTGGATCCTCGTAGTACTGCAAAAAGACGTGTTCTTCAGAGTGATAATGTTAATTGACTAATATACATTTCTGAGGTTTTTACCTGTGCCCGCGGGCACCTGAAGAACCGTCATCCACTATCGCATCCGCCATTGTACATCTGCACTACGGCGTCGTCACCATGGACACACTTGGGCCACTCTTCCTCTCGGTCATCGTAGTGCCTAAGCTGGCCATGTGGATGGGTAAAGTCACTCTTTTGCTCAAGTGGTAGTTCTGGCGGTGGAGGTAGATAGTAGGAAGGACAAAATGATCCCGGCCAAGTGATTGGCTCGGAAACACCTTGCCCTCCCCTTCCTCTACCTCGCCTTCCACCCCGACCTCTCCCTGATCTGATCTGGACGCCATTGCTCTTGTGTGGACATGGACTCTGGAGATGAAGAAGGTGGTCATTATATAAAGGAGGAGATGGGAATCGGAAGACACATGTGCCGCAGTCATGGACTTGTCAACATCATAGAGGTAGGTCTGAAAAGGCTAGAACTTCGTGTAGTCATATCATCTGAAAAGGTATTGGCATGAAAAGTCACATATGGTTGGTATTTACTTCCTCTGAAAAGGCTCTCCCTGGCCAGTCTCGTCATAATAGTATCATTAATAAATATATAAATATCAATAGATAAATAAATATTATTTATAGCAGTATTTTATATTTATAAATAAATAGATAATTTATTTTAAAGTTATGTATGTAAATAAGTATATCAAAATAGTACTTTTTGAAATATTTTTAATAAATAATAGTACCATAAATAAGTATATAATTATTAATATATATAGATAATATAAAAATATTTATATTCATATGTAAATAAAACAAAGTAGCCGTGGTAATGTAATGTATATAAATATAATAGATAATAGATAACATTAATAAGTATGTTAGTTTGAAACTAAACAAAAAGTAAGAGTGAGCCAGCCCTCACGTCGGTAGCCGTGGCGCGGCCGCCTTGTATTGCCGCGCCGCCATTCCTGGCGTGGCTACGATGGCTCAGTTTGGCAGGTTAGCCGCGCCAGGCTACCTGGCGCGACTAGATGGGCTTGCCGCGCCGCCTGCTCTGGCGCGACTGAGCCGCGCCGGTCCCTCTGGCGCGACACTATTTTGTTGCCGCGCCAGGCTGGCTGGCGCGACTAACCTGTTTCGCCCAAAAAGAAAGAAAGGTGACTTATGCACACCATGGAACATCATAGTGTCAGCAAAGTGGACCTCAGAATTGACTGGAACAACTAGGACAAACCCATAGAACATCATAGTGTCATCATACATATTGAACTAGGACAAATCCACACCATAATAATTCATACAAGGCACACAGACTCCATAGAACATAATAGTGTCATCATACATCTACCATCCTTGCAACGACACCATAGAACATAATAGTGTCATCATACATCATAGTGTCATCGCCATTGAAGATCCTTGCAACGTCTCATCCTGTGGTCATAGAACAAAGTGGAAACTGTTATTATTATTTCTTTGTACCAAATGGAAGACATAAATAAAAGGCACGTGGCAACAGATATTGCACCTGAGCTCAACGGGCTGGTGTGTAAGGGTCCTTCCTCTTCCTATCACGTCCGGGGTGCGTGTCAAGGCGGATGTGGCTGCCGATATCCGTGTGGTCACGCGGTCGACGCCTGGGCACGCCCTTCCTCCTCTGCGACCCCTGTGAGGGCTGTGTAGCTGGTGGGGCACCAGAAAGCTGAGAACCTCCAATTTCTTCTGGCCAGTTGTCCCAACCATGTCCTCGTGCACTGGTAGCTGCCTGAGAGTGCACGTCCTCGTCTTCCTCCTCGCCCTCCTCGTCGTCATCCTCCTCGTGCTCCTCCTCATCCGACACTGGCTCTTGTGTACGTGAAGACGATGCGGTGGCCCTCGACGAGCTGTGTGCTCCACTGCCATAGAACACGGGAGTGTGCTGTCCTGAGTATGCCTGCCCACTTGAGGTGGCGATATCCCGACGGGCAGCTGGGGCGTGAGAGGGTCGGATGCAGTTCATCTTCATGGCCAAACGGCGACAACTCTTGCGTACATTCTGAAATAAAAGGGAAATGATTTATTAGTCACAAAAACAAACATGTACGAACTGAGAAGTGGTGGATAGCGTTTACCTCTGCAAATGCGCGAAGGGCACCAAGCTCATCCGACGACCCCCGAGGCACCGTCAAAACTTGACTTGCTTCATTTGACAAGTGAGCTAGCTGCTGACCCTGCAAAATAAATTACTGTGTCGTTGAAGCGCTTTACTCATACAAGTTGGAATGTGCTGGAAAGTAATTGCATACCATGTAGTTCTGAAGTGGACCACGCTCGGTCTGCGTCGCGTGTCTTGTCATTTCGTCGTAGACGAGTACGTCCTCGTCATCCGAGGAGGGTAGGTCCCCAATGTTCCGATCTTCCAAAGATGGCTTGATGATGGTCCGCGCACACTAGTAGAAAACAAGCCAAATGTCCACTCTAAAAGTACCGGTATGAAGATGAACCGGTACCTATGTTAGCATAGGTACCGATTCATCTTCATACCGGTACTTTTAGGGTTGATGGAATCTATGAATGAGCCTTAGGTACCGGTTGGTAACACCAACCGGTACCTAAGGCTCACCATAGGTACCGGGTGGTAACTTTTACATTAGTACCGGGTGGTACCATCAACCGGTACCAATGGATGAGCCTTAGGTACCGGTTGGTAACACCAACCGGTACCTTAAGAGCCTTAGGTACCGGTTGGTGTTACCAACCGGTACCTAAGGCTCATCTAAGGGTTACTTCAAAAGGAAAATATCTCTCTTCCCATCACAAGTGATGTGTATGTGAGATGGTAAGAAAGATGCACGTGACGCAAGAAGTCAAAAGTTCGAATTCCAGCCACCACCGCATGCATATTTTTGACAAAAATGAATGCCATTGGTACCGGTTGTGTTACCCGGTGCTAAAACCAAGAGCCTTTGATCTCGGTTGCGGGGTACCGGTTGGAAAAACCGGTACCTAAGGCCCTATTCAACCGGTGCCTAAGAGCCTTTTTCCAGTAGTGGCAATTCTATGGAACCACTGGAGGTAGGCACGGTAGGCAACATCGTCATACACGGGACCTCCTTCCACGATTCTATGAGTGTGCTCGGCCCATGAAATAAGGTGGTCCCGGTGTTAATCCCGCCAATTCTTCGCACCCCTAAACTTGCGCCGGTCACATCTGTTTACAACAAGGGCCACATTATTATTATGCAAAGTGAGAATATTGAACCATCAAGTACGAAGGGTTAGGAATGTCGAAACTGAAGAAGTACGTACTCATGAAGCTGCTTCATCGAGGTGTCTACCGGCTCCGGTGGAACTTCTTGACGGTGCCCAAATTGTCGCATCACCCGGTGCGGGAGGTGGAGTTCTACCACGTAGAAGCATATGAGGGGCAAAATACTCTTCCAGTAGTGCTTATCTCGCTCGCACAAAGGGCTAAGGTCCATCGCCTGGATCTCAGCCCTCGCATAGGGCTGCCA
Source organism: Panicum virgatum (assembly GCF_016808335.1). Lineage (NCBI taxonomy): Eukaryota > Viridiplantae > Streptophyta > Magnoliopsida > Poales > Poaceae > Panicum > Panicum virgatum. Next base: position 12,967,442 of record NC_053152.1, read on the forward strand.
GTACACCTGCAAACACACGCATCGACGTATTTCAATGAGAACTTTTAACAATGGGCAGTGCATGTCTTACGGAAGTGTACTCATATGGGATACTCACATGGCTCGGATGGATGCAGTCAAACTCATTTGTGTAATACAGGTACCGTTGTCTGGGATTATAGATGGCCAAATGGGCGGCACGGCACGACCCGGCCCAGGCACGCCTAGGCACGGCACGATTAGGCACGGCACGACACGATTAGGCACGGCACGCCTGGGCACGAAAAGACTTTCGTGCCGTGCCGTGCCGCCCAGCGTGCCGGACTTGAGGCCCAGGCACGGCACTAAACCCTTTCGGGCCGTGCCGTGCCGCCCGCCGGGCTCGTGCCGCCAAAGTGCCCAGGCACGAGGCTAGGCACTAAAATCGCAACATGACTCATTCAACAGATCAATTCATCTTGAGTAACAAAAAATGACAGAAATCAACAAAATATCAAGGATGAGCTGTTTTGTGCAATGACTGCCTCATTAAAAACCTATCTAGGTAAAAACTCACACCTCGTGAGAAAACCCTAGATAGGAAAAAAGAGTACAGCCCAGCTCATTAAGTTCAAGTTCCAGTGTTAAGTTAACCTCATAGTCATGCAGTGCAAATAAACTATCCTATTACACAGCAGCTTGTGCTGGAGTTTCATCAAGGTACTGATCTTCATAAGCTGCCTGCAGGTCTCCATCCTCCACCATGTGCTGAGCTCTTTCATCTGCAGCCTCCCAGTCTTTGATGCATGTGAGCATTTCTACCATCTCTGGCTTCAACTGACGCCTCCTCTCCTCTATGATCCTGCCAGTTAGACTAAAGGTAGATTCTGAAGAGATGGTAGAAACAGGCACAGTTAAAACATCCTTAGCTAAGATAGAAAGTACTGGATAAGACTGTTTGTGCTCATGCCACCAGGTCAAGATGTTGAAATCATCATCAAACTGGTTGACAGTGTCACTATCTAGGTAGGCAGTAAGTTCAGAAGAAATACCATATGTACCACCAGTGCTTGCTGCTTGCAGCAAAGCACTTGCAGATGTCCTTCTACCAAGAGGAACAGTAAAAGAGCCACCAGCACCAACACTGCCAAGACCAGACCCAGGAGAAGTAGTAGAAGTAGAACCATCACCAAAGATCTTACCCCATTGAGCTTTTTTCTTACCAGTAGAAGGTTTATGTGTAGGCCTTGCCAATCTAATAGAACCAAACTTGCTTTCATACTTGCCAAACATGTCAGACAGAGCAGCTCTCACAGAGGTAAAATAAGCAGAATAGTCAGTACCAGTTAAACTAGAGAGCAGCCTGAGAGCATTGCTAAAACCTTTTATTTTAGCTCTAGGATCCATGATGAATGCAATGGAATAAAGCAGAGGTATGTCATTCCAATACTTAAGGTATTTAGATTTCATAGGAATTACCACCTCTCTAAGCATTCTGTCATTTTCATAATTTTTAAGTTGTCCAGCAATTTCAATGAGATTATGCAATATAAGTGGAGCAGTGGGATAGTAAACACCAGATAAGACAACAGTAGAATCATAAAATAGTTCAAGGAACTCTAGAATTTTTTCAGCAACATACCAATGTCCATCAGTTAAGAGATAAGGAGTACCTTCTGCTCTGGGGTACTGGGTTTGGATGAACACACCAAATGTTTGCTTGTGAGGAACAAGATGCTTAAGCATGAGATAGGTGGAGTTCCACCTCACATCCATGTCTAATTGAAATTTCCTAGGCCTCACACCCACAGCAATACACCAGCACCGGCACCTACACCAGCATCAGCACCCGCACCGGCACCACCAACACCAACACCAACGGGAGGGGGAGGGGGCATGATTACTTCCACATTACCACGCCGACCAAAAAGCTCCTCCCGTTCCTCCTCCATACCGTCCTCGTCGTCGCCCTCCAGGCCCATCATCCGCAACTCATCGTTGATGGTGTGGCCCTCGTCGTCGTCCATGGCCTGGAGGGCAGGCCACACGCCAGGCCTTCGGCGCGTCACGACTTCGCGTCGGCCGGCAAAACCGAGGGAACCGAGCTGCCGGTTAGGGTCCAAAGACCCAGATCCAGCCCCCTCAGGTACCCCAACGGCTTTGCATCGGCCGAGCAACTGCGCAGAGAGGTCAAAAATATCAGAACAGGAGAAAGAAATCAAAAAAACTGAAAAAAAACATGTTAGGGTTTAGGGACTTACCAGATCCGGAGCACCAAGGACGCCGGCGAGATCGAGGACGGCCGGATCTACGAGATTTATAGAGGGAGGACTGGGTTTGGGGACGGATTTGAGTTGAGAAAGCGAGTCGACCGGTGAAGATGCAAAAGTAGGCAGGAAAACAAAGAGAAGAGGGTAGAGTGGATGGCCAACGGCGGCGAGCCGGCGACCGGAGTTGGAGAAGACGGTCAGATCGAGACGGAGACGGGAGGGGAGCGGAGAGGCTCGATCTAGGGTTAGGGTTAGGCGAGGCTGCGAGGGGAGCGGAGAGGCCGAGAGGGGTCGGGGCGGGCGGGGCGAGCGAATGGAGGCCGGGGCGAGCGAATGGAGGCCGGCGCCATTTACATACCCGCTCCGCTGGGCTGGGCCGGCAGCGCCTCCAACGGCTCTTTTGCTGGCCTGGCCTGGCGAGCGGGCCGTGGGCCGTGCCTGGGCCACCGTGCCGCCCATCGGGCCGATCGGGCCGGCTTTTTCGGGCCGTGCTTGGATGTGTCCATGGGCCAGGATTGAGGCCCAAGCACGGCCCGGCTATCGTGCCCGTGCCGGCCCGAGCCCAATAATATTCGGGCCCGTGCCGTGCTCGGGTCGGGCTAATATGGGCCGGGCTTCGGGCCCCCATGGGTATCGGGCCAAATGGCCATCTATATCTGGGATTGCCCGTCACAGTACGTGCCCCCCTCCAGACAAAAGCAACAGTGGGCAGTGAACCCTCATCTCCATATGGCCATTCCTGCAAACATTTTTGAAGTTGTTAGTAGCATAATTGTGAAATTATAAATAGTTGACTTCCATGAATGAAACAAATAGTGCGGTGACACTTACCCCAGGGCTATCGCACACTGGACGACCCACAGGAAATCGCTCCCACATCCAAACTTGCAGTAGGTAAGCGCAACCACCCAGATTGGCATTGTCGCCACTGCACCTACACCCCTCACATAGGTGATAGTACAACCAAGCAAGTGTAGCAGATCCCCAACTGTAGGTCCTTATCTCCTCCCATGGCAATCCAATAATTGTCAGGAACATTCAAGAAATTGTGTTCCCGCTTCCATCAGGGAACAGAAAACCAGCCACCATGTGCCATAACCAAGCCCAGGAAACCAGCCACCATGTGCCATAACCAAGCCCGCGCGTAGCGCTCAACCACTGCCTCCTCAGCACCGTGCGGACAGTGACTGAAGTGTGTAACCAGCCAGTGTGAGCTAACACCACTGGTCTTCTTGTCCCTACTGTCCTGAGGTGGCTCAGGGGGGCGGAGGCCGATAAGCTCCTCCACTCTGTCCCGCCAACCCGCCGCCTGCGTCTCGCCACACACAGCATGTCCGTCCACGGGGAGCCCAAGGATCATAGCGACATCCTCTAGCGTGATGGTGACCTCACCACACGGCAAGTGAAAGGTGTGCGTCTTCGGTCTCCAACGGTCGACCATTGCAGTCAAAGCATCGTGGTCCATGTTTGGCAACCCGGCGATGACCAAGCGAGCCAGCGGAAGGAAATGGGCCCTCCGCATGAAGGGTACGTACCGCTCGTCCCACGGCATGGGGCTGTGGGTACGCGCACGAAGAGGCCGCAAGTGCTGCACATAAATGACATGCAATTAGACGGTTAGTAATCAATTTTCAACATTTAAAATAAATACGAACGCATAACATTACATAAATTAATTAATACAAGTCGTAGTGTGAAAAGAGAAACGACTGTGAGAAATAAATTATTTACAACCCGAAGCAACCTACAATTGAAGCTTACCCCGGTCGAAGAACTACCGCCTCTGTTTCTCTTACTCCTGGGCCTATTTTTCGGACCTTCCCTATGCCTCTCTATTCGGTGCCCTTCTTGACCACAATGTGAACAAGTAGTGACAGATTTAGGTTCATCGAATTCTCCAAATCCATACATGTCCTCAACGTAGCCGAGTGCATTATTGGACTCATCCATCTCGTTCCGCATCCGTTTCTTTTTTCTCCTCCCAACCCTAGTCCTTTTGAGGGAGCTATTGGGCACATAGTCCGGACCATTGAAAGGGGGCCACTCACTGGGGTCTAGAATAGGCTCATACCTGGCCGCCCATGTCCTTAGAACAGCACTCTTTGCATATATGGGTGACAAGTATTTCTCCGAATGGGAGTCTACTCTCCTGATGCGGCACGCAGTAATCATATGGGAGCATGGCATGTGCGAGAGCTGTGGTAGTGCACACGTACAAGTCACAGCTGACAGATCTACTTTCCTTACACGTCCACTGGAAGTCTCACCCCCAACTGTTGTTGAGTTCGCACTCTTCAGTGAGTGGGCTTGGAGTGCTAGCAGCTGTGTTCTTCCATACAATACTCATGGAAGCAGGATATTGGCAGTAACTCAGATCGAGGATGTAGCCACATTCTGCTGTGTACAGCCCATTGATTCTATCCATTTTTTGAAGCCTCTAAGCGATCATGACTCTAAAAGTTTAATGTCAAGCATAACCTCTTTTCCAAGTGAAGACTGGTCGTCTGATACCAAGGTATATCAAATCGTCTTGAAAATGTGTGGCGGCATGCCCTTGGCAATACATGTTGCAGCTGGTTTTTTACATGCACTACCTTTGAAGCCTGATGAGATGCTTGAGGAATCTATTCTGTCGGTAATGAACCAGGACACCACATCACAAGGTGGGATGAGAAAGATATTGGACATTGTTTATGCTGACATGCCATTACCAGTGAAGTCTTGCTTCCTATACTTGACTGCTTTTCCAGAAAACTACATCATCAGCAAAGATCGTCTGATACGGAGGTGGATAGCTGAAGAACTTATTCCTAGTAGAAGCGAACAAAGCTTGTGGCAAACTGGGGAGAACTACTTGAACTATCTCACCTGTAGAAAACTGATAGAGCCGGTCTTCAACGACTAAGATGACCAACCAATTGGTTTCACAGTTCATGGTGTGATTTATGATTTCATCACCTGTTTGTTGAGTGAAGAGAATATCATTACATTGGGTGCAATTTTGAGTTATGGATACATTCGACGGTTATCACTCGACTGCAACAGAGAACACCAGGATGAAATAAGCACGGCGTGGCTATTTAGTAGAGTGCGATCAATCGCAGTTTTCGGGAACTCTGCGAAACAAGTGCCTGACCTTTCTGCTTTCAAACTTGTTCGGGTTTTGGATCTTGAAGATACAGAGATTTCGAGACACCGCCAACTGAAAAGTATTGGAAGCATGTTGCTACTGAGATACTTGGGACTTCGAGGAACTGGTGTCACCAAGCTGCCTAAACAAATCATGGCACTACAACATTTGGGTACCTTAGACATACGGAGAACCATGGTGACACGGTTCACTACCGGAAACGGCTAATATGCCGTGTGCCAAATAGTTTACCGTGTGCTAAAAGACGGGCACACAGCAAACAGCCATTTTGCCATGTGCCCAAAATAAAACACATGGCAAACACCACGCACACGGCAAAATTGCCTCTTTGCCGTGTGCCAGCCCCAGAAACACACGGCAAAAACCAAACACACGGCATATTACTATCTTTGCCGTGTGCCGCCCTCAAAACACACGGCAAACCTCGTGCACGTGCCACTCACGTGCGGAGGTGGCGAACGGAGGTGGACGGACGGGCGACGGAGGTTGACGGCGCTCAACGTTGCCGTGTGCCGCATGGGGCACACGGCAAACAGGCCACATCGCCGTGTGCTACAGCTTGGCACACGGCAAACAAGACACTTCGCCGTGTGTTTTTTTTTGGCACACGGCAAACAGTTTGAAAATTTTGATTTTTCAAACTTGAAACTTTTTCTACACTACAGAAACATTGCTTGGTACTCTGTATTAAAGTTTGGTATTTTTGTCGTAATGTTCACTATATATAAAAATTGTGTATCTGTTAAACAAATTTTTTTGATGATTCAAATTTTGAACTGCAAGTACATAAAATAATAGAAGAATTTTTTTGGAAAAATGATATTCATGTTTCTAAGTGCACAGTAAGACCTCACGTCGTAGTTGACATTGTCATTTCGAAAATGGTGTTCACAAAAAGTTCTCGTGAATATAGAATCGAATAGTTGTGAAATTTTAAAAAATTCAAACGAAGACTGAAAATTATGAGATTTGTCGATTTCTTATGCTATCATACATAGAATCTATGGTAAAAAAATTGAGGGAGTTCCGCACGTGTTTGTCATGTACGCTGCTTATAAACTCAAACTTTCCCGAAGAAGATCTGGGTAACGGAGAAAGACGCGGTTAAATTTGTAGGGGCAAACACGTTCAAATTTGAATTTGGTTTCTACACTTTTTATATAGGCAATAGAGAACAAAAATGACTTCATGATAATTTTTTGCATTTTTTTGTATCCATTTGATAATTTTAACATATTAACTGCATTTATACAACTTTAATTGATATAAATTGAATTTGAACTATTAGTACATGAAATAATGATTTAACATGAGTGAAAAAAATTATATTCATGTTCTTTAGTGAACTTTAAGGTCTTGTTTTCAATTTCAAAACAAATTTCGAAAATGATATTGAAAAATTTAAAAGAATACAAGTTTCATTTACATGAAATATAGAAATGCCGTGTTCGCCGTGTGCCTGGCATCTCGCACACGGCTAACTCATTACTTCGCCGTGTGCCCTCGATCTGGCACACGGCGAACCACCCACTCCCTTACTGTTTTGAACTCCCTCTCCCGCATCCACTCCTCACACCTCACTCCTCACCCACTCCCGACCCGCGCCCACGCCCCTGCGCCGCCAGGTCCGCACGCCGCCGAACCCCCGCCCACGCCGCGCCCACCCCGACACCGCGGCCCACCCCGCGCTCGCCCACCCCCGACCCTGCGCCTCCCGGTCCGCACGCCGCCGGACCCCCGCCCACGCCGCCGCCGGACCCCCGCCCGCGCCGCGCCCACCCCGACGCCGCGGCCCACCCCGCGCTCGCCCGCCCACGCCCCTGCGCCGCCCGGTCCGCACGCCGCAGGACCCCCGCCCGCGCCGCGCCCACCCCGACGCCGCGGCCCACCCCGCGCTCGCCCGCCCACGCCCCTGCGCCGCCCGGTCCGCACGCCGCCGGACCCCCGCCCACTGGTAGGTTGTTAGGTAGTTGTATCTCACTTTGCCGCTCTCGCCACCGCTGGAGAGTATTTTGGATAGAAAATTGTATTGCCTGTGATGATATATGCTATATATATATTGACCTTGAGCTTGAGCATAAGTGTTAGTCGAAGTGTGTTATTTCTGTTCTATGGATATGCTTATCATGGTTGTCATGAAACCATGTGACACATCCATGCCCAAGCAACAACTCGGATGCGATGATGTTAAGATTGGGCTGGATGTGTCACATGGTTTAATGGCGGCCATGAATTTATTTTAGGTTTCTTATGCTTCAAGTTCAAGGTCAAATGAATGGGAACATATCTGTGGCATGTTTGTTGGTTGTCGACCACTGTGCTGTTTTATTTTTGCAGAATTTGAAACTGAAATGTTCAATTATTGATACTATGTAGTTGTTTTTTTTGTTAGGAGAGGATGTGGCACCGTTCTTGACTCGTCACTTTGCAGGACAATTAGGTGAGTCATCACAGACTTTCATTTACTTATCTTGTTTGTGCTTCACGTAACCTAGGCGTCTCCCGTTCGAAAGAGATACGGTTCGAAATATGCAGCTCTTTACATATATGGAACCGTATGTGTTTCGAATTGTCCACATCATTTGGACAGCCCAAGGGTGCGTAGATATGGTTAGTTTTCATGGTCAACTCCGATTCGTGCCAGAGTTTCGGCATCACCTCCCTGTTATTCTCCGGATACACAATCTCCTTGACAGGACGTGTATTTGGAGAGCAGCGGGGAGGTACTGCCGAAATTCTGTCTCGGCTAGGAGTGGATCATGGAAACCAACCATATCTATACATCATCGGGTGGGATTAGAACCTATCTTCACCTATTAGAGTTTGTTAGATATCGTGTATATGAAATCGATTTTTAAATTTCTCGCTCGTATGTTAAAGGATGGATGACCGTGAGTGGATGTACAAGGGCTGGCAAAGCGAACAAGAGTATATTGAGTTTGCTCTAAAGGTCAATGACTTTTTGGAAAAGGCATTTGATAGAGGACAGAGTGGAATGCCGTGTCCATGCACCAAGTGTCAAAATAGGATACATTAATCACAACTCACTATGGGTAAACATATTATCAAAAATGGGTTTGTGGAAAACTATACCCGGTGGATCTGCCATGGGGAAGCCCATCGTGCGAGAGAAGAGGTAGTCAGACAACGCATCGATGATTATGATGCTGATGCCGGTTGCGTAGACATGTTAGCAGACTTTCATGAAGCACACTTCGAAGAAGGACCTATAGAGGAACCGCCAGAGCCTACGGCAAAGCAGTATTACCACATGTTGTCTGCAGCACAGAAACCACTTCACCAGCATACCAATGTTTCTCAGTTCGATGCTATTGCACGCGTACAGGCCCTAAAGTCTGAGTGTGGCATTAGTAGAGATGGCTTCGACAAAATGTTGACGGTTTTTGGTAGTCAGCTTCCGGAAGGACACATTCTTCCGAAGAGCTTGTACGAGGCACAAAAACTTCTTCGTAGTCTTAAGATGCCATATGAGAAGATACATGCTTGTCCAAAGGGATGCATATTGTTTAGGAAAGAACATGCAGACGCAAATTACTATACAAAATGTAAATTATCTCGGTGGCTGGAGGTAGATTCTGGTGATGGTCAAAAGAAACAGCTCAAAATCACCGTGAAAATCGTACGGTATCTTCCATTCATACCGAGAATCCAACGTCTGTTCATGACCGAGGATTCAGCACAACAGATGAGATGGCACAAAAACGGCAAACGCTACCGTCATGAGAAGATGATACATCCATCCGATGGTGAAGCATGGAAACATTTTGATAGGCGTCACACAATGAAAGCTCTGGAGGCTCGAAATGTACGTGTTGCGTTGGCAACAGATGGATTCAATCCTTATGGAATGACGGCTGCCCCGTACAGTTGTTTGAAATGGAAGTACACGATGATGAAATGGTTGATGACGAGGACGCTGGTGAGGAGGTTCGTAATGCGAAGGACCTAGAATTACTTGAGCGATTACAATTAGGCAATGACAATGAGGATGAAATTCCACCGTTAGAGCACGGGCTTGAACTTCTCGACTTGCGTGATAGTAATGATGAGGCATATGATCCAGCTAATCCCGATGAAGATGATTATTTCTAATACATGTATGATCCGTACTAATTGATTTATTAATGTTACTTTCTAATTATGTCACATTTATTTTCTTTCTCTTTATAAGATCGTTTTGTATATATGTGCTGATTGGTTTACTATTTTTAATTGCAGGTGATTGAAGAAAGATGCCGGGCGGCGGACTTCAACGATCGGTCGCCTCACTGTACAGAAGAATGATGCCACACTCGGATGCTGGTGAGGGCTCCGATAGGAGTTCCGAGTTGGGGCGAGGCAAGGGTCAAGGGAAGGGTGGACCCAAGAGGGGTCGAGGGAAGGGTGGAGGCAGGAGGCGTCGAGAGCCTTCGCCTATACCGCCGTCTCAGGAGGAGGAGGAGGAGGAGCCTGCCCAGGACCAGGAGCAGGAGCGGGAGGAGGAGGAGTGGCAGGCGGACGCGCAGGAGGAGGAGGGGGAGTCGTCTGAGGAGGACATGGTCGAGGATACCTCTACGCCGGCTGTCTGGTTGCGAGGTCCTTCGCGACTCCCAGATAGGCCCTATTGCCTTGCGTCCGCTGATTCGACCGAGCGGGGATATGTAAGTAATTTGACATGTTATTACTACTTTTTCATTTCCTAACTCGAAAATCACGGTACAAACTAATATTTTCTCTTAATCACTTTTGCAGGAGTTGGACTGTCCTCAGTGGCGGTGCTCACAAACGCAAGGTCAACGACATTCTGGGTCTTTTGTGCAGGGACCACTTCCCAGGCCTGGTCCACTATCAAGGACGGTATGAGCTGGCCTGGACGTGGGACCACTATATCGCTGCCAACAACGATCAGTTGGATCGGAGCGGCAGAGTCTTTGAGAACAAGGCGAAGCGGGTAAAGGCCGAGCTCTGGGTAAGTTTTCCCCGGCAAAAAATGGTCTGTACACCACATTCATTGAACATTTTGTTAATAATGGCATGATCCATCGTCTTTATATGCAAGATTTTTACAGGTGTGACGAGGGATACGAGGAGCGGGCAGCGATTGTGGCTCACAATCGATGCGTTAAACTCGTGAAGGACATGCATTATGAGGCGCAAGTTCAGTGCGTCATCAACTATTGTGCACATTTCCTAAAGCAGAAGATCGGGAAGACTGAGGCGAGGGATTTGAGGCTGACCCGAGAGCAATATTTATAGGTAAGTTCAAATTTATTGTAAGATGAAAAACATCGTTAAATGTCTCTCTTCTTACATGTCAAGCATTTGATCACGTGTAGGTTCCTGCGTGGTGGTGTCGTAATGACACCGTGTGCTGGGAGCGCATAGTGGACAAGTGGTTCGACCCCAAGTGGCAGGCTTTGCACGACGCTGGCCGGCAGCGGCGATTGCTGATGCCAGGTCCAGCGCACCATCAAGGCAGCCTCAACAACGACGAGTACTGGGCTAGATGGGTACACACTACACAGACTCATTTCTCTAATCTAACGTTCAATTCAGCATAATTTGTAATCAACTTCTTCCTTTTTCGCAGTCGTCCTCACATGAAGGCCAGGAGTGCAACCCGTTCGTGGGATGGGCTCTGGCCCGCAAGGGCAAGGCAACATCCAACGTAACCTACAACCCTGACGACCCACCCTCGGCGTACAGCAACCTGTCCGTCCACAGGCGTATCCAGACGTACACAGAGATGGGAAGACAGGTCCATGGGTCAGACTGGGATCCGAGCTCGCAGCCCCTTGATGGAGAAGTCATTATGAGGGTGGGAGGAGGCAAGAAACATGGGCGCTACTACATTGGCGATGGCCTTATAGACACGGCTAGCACTCTCACCCTCTCCCAGATTCGAGCGAGGAGCACGGTCAATAGCCCGGCCATACGCCCACGACTGTCCGCGTCGCAGCTCCAAGTGCCTGAACTTCAGGTTATTTCTTATTTATTCATAGTTCTTTCGTTTTGTACATATATTTGCTTTGCATTGTAACATTGTCATGAACTATTGTAGCACCAAATGCAAGCGCAACAGGCGGCGTACGAGGAGGTGTTGGCCGAAGAGAGGAGGATACGACAAGAGAACGAGCAGAAGCATGCGGCCGAGATGGCCCAGATGTACAACTACATTCAAAGTCTTTCGGTCCAAATGGGTAATCCCATCCCAGCCTTCCCTGTGGCTCCTGCTCCTACTACTCCTCCGGTGAGTATCTTGAAAACCCTTTAGTTTCTTTATAAGTATTAGATACTTAGAGAACTTTAGACTTAGAGATTGTGACTTATATTACTCACTTTACGATTTAGGGGACCTACATATTTAGACTTGTTTAGATCATAACTTGAGAACTTGGTTTTTGTCTCACCTGCAATTTACTGTCTTACATTTTTTGCAGAATCTATCGGCGGCATCGAATACGCCAGACTTGTCGCTGGCCATCTCACCGACGCTCCCACAGCAGTTGTTCCCACCTCAGTTCGGCGGCCCACCACCGTTCGACGGCCCACCGCAGCCATAAACTTATTTATTTCAATATTTATGGACTTGTGAACTTCTGGATATGGATTTGTGAACTTCTTGCTATGTTGTGAACTTGTAGGACTTTGCATTGTACTTCTGGATGTGTTTGAAGTTATTTGTGGCTAGTTGTGATATATATATTGTGATATATAGTGCCTGTGATGTTTGTTGTGATATATATGTGATATGTAATGCATGTGATATATATGTTGTGATATGTGGTCCTTTATACGTGAAAAACCAAAAAAAAATAGGATTTGTTTGGTCACTTTGCCGTGTGCCAGGGACTAGGCACACGGCAAAGTGACCATTTGGCCGGCCATGAACAGCAAGTTCGCCGTGTGCCCGGTCTTGGCACACGGCGAACTGGCCATTGTTCGTCGTGTGTCAAGGAAGAGACACACGGCGAACCTAAACACTTTGCCGTGTGCCAAAGCCCTGGGCACCCGGCGAAGAGCTGTGCTGCTGGGCCCCGCCTGACCAAGTTCGCCGTGTGCCTATCCAGGTGGCACATGGCGGAGTGGGATATTTCACCGTGTGCCTACTTCCTGGCACACGGCGAAGTCTTCTGTCACGCCGTTAGGCCGTCCTCACGACGTCAATGCCTTTTTTTTTGCCGTGTACCCTTAGATACACACGGCGAATGTGTTTGCCGTGTGCCCGATAAATGGCACACGGCAAACTAGGCCTTTGCCGTGCCTAGCGCTGCCGTCGGGGGTTCGCCGTCGGCCACCGACAGCGAAAACTTCACCGTGTGCCTACTAGCCTTTGCCGTGTGCTTGGTGCACACAGCGAAATAGCCAATTCCGGTAGTGGTTACCAGCATTTAGAACTTCAAAACTAACGTCAGTCCTCGTTGATCTTTTGCAACTGCATAGAGGAATAGGGAAAATGCAATACTTGGAAGAACTATCGACGATCAGTATCACCCCTACTACCTCAGATGGCTTAGATTCACTTGATGATGTGGCACGATTTGTCAATAAGTCAAAGCAGCTGAGGATGCTCGATGTAAGGTTTGAAGTTTACTTGGTGAAGCTGAAACAACCTACGGGCAATTGGGAATGTTGCATTTCCTTGATGCGGTTGCAGTATCCAAGGTTCAGTCTCTGACACTCCATGATTTCCCCCATAGATTTATTGACTTTCTAGTGGATTATTGGACCTGCACAAGACCAAACCACCTTAAAAAATTCGAGCTCAGAATCGCCGGTGACATCCCTCAAATTCCACAGAAAATGGCCTCTCTCATAAACCTCACGCACCTGCACATCAAAGTTCATCAATCAGAAGCAGAAGCCCTCCATGGACTCGGCAAGCTGCCTAATCTAGTCCTGCTCAACCTGTCTTCAGAAACTAGTGGTGCTTTAGAAAGGTGCATCATCACGAAGGGTTACTTTCAGTGCCTCAAGGTGTTCTCGTACAAGTGTCGCCGCTGTTGGATGGGCCTGCAGTTTGAACCTGGAGCCATGCCGCAGCTGCAAAGGCTTTGGATCAGCTTCAAACCGTTGCAAATCATGCCTGGTTATGGCAGTTTTGATTTTGGCATTCAGTACCTCTCTCGCCTCTCGAGTATCCGTACCACCATCAACTTTTGGCGTGCTACAGCTTCGGATGTCGTGGAAGCAGCATATGCTGCCATTAGGGAGCAGGTGTCTTTAAACCCCAATAGTCCCCTGTTGGAATTGAGCATTGAAAAAGGAGACGATATGGAGATGGATGATGGGGGCGTGAACATGGAGGTTGCGATCTAGAGCAAGCTGCATGCATCGGTCTTTACATTTTGATGAAAAGTATACAAGCTGATGAGGTTTTCTTTTTTTAGAGTCCGCTGATGAGGTTTTCTCCATACCTATTTCAGGAAGAAATTGACATAAAGTAGATTCTTAAGGAGAACAAATCGGAATCTGACATGGAGGCCCTTAAAAACCTCCAAGACGTGCATCTAAAAGTTGATATGCCAGCAGTAGAAACTCATCCATTCTAATCCATGTACTTTGATGTTATATATTCCTGTGAATGGTACCTCCTCTGTTTTAAATTGGACATCATTTTAGCTTTTCTAGATACATTATTAAGGTCGTATTCCTCTTAAGTCTCTTATGGTAACACATTAAGTTTTAAAAAAAAAACAAACCAAACAAGAGAGCTACCGATTATATTAAAAATAAGATGAAGCTAAACTGAGCAAAACAAAATAAAAGGAAAAAAGATTTAAAAAAAACAGCTTAGCTTGGTGGATTGGGACGTCAACACAAACCGCATATAGCCGAAACATAACTCTGAGAATACAACCACCACCACCACAAAACCACCAAACAGTCACCACATTGCACCTCCAAAACCCGGACAATAGAAGACATGGCGAAAATACTGTCAGTCACCGACAATGACGATCCACACGGAGTTAGCATACTGCCAAGTAGGACTAGCCGTTGTAGACCGATGCAAGCCACGTAGCTCTACCACAATTGGATCCGCTTGCATCGCCTCTTAAGACATTGTTTCGCACCGGACTAGCCACCGCCAAGCGAGGCTAGCTGTCCTAGTAGGATTAGACCTAAGCACTTTTTGGCCGGGGAAATAAAGCCCAAAAACAAATTTCTCGGTCCGAGCCCGGCCCAAACTAGTTAAATGAACTATTTTCTCATTAAAAAAGATAGGGAAGCCTGAGCCTGACCCGGGCACGGTCCGAGTCCGGCCATAGCTGTCCATGGGACAGGCATGGGCGGGATTTTTAAAGCCCGAGGAAACCGGGGTTTTTCGTTGGGCCAGCCCAAGCCCAGCCGGGCCCGCTATTTGATCATGTCTAAGTATGCTGCAAGCAGTCAAGCCAAAGCGTGAGCAACCTCTAGCATTAACCAAACCCCGACACCCAAAACCATCTGGCAAGTCCCCTCAAAAAAAAATCTGGCAAGTCTACCAAAGTAGAAGTGCCACAAGTCTAGCATTTACTTGGTTTCTACCGGTTGAAAAGATTCAACCGATTGCAACTCTCGAAGAAAAAAAAGGAGAAGGGTAGCCGACGGTGGTGGCGGGCGGCGCCGGCCGCGGGCAGCGGTGGCCCATTCGGTTGGGCGGGGCGATCGCGAGCTTGGTTAGCGCGGGGGGTGGCAGCAATGGCGGACCCGGCGGTTGGGAGGCCGTCGGGAACGAAGGCAGGCAAGCAGGGCAGGGGCAAGCGGAAGGCAGGCGGGGCAGCACGAGGTGGAAAATGACATTGTGACTGTCGGATCGCGATCCAACGGCCACGGTGCATCGGTTGAAATTTTGGAGATTTCAACCGGTTCAAATCTAGTCACTGCCTTTTTTCTAGTTAAAAGAAAAATAGGAACAATACCTTTACTCCTATCTATGCGCCGTGGAACGGGATCCGTCACAGTAACCGGCCGCCCTCCGCTCGACACGTACTGGGGGAGGACAGCCGACGCGGGCTCTGAATTGGCGTCTCCATTGTTGCGTCGCCCCGGTCTCACTGTAGGTGGGTCCAGCCTCTGGCGCACCGCCTCGCCTGTGCGTGGGTCCCAGTGAGGGCCGTGCATACCGTCTTCGCGGGGCGCTGCCCTTTCTCACCGCGGGTCCTTTCCCTTTTCCTTTCGGTCCTGTGGCGGCGTTGTAGGGTTAGGGGAGGGCAAAATCGCGCCGGCGGCGGGGGAGAGCTTCGGGTGGCGGGGCCGGCCGACGCCACCGTGCCCCCGGCGTGCTCCTGCCGGGCCGCAGCACTCCGCCTGCATTGCCTCTGCTCTCTACGGGTGAGGAACAGATCCGTTTGCTTGTGCGTTTCTTTTCCGATTTCCGATTTGCTGCCGTTGCTTGCTCTGATGATTCATGGCCCTCTTGTGCGCGTTCCTAGGTTCGCCGGTGCCGACGTCATGCTGATTGCCGGCCTGCGCTTTCCTTGCCTCCGCTGTTCCCTCTCCGAGTAAGGTCCAGATCCGTTTTGTTCTGCGTTTCTTTTCCTATCCCCTGCTCATGCCTACCTTGCTGATTCGTGTCCCCTTATGCGTGTTCCTCTTTTTGCCGGTGGCGACGTCGTGCTGATTGCGTACCTGTGCTCTCGCTTCCGCTGTTTCGGCAGCCGTTAGTTGCTTTCCTGGGGTCTCCGAGGTGGGTTCGTGCTGCTGCCTGGACTGCTTCCGCGAGGCAAGCTCGTGCTGCTGCCTGTGCTGCTTCCACTACTTCCACTGCAGGTTAGTAGCGGTACCATCATGTACACTTTAGGCGAGGGTAACTTTTGCAGTATGCAGTTTATGACTTTTTGGTGCCTTTGCTGTTGTTGTTGTTGTAATGCTGCATGCACTTGATCCTGCTCCATTTGTTGTTTAGTTTTGCGGCCTGCATATTGTAGATCTTGGCTGTGTTATGCTTCTTGTGTTGTGCTTGCTTTACTGGGAACAGGTTGCCTGAGCTAGAATCATCAGTTTATAGGACCAATAGCCGGCTGTCTGTGTGCATTTTCTGGAACATGGTTGCATTGTGCTTTATGCATTATGCATGCTTTGTTGACAATGGCTTGAGTGAGCTAGAATCGTCGGTTTATAGGCCACCAGACACCATTCGTGATGCTAACCTCTTCTGATGCTTTTGCTGAAGCTGTAGTTGCTTTTCCAAGAATAATGTGGCCCTTCGCTGAAAGGTTAGCCTGCTTTGTCGGTGCCTCTCACAGGAACTATGCTTTTTCTGTGACTCTTTAGATGTATGTTCCTGGTCCTTCTCAGCGCCGTTGCAGGGAGACGGACTCTTCACCTGCTAGGAATGTATGCGCTAGGTGTCCTATGCCGGATTTGGTTCAGTCAAGGCGTCGGCGTCGCGAGGAGGCTGCTGCCGCCACTTTAGCTGCTCGTGCTGCTGCTGGTTCTGGTAGAAATGTCCGCCCGCGTCTGGCTCTGCCCCGTGTTCCATTGTCCACACCCGCAGCTGCTATTTCACCTTCGGAATATGTTCCTGTTGCCCCACGACGCTACCGAGTCCTTAGTGAGTTGACCTAAAGGTCTCACCATTTTTCTCACCTATGTTCCTTGCTTATTCAGCTGCAAATTATATTTAGGAGACCATTTCTGTCCGTGAGTGCCTGTAACTATTGCGCGGCAGAATAGGGCCCGGAGGCTATAGAAGAACAGGAATAGGGCCTTAATGAAGAAAGGTTGCCTTCATTTCGGCCACATCGTTCTTTGCTTTTCGACTGTTCCTGTGCACTGAATTTTCATCCCATACAATAAAAAAAATGCAGGCTATTTCCCCTCCGAAAGTTTTATTGAACCCATAGTTGCCTTCCCAAGAGAATATGCCACTTTGCTGAAAGGTACTGTCCCCAGCCCTTTTACCGTCCTCTACCACCATTAGCGGTCTGTCTTCTTCCATCCTGCAGCAGCATTTAGCCTTTTACATCTCTGCTGCAGAAAATTATTCCGGACGTTCTTATTATGGGGGCCCGGATTATGTGTGCGACCACTGCAGCGCTGTTTTTTGGTATCAAGAGCGTGTGGTCAGCCTAAGCTCCTACATACAGATGCATATTGTGTACCATTCTTGCTGCCGCGGCGGCACTATCTCCCTTCCAAAGCATAGGCCGTTTCCTCCGCCTTTGTGTGATTTGATAAAGTTCGATGGAGGTCCTGCATCTAATAATTTCATGAGGCTTATTCGACAGTACAATTCTATGTTTGCTTTTACCTCTTTAGGAGTAGACATAGACAGATCCGTAAATACTGGTAGAGGCCCCTACATATTTCGAATCAACGGAGTGGTTCACCATCGTATTGGTTCTTTAATTCCGGTTGAAGGGAATAGACCCCATTATGCCCAGTTGTACATATATGACACTGCCAATGAGGTGCATAATAGGCTTGCTGTCCATTCTTCTGATCAAGGCAGCGATTCTGCGCCCGATGCTCAGATTGTTGAGTCGTTGATTTCTATGTTTGATCAGTGCAACCCTTTGGTTAGACAATTTCGCATGGCTCGCGATAGGCTTCTCTCCCCTACTACTCCAGATGTTCGTATCAGGCTTTTTGGCTCATCTGATACAAGTAAGGACAGGTATAGTCTACCAGCAGTTAATGAATTGGCTGCGCTCCTTGTGGGGGATATGTCCTCTTCTATGCATCCTTTTGATATAGTTCTTGAGTCACAGTAGGGGAGGTTCAAGCGTGTGCCTCCTATCCATCCAGCTCTTATGGCGCTGCAGTATCCAATTCTGTTTCCATACGGTGATAATGGCTACCAATTAGGCATAAAATTTAGAGATGCTACTGCGGGATATCGAAGTAAGCGTACCGAAGTGAGCATGATGGAATTTCATTGCTACTACCAACATTACCGTAGAGGCGAGCCAAATCCAATCCTTTGTTCCGGCCGACTTTCATAGCAGTATGGTGTTAATGCCTACTCATGTGTTGAGGCCAATAGACTTCAGTTCCACTTTTTCAATCAAAAACTCCTCCGATGTGAAACATATCAAGGAATATCTGATGCACTTTCTAGAGGTGCGTCTACGGGTAAGGATGTTGGGGTCAAAACAGTACTGCCAGCTTCGTATCCAGGGAGCAGGCGCAATCTGAATCAAAACTACCATGATTGCATGGCCATTTCTAGAGCCTATGGCTCTCCCACTTTGTTCACCACTTTCACCTGCAATGCTAATTGGCCAGAGATAGAAGAGGCGTTACGGTGTGAGCCTGGGCAAAAGACTCATGATCGTGCTGATATAACCAGCCGTGTGTTCCACATGAAACTCCAAGAATATATAGAAGATATTAGGAGTGGGGAAGCCTATGGTCCTATCACAGCTTGTGAGAATTATCGTTCCCTCAGTCTGTCTTTTTTGCTATTCATATATCAGATCCTTGCCGCATCACTGTCGCTTTCTTTGGCTATAGTTGCTGATACTATAGAGTTCCAAAATTGAGGCCTTCCTCACGCTCATATCCTTATTTGGCAAACTGATTGCAATGGTGAACTTTCAACTACCTTTGTCGACCAATTCATATCTGCCGAGCTGCCTGATCCAAATGAAGATCCTTTGGGATTTGTATTGGTACAGGAATTCATGATGCGTGGCCCTTGCGGTGACCTTGATCCAAAATGCCCGTGTATGAAAGATGGAAAGTTCTCTAAAAGGTTTCCTAAAAGCTTCCAAGATCAGACCACGTTTGATAACGACGGATTTCCTATTTATAGACGCCGAGATACCGGTGTCAAGGCCCGTAAAGGCGGTGTGGAGCTTGACAATAGATGGGTTGTGCCACATAACCTTGAAGTCCTCAAGAAATTTCAAGCCCACATCAATGTAGAGGCTTGCAACCAGTCTTACCTTATAAAGTATCTTTTCAAGTATTGTAATAAAGGTGCTGTTGCTGCAAGGTTGGGTGTTGCTGCGGACACTTCAGCAGCCATAGATAATGACATAAACAGCAGTGAGGGTGTGGATGAGATTGCTGAATACATTAAGTCAAGATATCTTTCGTGGTGTGAAGCGGTATGGCGGTTGCTTGGTTTCGAGATTCATGAGAAATTCCCAGCGGTTGAGAGGTTGCATGTGCACCTGCCTGGTTTGAATATAGTTGCTGTATCTGAAGAGGATGACCTGGAGGAGGTTGCGAACGATCTTGGTTCAAGCAAGAGTACATTGTCGGAATGGTTTGTTGCAAATCAAAAATTCCCAGCAGCACGCCAGTACACCTATTATGAGTTCCCAAAGTATTACACTTGGAACAACAAGGAAAAGGTGTGGGAAGGTCACAGGCGAGGGAACAAAATAGGCCGCCTGCGTTTTATTCATCCTGGTGTAGGTGATGCATTCTATCTTAGGATGCTGCTCATGGTTGTTAAAGGCGCATTTAATTATGCTGATGTTAGAACCTATGAGGGTATTGTGTACAACACATTTCGAGAGGCTTGCCAGGCACGTGGGCTGATTGGCGATGATAGTGAGTGGGCATCTCTATTTGATGAGGCTGTTCAGTGGGCAAACGCATTCCAGCTTAGAAGCATATTTATGACAGTTTTGGTATTCTGTGATGTGGGCAATGTGAGAGCACTTTTTGATGCCTATTGGAAATATATGGCTGATGATATTAAGTACAGGATGCAGAGAAATATTGGTAATCCTGTGTATGTTGTTCCAGACAACGTGCTATTGTCAGGTCTATTGAGAGAACTATCTTCGATGTTTTCGAATAATGGACTTTCTATGTCTTCCTACGATCTGCCTCCACCTTCTGACCTTACACATGATGAGGGTTCTAATAGGTTAGTTCTCGAAGAATTATCCTATGACAGGACAGCACTGGCTGCTGAAGCAACAGCTATGTCTTTGGCGCTTAACAGCGAGCAGCGTGCTATTTATGACACTGTGATACACAATGTGTGCCAACGCCAGTCCGTTGTATACTTCGTGTCTGGACATGGTGGCACAGGCAAGACTTTTTTGTGGAGGACGATTCTTGCAAGGCTTAGGTCCCAGGATCATATAGTTTTGGTTGTTGCATCTTCAGGAGTTGCTGCTTTGCTAATGCCTGGAGGGCGAACAACCCATTTGAGGTTTAGAATACTGCTAGATATACATGATAGAAGTATGTGCAATATAGGTAGAGGGACCATATTGGCTGCCCTTATACAGAAGACATCACTGATTATTTGGGACGAAGCGCCCATGACACATAGATTTTGCTTTGAAGCACTGGACCGAACTCTTAGAGACTTGCTCTCTGCTGATGACCCCTCCAACACAAACAAACCCTTTGGTGGTGTGCCTGTACTATTAGGTGGTGATTTCAGACAGGTGCTTCCTGTAATTCAGGGAGCGGATCGTTCTCAAATATTGAATGCTTCCCTAATCAGATCACCTCTCTGGAAACATGTCCAAGTACTAAAATTAACAATTAACATGCGTCTTTCCAACCCAACACTCACCCCCATAGAAAAAACCTGTATGTCTCAATTTGCGCAGTGGGTGTTAGATGTAGGTGAGGGGAAAGTTTCAGTACATAGAAAGGAAGGAGAGACCGAAGATACATGGATTAGCATACCTAATGATATAGTTTTGCTTCCAGAGGGTGACAAAATTTTGGCTGTTATTGATGCTGTTTACAGTGATTTTGGCAGCTCTTTTGCCTCTGTGCCCTACCTAGCACAGAGGTGCATAGTCTGTCCTGTAAACACGGTTGTTGATGAGGTCAATGAAATTATGGTGGACAGAGTGACTGGTGAGTCCAAAGAATATCGGAGCTATGATCAAATTGCAAACTCCATAGAGATGCCATCTGACTACGAGATGTTATACCCGCCTGAAGTGCTCAATTCTATAGTACTCAACAACTACCCGCAGCATTGCCTCTTGCTCAAGGTTGGTATTCCTGTAGTCCTCCTACGGAACATTGACCAAGCCCAGGGACTTTGCAATGGAACAAGGCTACTGATTAGGAGACTAGGAGATTGTATTCTTGAGGCTGAAATTATGACCGGAACCAACATTGGTGCGCTGGTAGGGATACCCAGAATAGTTCTCAATGGCACAAGCCCACGTTGGCCTTTCACATTACAGCGACGGCAGTTTCCTATTAGAGTTTGCTATGCCATGACAATAAACAAGTGTCAAGGCCAAACACTCAAACAAGTGGGTGCATATCTACGGGAACCAGTTTTCACTCATGGGCAACTATATGTTGCTATCTCAAGGGTGACATCCCGTGAAGGCTTGACAATGGTTGTTGAAGATGAGAGAGGCGCTGCAACATCAAACACGAGAAATATTGTTTATAGGGAAATCTTAGACTCTGTGTAACTCTTCTGTGTGGATATTTTGCTTATATGATCTTCTATGTGTATTCTGTCCGTTGTAGCCATGTAGCGTCCATAGGCTCTTTTTCCTGTTTCTGAATATTTTCTTGTGTTCTCGATTTGCCCACACACTTTTCCTTACACTGCAGATTTATTTTTCTTTCTCGCTATAACTGTTATCTGCAAACTGTGAATGTAGGATGGCGTGCATTCCATTGAAGAGGGTCTGCCCAGACCATTCCCGCTGGAAAGTCAATGTCAGAGCAGTTAGGTTCTATGAAAAGTTCACAAATGACCAGCCACCGAAGCTGTCCAGATTTGAATTCATCATGTTGGATGAGGAGGTATAGTTTGCTATACACAGCAGCAATGCTTTTTACAGTTCCCCATGTACCTTCCATCACATTAATGATACCTATCTATACTCAGAATGTGGCCATGGAGGCTACCATCCCAGCAAAATGGATTGATGAGCAAAGGCCCAAGCTTATAGAAGGCAGGTTGTACACCATACAATACTTTGAGGTTTGCAATGCAAGAGGAATGTATCGTCCTGTTGATCACCCATATATGGCTCGCTTCACCAAACACACCAGGATCAATGAGGTCAGCGCAGTGCCTCCAAAATCTCCGATGTATGCATGCTCCATCACACCATTTCCTGTGCTCCGTGCTAGAGTGGGTAACAGAGAACAGATGTCAGGTATGATATGCTATTTCTAATTCCAGAACACAGTGTCTCCTGTTTGTTTCTTCCGCTCTACCATACCTAACAATGTTTTTAAACCTGCAGATGCTATAGGCCTTTTTACCAAGTGCTCACGCATGACAAAGCAATCAACAAGACATGGAGTCCAGTCATTAGTCAATGTACACATTACCGATGGCAGGTATCCTCATACGCTTCAGGACATGTGTTCTTATACGCTGTGTAGGCTCTCTCCATAAATACCAGGTCCTCATATAATTCATGCTGGAAATTCCTGTTTTTGCTGAGACAATATTGTACTTGCTCTGTGGGGCTCGCACGCAGAGAGATTCGACGCACAGTCGCTCATGGAAATGAGCAAGAGTAGTCCTGTGGTGCTTCTTTTTCTTGGTGTCACTTCAAACACTTTCGATGGTATGCATCTTTACTATTGTATCAAGAATTGCCCAGATCTTGCCAATTAGCTGAACTTTCGATATCAAATAAGGTCACCTCACGCTTCAGTGCTCCGCAACCTACATGTGGTATGTGAATCTTGAGCTGCCAGAAACAGCGCTGCTGCATCAGAGGTAAATTCCAGAATTATTTGGTCAGCCCATTGAAAGTCTCTAATTAAACAAACTATGTAGACCTCCTTTGTGTTCTGTTGGTGCAATATGCTGATCATTACTTGCACAACCAGTTTTGGAAGTGCTGTTGGGCAGGCATATTGGATAGGTGAGGAGCATCACAATCAGCCTCAGATTACAACTGTCGCTGAACTTTCAGCCATCGAAAATCCGCATGAGGCAGAGGCATGTTTTCTCCCACAGAACATTTTAATTCCCTATTCTGATTTCGGCACAGCGCCTGTTTCACACTTTGTTTCCTTCAGGGCAACAAATACAAAGTCACAGCAAGGATTAAGGAATTAGTCCCAAACCAGCAGTGGTGGTATTTGGCCTGCAACAAATGCAAGAGAACCACAAGGCCGAATGGAGATAGCTATAGATGCTATGACTCCACATGCATTGGCACAGACGCCATTCCAAGGTACACTACTGCAATATTCATCCCCCAGATCACATCGCAGTCCTGTGCAATTGAAATTATACTGACTAAACGAAAAACCTGTTGCAACTTAGGTACAAAATTCCTTTCCTTGCAATTGATCCCGAGGCTGCTGCAGGGATTGAAGAGAAGACAATTGAAATGATCTGTTTCGGAGCAGTTGCGGATGAGATGGTTGGACTAACAGCTGACAACCTTGTGAGTCTTTCCACAGATGTTCAAGGATATATTCCTGAACAGATCAAAAGAATGTATGGTGCCAGATATGACTTCGACCTGAGTGTGCCGAGAGGTGCTGTTCGATTTGGAAAAACAACTTTCAGAATTGATTCTTTCACAAGAATTGCTGAGCTTGAAGAGCAAGCGACTGCTGAAGTGCCACCGCGTATGTATCTGGTTCTATTTAGGTGCTGCTTTTCTTTTTCACTGCAAAATTCTGAATGACAGCTAACCTTGCATTTTTCTTGCAGCAGTTGCTACCACGACCGCTTCTGAAGTAATCAAGCCACATGCTGTGTCTGTGCACTCCAGTCAATCTGATCTAGCAACCAGGAATGCCTCTACACCTGTTAAGGTACAACATAACTTCCATTCACCACTGATATCATACATGCCTCTTGCATTTGTAAACTCATAGACAGGATGCTCTGGACAGGCCCGCACTGCAGACACCCATCACGCCCGCCCTTCCCAAGGTCCAGCATCCTTCAAGATTGCTGCCACTCCTATTATTTTGGCAGCCAGTAACCTTATCTCCAATAGCTAAATTTATAACCGATGCAGGAAAAGCGTCCCATTGCTGTAACCAACACAGAAGCGGGGCTTGAGGACAGTGACTGTGAGACCAGGTCACTTCTTTCTCATCTCATTTCCATACAAGCACTTGCCATCCGAGACAAACTCATACCTGATTTCTGTTTTTGGTTTCCAGCATGCCTTTCGAGAAAAAGCCACGTGCAGCAAGGAAACTATCCATGACTGTCAGCGAGGACGATGAGTAGGCAGCCCAGCGTACTAATGTAGATTAAGGCTACAATAGTTATTAGTGTGTACTCTATGACACGTAGTGTATCTAGAGCTTGTGAAACGAGCCCAGATGGCCAGCAACTCAGCCTCTCTGATATGCTGTCGCACTGCCTCTTTTGAGCCTAACTATTTGTAGCCTTCTATGCCCAGACTGCAATGTTTGGAATGTGGATTTGCGACTGCGAACTGTTATTAACTGTACTGGTAGTGTGCGATGCATGTCTTGCAACGTCCTCATCCTGCAACGTCGATGGAGGGGTCAGTGCTCTATCTAATTAATTGCTGAGGGACTTAGAATCATCCTGTCATACATCCAAATTCCTATGGCCCAGCCCATTTACTTTGCGGCCCTGTTCCACCAATGTTTCCTTCGATTCCTATTTCTCCATACCAGCCATACCTAGACCAAACCGCCAACAGTATCCACTGGCCGGTTTTGGCCATCTACCTCTCAATAATCGACACGTCGCTGAACTCCTCAGACAGACCTACATATACTGTAGCAGCCTTGGATTCCCTGTTCCTCAACAGCCACCATGGAGCACCACCAGCTGCTGAACCCAAAGAAAAGAGTTCTCAGGGAGTGGACCGTGCACGGAGCAGCTGCCATGGACCAGGTGGTGATTTGCATTCTCTTTGTGCGACAGATAGAGCCAACCACCTTAGCCTCTTCAGAGATACAGTGCAGATTCGACATTCTCTTTTTCTTTCATGAGCACGTTCAACATGTATCAATATTGTACAGAAACATCTAATCTAATCTACTAGCTGTTCTGCTTTTTCAGATCGAGGGCGATGGTGGCATTGGAAAAAAAGATGCTCGCCTCCAGGCAGCCGTCGAAGATTCGGTCGGCCATGGCATTCTTGGGATCAGGCCAGGCAAACGCGATGTACGTGCGATCATCTCCAAAAAAAAGTTTCTTCCCGCCTCTCTGTAGATCTTTGACATCAATATTCAATTAGCTTCTTTTGTATTTAATGTGTTGGAAACAGGTGGACAACTCGGGCGGCTCCACGGCACACACTGAAGCTTTCTTGCATGCCCCTGTTCTGATCAAGACAGAGATGGAACAGGCAGTAGCTTTTCCAAACCCAAGGCGTGGCCCAGGAGCAGATCTGTTCGGGAATGTTTCAGGCTTCACCGTCAGCAATGCCATGCTCAGCTCTCTCTTCTTTCCTGAAGCTGTCAAAAAAGAAACGGTAATCCACCTATTCCCAATTCTCCCAGGCTTAGATCTGCCACATTTTTCGCTAAACATGCTGTTTTCCCTATCTATATCATTTAACCAGGATCGTTTGTGCTGGAGCAATGAAAAATCCCCTCTTGATCTCTCTGATGACTCTCTCCTGACTTCACCGGTCCTTATAGAGCCTAAGGTATAAACCTATCCTCTCTACTAAATCTATCCACCTTTGAATATGCCTGTGCATTTTTTTCTCCTGCTAATTTAATCTGGCATTTTCTAAAAAAATAGTGTGGCAGTAACTCAGATGTTGCTTTCAACTATTAACTATGCAAGCTTCTGAGCCCAGAAAAATTAGCTATTAGGGATCCAACCAAATCAGCTAATGGAGTAGTTCATTGCCTGATTGAACCTAGCTAATCCTAGCTAATGGTTTGTAAAATCCTTTTAAACCCTGATCCACACCCCCCCCTCCCCTGAATTAGGCGATAAAAAATTATAGGTTTACCAAATTAGCTAATATCTTATGAATCCAGACATAACCAGCTAATGGTTAGCTATAATAGAAACTGTTATCAATTAGCTACCTAATCATTAGTTGAGAAATATCCAAGCTAGGCCTATCTTCAAAGTAGGAGGTACTCAATCACATTATACAAAAAAAAAAGTCATTGGTGCAGTTTCGAAACACTAAAACGACTAATGTTTGTACGGCAACTAACTAAAAAAAATTTGTATGCTGTTAATGCAGATGCACAGCGGTGTTCGGGTCTCTCGACGCCTCATCCTCAGCCAGGTTATGGATGGTCTCAAACTGAAAGTGCACAGCTCGGGATATGACTCTACCTTGCAGGGCCTCAACATGGAAACAGCCTGGATGCATGTAGATCTGCCATGTGGAAACAAGCCTGGACCAGATTCAACCACTGTCATCTTTGGTAGTCCACAACCCTCTCAAAGTGAAGCTGATGAAAGTGCATGCCAAGCAGTCCTCAGTTACTACTGCAATGCTAGAGATGTAAGCATCGACGACTTCAGTCACAATGTTCTCAAACTGAAGCAAGAGGAGTTGGATGCAAGCAAATTTTTTTGTGGTGCCATGCAAGATAAAGTAGTTCGTCTGGTTTTGGAGCGTGATGCAGCTCTGGCTGCTGTTCAGAGCCACATTCAGAGTACAGATGTGAAGCTCCATGGTTTAAGTGAGACTTTCATCAAGAAGAAACAGGATGAGCTCAACAATGATTTCTTCTATGAGATCCTGCAAGACAAAGTCACTGATCTACTTCGAGATCGTAATATTCAGAGAGAGCGCTACAACAACTTAGTTCATGGGCTGGCTGCTATCTGTGACAGCTTTAGTGATCTGCTACCGCTCAAAAGGCTTGATGTTGATCAGACCATCTCTGAATTCAGCGACACAGGATTCATCTTTAGCGGCAGTGCAACCAATCCAACTCGCATTAACCAGCTTGCTTTGTCTCTCCTGAAGATCCTGCGTGAAGGGATCATCTATGAGATCAAGCACGCCACCACTCCATACTGTAGGTTACTTAAAATCTCTAAAATCATCTGTTTACTCGGTTATGTTGTGCTTCCACACTCAACTAATCAATGGCCAAATTAATTGACCTTGCAGGAGGACATGGACGTTCCACCCACTGTATATACCCACCTAATGCTACTACCTCTGTCTTGCAATCACAAAGACAGCAGCAGCCTCTTCAGATGATGGTTTCTTTTGCGTGCTTTAGCGTTTGGCACGGATGACTATGGTACAACGCTTTTTTTGGCAGTCGTCTTTTGAAAAACTATTACAGCATTCTTTTGGGTGTTCCAGTGTGACACACCACTTACAACATTAATCCAAAATGTGGTTCCGAGGACAACTTTGTATCAACTGTGCACACAAACTCTTAGAAACCAGCTCCGGAATCATCATCAGCATGCTGCAGCCAGGTACATGATCCGCCTCCTGCACTGAAGATAGCGCTGAACAAGAACCTGCTGATGTCTCCATGCTGGTTTCGCCTTTGTGTGTGTTTGGTTGACCGAAATTGCTGTTACAACTGCACTTCATGGCCTGTTTGGTCTGTACTAGCGCCTATTACCTCAGCATCACAGCTGTAACTGTTGAATGCGGCTAGAAATTTCTGGGTAAACCTGTATCCCAGCTGGCAAACTCTATGTTGCCTGTGATCCTTCTAATTGGAACTCCGCTATGAAGGCACCAATTTATGCTATATTTGACATTTTCAATTTTCTTACAGAATTTTATATTTATTTATTTCCATCCCACTGAAAGCGACAACTAAAAGAAAACAAGATGCTTCAGATAGCAAATTTTCATTCCACTTAAACCAAACACATAGTACTACAACAAGAACAACACACAAGAGCAGATAAGCTCCACTACCCATTTTGAGCCATACAAAACATTGTTGCAGTTTCTGTTCTACCAAAAACACAACTACAGCCGTCTCAGTTCTCATCCATCCACTCAGTACAAAGGTCTTCCACTGCAGAAGTAGCAGTCCTCCCGCTCTCTTCAGCCCAGACAGCAGCTCCATGAGCAAGTACCCCAATAGACGTCCCTGAAGAACCACTGACGGCGGCAACAGTGATCTGTTCCAGCGCCTGGCGGACCGTCTCCAGATGATCAACTGATTGAACCCAATCAGACTTAAGCATCAGATTGGTCCTGCGAAGACTTTCGTTCTCCTTTCGTAGGCCCTCTGCGTTACTGAAATTGAAATCGTCGATCACAACACCAAAATCGCGCTTTGCCGCAAGAATCAGTGCATCAGCTGCGGCCTCCTCGGCTCCATCCTTCGTCATTGATGCAGAGCCTGTTGCCGAGGGTAAACTCATCAATCTCATCTTCTAGGGGAACAACCACAAAACCCGTTGCCACATAAAGACCATCAGAGCTGCTAAATGAATAGAAAGGGCTGGAGCCCTCTAAAGCCTTGACCACAGCATTCAGAATCATATGGCGAGATACATACGCAATAGCACCTCCATCTACACAGATGCAAAATCACATTACTTGTGGAACGAATTGGAACACAGCACAGTATAGTTTCACCTTCAGATTCCCGGCCCAGAGGTCGGCCGTGCACGCCGGCAACGATCGCCATCACCTGAACGCGGAGACCCTTAGCGGCTCTTCGCAGGCACTTCCACTGGCTCCACACACAAAAGACACAGACCTCTCTTCTGTTCCTACGACACAGCACCACCATCCATTAAAACAAATGCCTTGCCTTGGCTCCAACGAAACCACTGAAACAAACCGACCTCCATGCCTCCATCAAACCGCCTCTGTCCCATCCGTGCCATCCAACCGACCTTTAGGACTCTGCACGACCAATAACAAAACCGGCGTGTAACAGAAGCCCAGCCCAAAAGAACCACGACAGCCAGCAGCAACGGTCTAGCCCAAACTAAGAAAAACTTCAGCCCATACACGGCAGTGAGACCACAGTCAGGGCATCCAGTCCAGCATGGCGTGAGGGGCGCGACGGGAGCACTCGAGCGCTCCCTGGGCGACACGTGTGTGGACAAGCCCGACGCGGGCCCTGGAGACGTCGTCTCCTCCTCGCACGCCGCTTTGGCATCTGGCCCCGCATCGTACCAGGCACGACCGCGCAGCAACGCCTCCCATCAGCTCCGCTCGCCAGCTCTCCCGCTTCAGTGCCGCCCCTCCCACCCCCGCGCGCAGCGCCAGGCCTGCGTGGGGCCATGGCGGAGGCGCCGCCCATCCCCTTCTACCTCCGCCGCGCATGGGACAGACGCGGAGCAGCATGGCGGGGATGCGGCGGCTGGCGCACTGCGGGCAAGAGCAGCGGCGCGGGCCTGCGACGGCCGGTGCGCGGCGGGTGCGCGGGCGGAGCGCCGCCGCCACGGCCAGCCGGCGTGCAGGTCCTCCCTCCCCCTCGAGGTCCGCCGCCCCTGCTCGAGCTTCGCCGCCCCCTTCTCTCCAGCAGCGTCGCCATGGGGGCGGTGCTGGGAGCTCCAATCGGCGTCGCTGGGAGCTCCAGGCGGAGCCCGCCCCCGGCGGCGGTCTCCCTCCGGCCGCGCGAGGGAGGGGCGGCGGTTCGCATCTGTGCATGCGGAGGCCGGGAGGCGGAGCGAGGGCGGAGACTGGGAACGCTACGCGCGAGGCAGAGCGATGCGTGGGTCGCGGAGGTGGAGCGATGCCTGCGGCGCGGAGCTGCGGAGGAAGGTGACGAGTGGGTGCGGGTGAATGCTGCTGGCTGCCTAGGGTTCAGGATAATGGGTCATGGGTTTCCTTTACGTGGGTTGCTGTTGGCCCTCATTAAATCCACTGCGGCATTCTAGCCGGCGCGGCGTAGCGCGCGTATGACCTAGTAACCAACAATCATCAAAGGACCAAGCAGCCAAAAACCAAAATCCACACAAGCCGTTCCGTAACCGCCAAGGGCCAAAGCCGCCAACCACTACTGCCTTTATAAATAGGCCCCCTACTATTCCGGAACGAACAGACACGCCCTCCACGCATTTCCACCTCCACCCTCTAGTTGTTGCAGAATCACGAATCAGCCCCTGCGCTTCCCTTTTCGGCAGGCTTTTCCCGCCAGGATGGCCTCCGGTTCAGGAAAGGACCAAGATGACATCCAAACCCAAGAACCGGTACACGGGGAGCGCGACGAGTCCAGCGACGCCGCCGCCGCCGCCGTAGTCGCAGCAGCCGCCGATGCGGCAGAGGAAGCCGCAGCACCGCCTGCCCCCGCTCCGCCCTCCGAGCGCCCCCAAGAAAGCCCCGTCCATGGGCCACCGGGAGGCGGGGCCGGGGGCGGAGGCCAGAGCCCATCTGCCGCCGTCCCGGTGGAGGCGGCGACGGTGCCCACCGAGTCGACGCGCATCGATATAAAAAAGGTATTCTACGAACTGTTGCTGGAGAACAAGACGAAACTGGGCCAGGGATCGGCCGACCCGGACGAACCGGAGGGGCGACAGGCGGAGCAGGTGCGATTTCTTGGGTCTTCGAAGTGGGTTCTTGAGCTTTCCTGCTTTCTTGCGATTCGAGAGGTGGAATCTTGTTGTTCTTGCGAAATCTTGGGGATGATTTGGTGTAGTGGAGCCAAGAAATTGCGTATAGCGTCTTAGGAGCGGAATCCTTGAGCAGATGTTTGGGCCAATTTGTCTGTCTGCCTTGATCGATCTTGCAGCGAGTTATGTAGGGGCATGTTCTTGCCCTGTTGTATTCAATATTTTCAGTTCTGTGTGATGTAGTGCTTCCAAGTGTAGTGAAAACTGTTAGGGACAATCTGTGTGTTCATTTGAGATGTCATAAATGGGTGTACTTTCACTAGATCATTGGCCACTTAAATAGCTGGTTTTAGCCCTTGGCTGGTTGATTTCTGAAACTGGCTTACGGCCCAAGCATATTCATATAAATGACCTACAAGACTACAGGAGTTTGTGTTTTGTGATTGCTGATCCCTTGCTTGAATGTTTGATCTCGATGTTTAACTCTGGAGTAGGTGAAACCGCCGAAAACATCACCTGAACAAGTGAAGAAGAAATCGGCCTGGAGCAAGGTTAAAGGAAGCATCAGAAACAGGGTATGGCCTGAGTATTTCTAATCTTTTTTACTTGTGATTGTGGGCTAGTGCGATCACTATTGTGCCAATTTTCGTGTTTGAGATGTGGGATTAGGATGCCTATGTCTTAGTTTATCTGTGCCTATATGAAGCCTTGAGATGATTAAGTCTAATCATGATAAGAAATCTTTGTTCAACCTGGTGCCAGAGATGAAAGAATTGGGAATGTTATGGAAATTCAGTTATCTGTTCTGCTCAGATTCCATGATTCTTGCTTACGCGCCAGCCTCTTCTGTTGATATGGAATTTAAAGAAAAGCAATGATATTGTGTGATGTGTTGAAATTTTTAAAAACATAAGGTGTTCTTGTTTGTGTTTAAATGATGGTCGGTGTGGTGTTTTTTCCTCATTGTACCATAAAATGTGCTGATACGTAATGTTCTGATTCTTCTATAACTTTTGTAATATACCATTGGCCGAGACAATAAGTTCTTGGATATTTTTGTACTATTGTGTAAGTTCCAATATCCATTTCCATTGTTTCCTTGTGCAAACTGTTTGATCTCAGTCTTAATTATTTACGATTGCAGCTAATTCGTGCAAAAATTGCGGATGTTGACCCATTTCTTATGTAACAGTTTTCGGGCAGGATAGGAAAGCAAAAGTGTTGCTCCGATGAAAACTCCATAGTAATGGAACCTCATGTGCATCACGAGGTTTGACTCCATATAAAATTTATGTGCCTCTTCTAATTGTCAAGTATTGGATTGTAACGGGACCAAATTAGCCTTGAATTTCTACCAAATTTTGGAGATGTGACATATGTGTTTTGTTTTCTTTCACAGAATAACAACCAACCACATATCAGCGTAGAGATTACATTTATTAATGGCTTGTAGAAACATTTCATTAAACTGTGGATACTTGAAGGCATAACAAATCGCCATCCAATTTTAAATATGTTTCTTCCTGTTTCAAATCATTATGATTTGAATTCCTTTGGTCATGTGTTTGGTGCAGATAATCCCCATGCTCAGGATCATTCCGCATTACAATCTCCTCGAAATGGTAGCTGGACGAGGAGAACTATTTCTTACAAATGCACTGAACCTTCATCGTGCCTACTATGGATTTAGGCCAGTACATGGAGATGGAGAGTGTTTCTACAGGAGCTTCATATTTTCCTACCTTGTAAGTATCCTTCACCCTTTTCCTTAGAATAAGTATGTTTCACGGTTAACACCTACTTTATGCCACCGTAAAACAGGAGCAAGTTCTTGATAGGCAGGATGCACATGAGGAACGTCGTCTTCTTGCTGTTGTTAAAACACTGGCTAGGCAACATGCGCGCCTTGCATTGACCTCCGAATTTTCCATGACCCACAAGGTTAGCTCACACCCTCTCCAACTTTTGGTGTTTCTGAGATAAACATTCCCAAGGAATGCTTTTCTTGAAGTTGCGTCAAGCTCGATCTGGCATCTCACTTTCCTTTCTTATTTATGATTTGCAGGATATGCACCGTTGTTTCATAGTATTGGCATTCTGCATGCCATCACAATTATACACCCTGTTGACATATTCAAATTTAAATTTACTGAAAATGTGACGGTCGAATGCTAACAAATATGCATGTAGAGATCAGTTCGCTTTCACAGAACTCCAGTAGTGGGATATAACAATAGAAATAAAAGAAGACATACTTCTTGCTTACACGGATATAATCCACTCATGCTGCTTCGTGTGGTCATCTGATCCAAACGGAAGGAAAAAAATGTTTTCTTTCATGGTACTCCATTATAAGATACTTTCTTTCTTAACTACTATATTATTAAATTTGTGTTTACTGGTTGAAGATTCAAGCTTCTCAGAAGACTGTTATCGTGGTGATATCTGTCCATATGTTGTTCTAAAGGATAAGCATTGTTGCAAGATTTAGTGATTTTCTGATTCTTTCAGGCATTTAAGAAGTTGATAAAGAAAGTAAAGAGATGGAAGCATGTATCAAACAGTCGCAGGTTTCTGAAATGTTTTGTTTTTCTGCTAGCACATCAAAGTGTTACTGCCCATGAATTTCACTTAAGTTACTGAACATGTGCCTTCTTTTCAGCTATTGCAGACAGAGACTTCTTGAGTTCTTCAGCGGTTATGAGACGACAAATGACAGTGAGTAAAATACCCCATCTAGAACCAAACATCCCTTACTCCACTTGATCCTAGTTCACTGTTCTAACACATGTTTTGTCGGTCAGTTTTTTCTTTCCTCAGAATAGTAGCAGCTGTCTGGATATGCTCGCACAGTGAACAGTTTGAACCAAGTATACCTGAACTCAGCGAAGATTTAACCCTCAGAGATGTAAGTTTCTCCGCCACTTTGGCTTGGGACCCTGCGTTATGGGGTACTACCTATTAGTTCTGAATTGCCAAGGCATCTGTTTCACAAAACCTGACACTAATTCTACCTGCACCTTTCTTTTGTTTGAGAACAGTGGTGCTTTCGCGAAGTTATTCAGCGTAAGATCTACACAGATCATGTTCAGATAACTGCATTAGTCACCGCTCTCGGGGTGCCACTCCGAGTGGAGTACCTCTCACAAACAGAAGGCCAAGACCTCTACGCTGGTGGCCAAGACTTCCAAGATGACACGCCTAGATGTGGATGCTGGCCACGCCATCGTCATCATGAAGTGCCCCGTGTGACCGTGCTCTTCTCAAGTACTCACTACGATATCATGTACCCGTACCCTCATGATGAGAGCTCAACTAGTCGGGGAAGTTTGGTTTGGAGTCCCATGTCAACAGATTATCGAGTTGGCCGCAGTGGCAAGAATTCATGTCAACAGATTGACCAAGATGGTCTGGGGGCCTGTATTGAAGATAGCTATTGTCAAAAGACTTCCCTGCTAGAGCTAACTGCCGAGAATCCAAGTCAACAAACTGGTCGGAGTAGCTGCAGTGCTAAGAATATAAATCAGACATCTGGATATGTAAGTGCTAATTTCCTGCATTATATTGTTTTCAGCACGAAATAGTTTCCGAATCTGTTGTACTCTTTTCGGCCTGTCTAGGCCCTTCTTCTTAATCAATATAATAAGCAACTCTCGTGTTCGATTAAAAAAAAACACGAGATAGTTTCCGCATAGTTTTCTGTGGACTATCCATGTTTGCTTTCAGTAATTTGTGTTCTACTTAAAAAATCCTAACGAATTTCGATGCCTTTAATTTAGTAGACCATATTAATTTATGATTTCTATATCACAGCTTCCACAATCAGCTTTTGTTTGGATGACCCAAAATCAGGTGACAGTTTGTCAGGAGCTACCATTATATTTTAAAAAATATTAGAATTTAAAATATTATTACAATGCAAGTTTTGTTGTCAAAATGGACTAAATTTCTCCCCTTGATAATCCAATCACACCAATTTGTTTTCTGATTTTTTTATTACATGTAATTTGTTTACTATCTCTCTAGGAAGCGCTACAAGCTCTTGAGCCAGCAGAGGTCCGGAATGGTTCCTGTGGAGCTGTTATTACTGCCAGTATAAGGCTCGGGATATTACTTACCTTGTCAGTCTGCAATCCAGTTCTTGACTGGTTTGCATGCCGCTGCTTTGGGAAACGACGGCCACAACCCCCTCTACCAGAACACAGCTGGTTATCTGTTATGGGTAAACCTATCATTAACATCGACTGTAAGTGCTGCTACCCATTCTTCCATTTGCAGTTAGCCTAACCTTGATGTCTCACTTAGATGGAATATTGAATGAATGAATCGTTCCATGTGCATTGCAGCAAGCTGTGCTATTTGTGCTAGCACTATGTGTATTGAGGCGCAACATAGGTTGTGTTTTGAACGATTGCACGGAAAAGAATCTTTCAAATTCAAGGCCAAAGTACCTAAGGAACTTAAAACTATTTGCTTCAAAAGAGGTATCTGGAGCAGTGAACATGGAGCTCCGGTGTTGGAGGTGCTTAGGGTGATTACTGATTTAGGGGGTATCCTTACTGAAAGAGATCCAAATAGAATATATCTTCCAATCGATGGGTTCATTTATCAGATTATGAATCAATATTTTGGAGAGTACAATTTCATGTGTATGCTCTATGCATACGGTCCCCTCATTGGCAATTTATGGGCTGCAAATGAATATTATGATGATACAGTCGGTGATCAAGTATACAGAGGAAGATCAAAAGAGTTCAGGACCCCTGCATTTGGTGAATATCATTCTGTAGTCTGCGTCTCTTACAAGTATGACATGGAAACAGAGGAATTGTATGTCAGAATAATGGATAATCACAAAGATGACGGTCCTCTGAGGTGGATTCTTTTTGAAGCCTTCGACGAGTTCATCCTTCCTCTGCTGACCAAACCAGTTGGACTGCATCAGCTTCACAAGAAGCAAAAAAAGGATAAGCGTGATATCTCTTCTTATGTCAGCCACCGGTTGTCCACTTGGGAGAGAACGGTCACTACGTGGCTTATTATGCGTGAACTCAAGAGATATTACAATCCTGAAAGCAAAAGTGGTGGCCTCAGAAACCGGGTATGGCCTGAGTATTTCTAATCTTTTTACTCGTAAATGGTGGCTAGTGCGATCACTATTATGCCAAATTTTGTGTTTGAGACGTGGGATTGGGTTGTTTCAGTTTATTTGTGCCTATATGAAACCTTGAGATGATTAAGTCTAATCATTACAAGAAATCTTGTTCAACCTGGTGCAGAGATGAAAGCATTGGGAATGTTATGGAAATTCAGTTATCTGTTCTGCTCAGATTCCATGATTCTTGATTACGCGTCGGCCTCTTCGGTTGATATGGAATTTAAAGAAAAGCAACGATATTGTGTGATGTGTTGAAATTTTTTAAAAAACATAAGGTGTTCTAGTTTGTGTTTAAATGATGGTCGGTGTGGTGTTTTTTCTTTATTGTACCATAAAATGTCCTGATAGGTAATGTTCTGGTTCTTCTATAACTTTTGTAATATACCATTGGCAGAGACAGTAAGTTCTGGATATTTTTATACTATTTTGTAAGTTCCAATACCCATTTCCATTGTTCCTCAAGCGAACTGTTTGGTCTCAGTCTTAACTATTTACAATTGCAGCTAATTCGTGCAAAAATTGCGGATGTTGACCCATTTCTTATGTAACAGTTTCCGGGCAGGATAGGAAGGCAAAAGTGTTGCTCTGATGGAAACTCCATAGTAATGGAACCTCATGTGCATCACGAGGTTTGACTCCATATAAAATTTATGTGCCTCTTCTAATTGTCATGTATTGGACTGTAACGGGACCAAATTAGCCTTGAATTTCTACCAAATTTAGGACATGTGACATATGTGTTATTTGTTTTCTTCACGGAATAACAACCAACCTCATATCAGTGTAGACATTACATTTATTAATGGCTTGTAGAAGCATTTCATAAAACTGTGGATACTTGAAGGCATAACAAATCGCCATCCAATTTTAAATATGTTTCTTCCTGTTTCAAATCATTATGATTTGAATTCCTTTGGTCATGTGTTTGGTGCAGATAATCCCCATGCTCAGGATCATTCCGCATTACAATCTCCTCGAAATGGTAGCTGGACGAGGAGAACTATTTCATACAAATGCACTGAACCTTCATCGTGCCTACTATGGATTTAGGCCAGTACATGGAGATGGAGAGTGTTTCTACAGGAGCTTCATATTTTCCTACCTTGTAAGTATCCTTCACCCTTTTCCTTAGAATAAGTATGTTTCACGGTTAACACCTACTTTATGCCACCGTAAAACAGGAGCAAGTTCTTGATAGGCAGGATGCGCATGAGGAACGTCGTCTTCTTGCTGTTGTTAAAGGACTGGCTAGGAAACATGCACGCCTTGCATTGACCTCCGAATTTTCCAGGACCCACAAGGTTAGCTCACACCCTCTCCAACTTTTGGTGTTTCTGAAATAAACATTCCTAAGGAATGATTTTCTTGAAGTTACGTCAAGCTCGATCTGGCATCTCACTTTCCTTTCTTATTTATGATTTGCAGGAAAATGCACCGTTGTTTCATAGTATTGGCATTCTGGCATGCCCTCACAATTATAAACCATGTTCACATATTCAAATTTAAATTTACTGAAAATGTGACGGTCGAATGCTAACAAATAAGCATGTAGAGATCGGTTCGCTTTCACAGAACTCCAGTAGTGGGATATAACTATAGAAATAAAAGAAGACATACTTCTTGCTTACACAGATATAATCCACTCATGCTGCTTCGTGTGGTCATCTGATCCAAAAGAAAGGGGGGAAAAACGTTTTCTTTTATGGTACTCCCTTATAAGATACTTTCTTTCTTAACTACTATCTTATTAAATTTGTGTTTACTGGTTGAAGATTCAAGCTTCTCAGAAGACTGTTATCGTGGTGATATCTGTCCATATGTTGTTATAAATGATAAGCATTGTTGCAAGATTTAGTGATTTTCTGATTCTTTCAGGCATTTAAGAATTTGATAAAGAAAGTAAAGAGATGGAAGCATGTATCAAGCAGTCGCAGGTTTCTGATATGTTTTGTTTTTCTGCTAGCACATCAAAGTGTTACTGCCCATGAATTTCACTTAAGTTACTGAACATGTGCCTTCTTTTCAGCTATCGCAGACAGAGACTTCTTGAGTTCTTCAGCGGTTATGGCACGACAAATGACAGTGAGTAAAATACCCATCTAGACCCAAACATCCCTTCCTCCACTTGATCCTAGTTCACTGTTCTAACACATGTTTTGTCGGTCAGTTTTTTCTTTCCTCAGAATAGTAGCAGCTGTCTGGATATGCTCGCACAGTGAACAGTTTGAACCAAGTATACCTGAACTCAGCGAAGATTTAACCCTCAGAGATGTAAGTTTCTCTGCCACTTCGGCTTGGGACCCTGCATTATGGGGTACTACCTATCAGTTCTGAATCGCCAATGCGTTTGTTCCACGAAACCTGACACTATTCTACCTGCACCTTTCTTTTCTTTGAGAACAGTGGTGCTTCCGCGAAGTTATCCAGCATAAAGTCTACACAGATCATGTTCAGATAACTGCATTAGTCACCGCGCTCGGGGTGCCACTCCGAGTGGAGTACCTCTCGCAAGCAGAAGGCCTAGACCTCTACACTGGTGGCCAAGATGATACGCCAAGATGTGGATGCTGGCCTGGCCACGCCATCGTCATCATGAAGTGCCCCGTGTGACCGTGCTCTTCTCAATTGCTCACTATGATATCATGTACCGCGACCCTCCAGATGATGAGAGCTCAACTGGTAGGGTGAGTTTGGCTTGGAGTCCCACATCAACAGATTATCGAGGTGGCCGCAGTGGCGAGAGTTCAGGTCAACAGATTGGCCGAGTAAGTAGCAGCAGCGGTGAGATTACACGGGCAGAGAGCTCTTAGTTGATTAGTTCTACTGCTGCCCATGAGTAGGATGGGCATAAGAGAAATGCTGACTGGAGCCACACAGATAGAGAAGTAGGCGCCCAGTGATGAGATACATAGGCGTATAGTTGTGGATTGTTTCTTGTGCTGCCAATCGGCAATCGGGATGATCAGTAGCTGCCCTTGTCTGGAAACCCTGACAAGGATGCATGAGAACCTTGTGATGTAGCTCGATTAAAGTCTCGGCTTGGTACCATTGATTCTTTGCGAATCGTGATCACATTCTTTTGACTAGCTTCCTGATATGTGTTTACCACTTGATGTTCTGTCCGATATACATACAAATGGAAATCTTTTGTCCGCTCAATGAAACATCCAGCTATTTGTTCAATCTAGCCACAAATTGGATCAACGACAGAGGGTGTCTTCATGCTGTTATTGCATGGTGTTTTAGAGGACCTGGAAGGTCACCCAAAAAGGAAAAAGAATGTGCTATTTTTTTATTATTTCTACTACCTTTGCTTTTAGGGAAAAAGAGAAGAAATCATAAAATGAAAACATGAAGCAGTAATTGGATCAACAGGCACTGTTTTGGAAATGATGTGAGATGGACTGTAGATAGCAGGGAACTGGTTTTAGTTCTCCATGCGCTTCTGAACTGCTACTTGTAACGACTTGCCTGCCAACAAATTTTGTATCCCGTAGTAAGAATATGGCGTACATTGCCCCTAAAAAAAAGGAGTATAGAGTAGTAGCGTACAGAGGCCCAAAGCCCAGGAACAAGAAAAAGAAGACAAAAAACCAGACAGGGACTGTGGTCACATAAATCACATGAACAAAAACGCGTGCATCTAGGAAAGAAGAGAATCCACAGCCTAAACATCCTCTATTACTGCTAGCTTCATGTTCTTGCTCTTGTCGTCAAGCCTGTAGCAGGGATGTCGGTAATTGCAGCGGACATCACCGACCTTTGGCCACCTGATTTCAAAGATATAGAGGATAACAGTCAGAAGATGCATCATGTGAAGCTGGTGGATCTGTTATACGTAAGTGTTGCGAGGAAGAAGAAGGAAGGCGGCGGGAGCGTACGGGGGAGGAGCGTCGGGATGAGGAGGGTCCTCGCGCTTGGGCTCGTCCAGGAGCCTCCGCAGCGCCGCCTCCACCTGCTCGGTCGTCATGCCGGGCGGGTGCGGGAAGCTCGCCATCAGCCGCCGCATCATTACCTTGTCCACCAACGAGCACAGCGCCGCGTGCGCGGAAGACAGTACGGACCCCATCGCCGAGCGAACGATGGATCAGGATCCAGCACAGCCGGAGATTGATATGTGCCCCGTGACCCTGCCCCATTTTTATAGGACGGGGAGACCGGATGCAGAGAGGACTCCGCGCGAAGCAAAATCGGCATCGGAGTCGGATCCTTATTGGATAACCCTCCCCAGGTTTCTGCAGAATCACGAATCAACCCTGCGCTTCCCTTTTCGGCAGGACCAAGATGACATCCAAACCAAACCCAAGAACCGGTCCATGGGGAGCGCGACGACTCCAGCGCCGCCGCCGCCGCCGCCGCAGTCGCAGCAGCCGCCGATGCGGCAGAGGAAGCCGCAGCGCCGCCTGCCCCCGCTCCGCCCTCCGAGCGCCTCCAAGAAAGCCCAGTCCATGGGCCACCGGGAGGCGGGGGCGGGGGCGGAGGCGGAGGCCAGAGCCCATCCGCCGCCGTCCCGGTGGAGGCGGCGACGGTGCCCGCCGAGTCCGCAGAGCGCATCGATATAAAGAAGGTATTCTACGAACTGTTGCTGGAGAGCAAGACGAATCGGAGGGGCGACAGACGGAGCAGGTGCGATTTCTTGGATCTTTGAAGCAGGTTCTTGAGATTTCCTGCTTTCTTGCGATTCGGGAGGTGGATTCCTGTTGTTCTTGCGAAATCTTGGGGATGATTTGTTGTGGGGGAGCCAAGGCGTCTTAGGAGCGGAATCCTTGGGCAGATGTTTGGGCCAATTTGTCTTTCTGCCTTGATCGATCTTGCAGCGAGTTATGTAGGCGCATGTTCTTGCCCTGTTTTACTCAATATTTTCAGTTCTGTGTGATGTAGTGCTTCCAAGTGCAGTGAAAACTGTTAGGGTCTGTGTGTTCATTTGAGATGTCATAAATGGGTGTACTTTCACTAGATCATTGGCCACTTAAATAGCTGGTTTTAGCCCTTGGCTGGTTGATTTCTGAAACTGGCTTACGGCCCAAGCATAATCATATGAATGACCAACAAGACTACGGGAGTTTGTGCTTTGTGATTGCTGATCCCTTGCTTGAATGTTTGATCTCGATGTTTAACTATGGAGTAGGTGAAACCGCCGAAAACATCACCTGAACAAGTGAAGAAGAAATCGGCCTGGAACAAGGTTAAAGGAAGCATCCGAAACAGGGTATGGCCTGAGTATTTCTAATCTTTTTTTACTTGTGATTGTGGGCTAGTGCGATCACTATTGTGCCAATTTTCGTGTTTGAGATGTGGGATTAGGATGCCTATGTCTTAGTTTATCTGTGCCTATATGAAGCCTTGAGATGATTAAGTCTAATCATGATAAGAAATCTTTGTTCAACCTGGTGCCAGAGATGAAAGAATTGGGAATGTTATGGAAATTCAGTTATCTGTTCTGCTCAGATTCCATGATTCTTGCTTACGCGCCAGCCTCTTCTGTTGATATGGAATTTAAAGAAAAGCAATGATATTGTGTGATGTGTTGAAATTTTTAAAAACATAAGGTGTTCTTGTTTGTGTTTAAATGATGGTCGGTGTGGTGTTTTTTCCTCATTGTACCATAAAATGCTTGGGAAAAAGGCTATGTTGTTGTTGTTGTACCATAAAATGTGCTGATACGTAATGTTCTGATTCTTCTATAACTTTTGTAATATACCATTGGCCGAGACAATAAGTTCTTGGATATTTTTGTACTATTGTGTAAGTTCCAATATCCATTTCCATTGTTTCCTTGTGCAAACTGTTTGATCTCAGTCTTAATTATTTACGATTGCAGCTAATTCTTGCAAAAATTGCGGATGTTGACCCATTTCTTATGTAACAGTTTTCGGGCAGGATAGGAAAGCAAAAGTTTTGCTCCGATGAAAACTCCATAAAAATGGAACCTCATGTGCATCACGAGGTTTGACTCCATATAAAATTTATGTGCCTCTTCTAATTGTCAAGTATTGGACTGTAACGGGACCAAATTAGCCTTGAATTTCTACCAAATTTTGGAGATGTGACATATGTGTTTTGTTTTCTTTCACAGAATAACAACCAACCACATATCAGCGTAGACATTACATTTTTCAATGGCTTGTAGAAACATTTCATTAAACTGTGGATACTTGAAGGCATAACAAATCGCCATCCAAATGTTTTCTTTCATGGTACTCCATTATAAGATACTTTCTTTCTTAACTACTATCTTATTAAATTTGTGTTTACTGGTTGAAGATTCAAGCTTCTCAGAAGACTGTTATCGTGGTGATATCTGTCCATATGTTGTTCTAAAGGATAAGCATTGTTGCAAGATTTAGTGATTTTCTGATTCTTTCAGGCATTTAAGAAGTTGATAAAGAAAGTAAAGAGATGGAAGCATGTATCAAACAGTCGCAGGTTTCTGAAATGTTTTGTTTTTCTGCTAGCACATCAAAGTGTTACTGCCCATGAATTTCACTTAAGTTACTGAACATGTGCCTTCTTTTCAGCTAT
Source organism: Panicum virgatum (assembly GCF_016808335.1). Taxonomy (NCBI): domain Eukaryota; kingdom Viridiplantae; phylum Streptophyta; class Magnoliopsida; order Poales; family Poaceae; genus Panicum; species Panicum virgatum. The sequence continues at coordinate 13,009,828 of NC_053152.1, forward strand.
TGCAGACAGAGACTTCTTGAGTTCTTCAGCGGTTATGAGACGACAAATGACAGTGAGTAAAATACCCCATCTAGAACCAAACATCCCTTACTCCACTTGATCCTAGTTCACTGTTCTAACACATGTTTTGTCGGTCAGTTTTTTCTTTCCTCAGAATAGTAGCAGCTGTCTGGATATGCTCGCACAGTGAACAGTTTGAACCAAGTATACCTGAACTCAGCGAAGATTTAACCCTCAGAGATGTAAGTTTCTCCGCCACTTTGGCTTGGGACCCTGCGTTATGGGGTACTACCTATTAGTTCTGAATTGCCAAGGCATCTGTTTCACAAAACCTGACACTAATTCTACCTGCACCTTTCTTTTGTTTGAGAACAGTGGTGCTTTCGCGAAGTTATTCAGCGTAAGATCTACACAGATCATGTTCAGATAACTGCATTAGTCACCGCTCTCGGGGTGCCACTCCGAGTGGAGTACCTCTCACAAACAGAAGGCCAAGACCTCTACGCTGGTGGCCAAGACTTCCAAGATGACACGCCTAGATGTGGATGCTGGCCACGCCATCGTCATCATGAAGTGCCCCGTGTGACCGTGCTCTTCTCAAGTACTCACTACGATATCATGTACCCGTACCCTCATGATGAGAGCTCAACTAGTCGGGGAAGTTTGGTTTGGAGTCCCATGTCAACAGATTATCGAGTTGGCCGCAGTGGCAAGAATTCATGTCAACAGATTGACCAAGATGGTCTGGGGGCCTGTATTGAAGATAGCTATTGTCAAAAGACTTCCCTGCTAGAGCTAACTGCCGAGAATCCAAGTCAACAAACTGGTCGGAGTAGCTGCAGTGCTAAGAATATAAATCAGACATCTGGATATGTAAGTGCTAATTTCCTGCATTATATTGTTTTCAGCACGAAATAGTTTCCGAATCTGTTGTACTCTTTTCGGCCTGTCTAGGCCCTTCTTCTTAATCAATATAATAAGCAACTCTCGTGTTCGATTAAAAAAAAACACGAGATAGTTTCCGCATAGTTTTCTGTGGACTATCCATGTTTGCTTTCAGTAATTTGTGTTCTACTTAAAAAATCCTAACGAATTTCGATGCCTTTAATTTAGTAGACCATATTAATTTATGATTTCTATATCACAGCTTCCACAATCAGCTTTTGTTTGGATGACCCAAAATCAGGTGACAGTTTGTCAGGAGCTACCATTATATTTTAAAAAATATTAGAATTTAAAATATTATTACAATGCAAGTTTTGTTGTCAAAATGGACTAAATTTCTCCCCTTGATAATCCAATCACACCAATTTGTTTTTTGATTTTTTTATTACTTGTAATTTGTTTACTATCTCTCTAGGAAGCGCTACAAGCTCTTGAGCCAGCAGAGGTCCGGAATGAAGGGAATAAGTCTTGTACTCTTGGTCTTTGTGGGGCTGCAACATCTCCTTTTTTGCTGCTGCACGCAGTGGGTTTGTGCTGCCCCTAGAGGACAGCATCTTGGACTGTTTTTCAGTTTGCTAGGACAGCTGCAGTTAGTAGGACAGCAGCAGTTAGCATCTACTTTTCTAGGACAGCAGGAGTATCTTAGACTAGGCAGTTAGCAGCCCCTTGGCTGGCTGTATATATGTGTGGCCACCCCTCCTGTTGGATGGCATGGCATTGTGAGTGTGAATGAAGAAAAACCCAGAAAACTTCCCCAACTTGAGTGTCATCCTCTCAGCTCACTGAGAGTGAAAATTGAGATGCTAACATCTGGTATCAGAGCAGCAGTAGCAGCAGTAGTCTACTTTCCTGTAGACTGGATATCTCCTGTTCTTCTCCCTCCCAAGCAGCAGTAGCAGCTGCAGCAGCACCTGTAGCAGCTAGCACAGCACCAGTAGTAGCTAGCGCAGCAGCACCTGCAGCAGCCCCTCTTCCACCTTCCTCACCCGAGCAGCTCGTCTGAGGCTGCGTCTTCTCCACGCAGCAGCCCCTTGGAGGCGCGCCATGTCCGACGCACCGTCTCAGCGCTCGGTCGCCTCGAGCGCACGACGTCAGCGAGATGCCGAGCTCGCCGCGGCAAAGGAGCGCAGGCGAGCGACGGCACAAGCCGCTGCAGCAGCGGCGAGGGCGGCCAGGCTGGCTGCAGCGGAGCTGGCGGCGGCCAGGGCGGAGGTGGAAGCAGAGGCGGCGGAGGATGCAGCGCGTGCGGCGGAGGTCGAGGTTGAGACCTTGCGCGGCAGCCTCAGCGGCTCCATCGCCGGCGACACCACCGCCGACGACGGCACGCCCGGCGGCCTGGACGGCGGCGTGCTCGGCGGCGGCCTGGAGGGCGACGCGCCCGGCGACGGACCAGGGGGCCGCGCACCCGGCGGCGGAGGCCGCGCACCTGGCGGCGGCGCGCAGGGCGGTGGCGGCGCTCCTGGCTGGGGTGCGCGCGGTAGCGCCCCCGGCTACCACGGCCTCCAGGCGGTGGTCAGGGACGTCGGTCCCGGCGGTGGGTGGCCCACCCTCACCAAGACCAACTACGTCGAGTGGGCCGCAGTCATGGAGGTGAAGCTCCAGGTGCGGCATATGTGGGAGGCAGTCCGGATGGCGACGTCGACTACGATGAGGATCGACGGGCGCTGGATGCTCTCATCGCAGCAACCCCGCCCGAGATGCAGTTCACGCTTTCCAAGAAGCTAACTGCAAAGGAGGCCTGGGATTCCATCGCTGCGGCACGTATCAGCAACGATCGCGCCCGCAAGACCAATCTCCAGGCACTTCGCAAGGAGTGGGAGAACCTGGCCTTCAAGCCTGGTGAGGATGTTGATGACTTCGCCCTCCGTCTCAACACTCTGCTGCAGAAGGTGGTGCAGTTCGGCGACGACACCTACGACGAGGAGAGAGCCGTCGAGAAGCTCTTCCGATGCGTCCCCGAGAGGTACAGGCAGACCGCTCGCTCGATCGAGTCTCTGCTGGACCTCTCCACCATGACGATCGAGGAGGCGATAGGTCGTCTCAAGGTCGTCGACAGCGACGAGCCACAGCCTCCCTCGGGAGGCATCTCCATCGGTGGGAAGCTCCACCTTACTCAGGAGCAGTGGGAGGCCCGACGCGGTGACAGGAGGAGGGGGGAGCCCTCTTCCTCGACTGGTGGCCGCAAGCGCGGCAAGCCGCGAAAGGGGCGCGGAGGTGCCCAAGCCGGGGCACGAGGGCGCGCCGAGGGTGGCGCCCGCGGAGATGCTCAGGGCGGCGCCACCGATTGGCCCAAGGCGGCACGAGACGACGCCTGCCACAACTGTGGCAGGCCCGGCCACTAGGCCAGGGACTGCCCGCAGCGGAGGCGTGGGGGCCAAGCCCACGTTGCGTAGGCCCAGCCGGATGACGAGCCGGCTCTGTTCCTACTCCACGGGGACATGGAGCCGCATCCGGCGGCACCGCCTGCCACTGCTCTACTCCACCTCGACGAGCCGCGTGCCCGAGTCCTCGGCAACGGCTCCGACGACGACAGGGTCGATGGCTGGTACCTCGACTCCGGCGCCACGCACCACATGACCGGGCGGCGGGAGTTCTTCTCCGACCTGGACGTCGACGTAGGTGGCTCCGTCAGGTTCGGGGACTCCTCCGCCATGGAGATCAAGGGCGTGGGCTCCGTGATCTTCACCGCCAAGTCCGGAGAGCACCGGATGCTCACCGGAGTCTACTACATCCCGGCGCTGCGGAACTCCATCATCAGCCTTGGGCAGCTTGATGAGAGCGGCTCCCGCGTGGTGATCGACAGCGGGGTCCTCCGCATCTGGGACTACCGTCGCCAGCTTCTCGCCAGGGTGGTTCGAGGGAAGAACCGCCTCTACATCCTCCATGTCGGGGTGGCCCAGCCTCTTTGTCTTGCAGCTCGCAGGGACGACGAGGCATGGCAGTGGCACGAGCGCTTTGGGCACCTCCACTTTGACGCCCTGAAGCGGCTCGGCGCCAAGGAGATGGTGCGAGGCCTCCCATGCCTCGACCACGTGGAGCAGCTCTGCGACGTCTGCGTGCTGACAAAGCAGAAGCGGCACTCCTTCCCCCAGCAGGCGAGCTTCCGAGCCAAGGAGCGGCTCGAGCTCGTACACGGGGACTTGTGTGGCCCGGTGACACCGGTCACACCAGGAGGACGGCGCTACTTCCTGCTGCTCGTCGACGACCTCTCCCGCTTCATGTGGGTGATGATCCTCGGCAGCAAGGGAGAGGCTGCGGACGCCATCAGGCGTGCTCAGGCTGCTGCGGAGGCGGAGAGCGGCCGCAAGTTGCGCGTGCTGCGCACCGACAACGGCGGCGAGTTCACGGCGGCCGAGTTCACGGCGTACTGCGCGGATGAGGGCATCCAGCGCCACTACTCCGCGACGTACAGCCCGCAGCAGAACGGTGTCGTCGAGCGGCGCAACCAGACGGTTGTGGGGATGGCCCAGGCCCTCCTTAAGCAGAGGGGGATGCCGGCTGTTTTCTGGGGAGAGGCGGTGGTGATGGCCGTCTACATCCTCAACCGCTCGCCCACCAAGGCACTCGACGGCATGACGCCGTATGAGGCTTGGCATGGGCGTAAGCCGGCGGTCTCCCACCTGCGGGTCTTCGGCTGCCTCGCGTTCGCCAAGGAGCTTGGCCACATCGGCAAGCTCAACGACAGGAGCACTTCGGGAGTGTTCATCAGCTACGTGGAGGGTTCGAAGGCCTACCGCATTCTCGACCGGGAGACAGCGTGTGCGCTCGGCGCGCGATGTTGTGTTCGACGAAGGGCGAGGATGGGCGTGGGACAAGGCGGTGGACGACGGCTCGGCTCCGACGTACGACGACTTCACCGTCGAGTACGTCCACTTCGAGGGAGCTGGGGGAGTAGGCAGCTTTTTTTCGCCGAGCGTGCCTACCCCGGTCCCCGAGCCTCCACCAACTCCGGCGCCCGCCACACCGGCGGCACCACGCCCTTCAGCTACGACTCCGGCTGCGCTGAGTTCCTCGGCTGCACCACCACAGCCGGCGACGCCGCGCACTCCAGCACCGATAGCCACTCCTCCGGGCACGTCTACTTCGACACCTGCTCGTGCTGAGCACAGTCCGGTGGAGTTCGCTACTCTGCTCTCTCACGACGAGGAGCGCGTCGACGCGTACCACGACGGCGAGCCGTTGCGGTACCGTACGATGGAGGACCTTCTCGGTGATCAGCCGGTGCCGGGACTAGTGCCTCACAACCTGGAGGCGCAGTTGCACCTCGCATGCGACGACGGCGAGCCTCGGACTTTCGCAGAGGCCGAGGGACACGCGGCATGGCGTGCCGCGATGCAGTCGGAGATGGACGCGGTTGAGAAGAACCGCACTTGGGAGCTTGCTGACCTCCCTCGTGGTCACCGCGCGATCACCCTTAAGTGGGTGTTCAAGCTGAAGAGGGATGAAGCCGGCACCGTCGTCAAGCACAAGGCTCGCCTGGTGGCACGAGGTTTCGTGCAGCAGGAGGGGGTCGACTTCGACGATGCCTTCGCTCCCGTGGCACGGATGGAGTCCGTGCGACTTCTCCTTGCGCTGGCTGCCCAGGAGGGCTAGCGCGTCCATCACATGGACGTCAAGTCGGCGTTTCTCAACGGCGACTTGAGGGAGGAGGTCTATGTGCACCAGCCGCCGGGGTTTGCGATCCCCGGCAAGGAGGGCAAGGTGCTACGCCTGCGCAAGGCCCTCTATGGCTTGCGGCAGGCCCCGAGGGCGTGGAACGCCAAGCTGGACTCCATGCTCAAGGGGATGGGCTTTGAGCAAAGCCCGCACGAGGCGGCCATCTACCGGCGGGGCAATGGCGGAAATGCCCTGCTGGTGGGTGTCTACGTCGACAACTTGGTGATCACCGGCACCAAGGATGCGGAGGTGGTGGCGTTCAAGGAGGAGATGAAGGTCACCTTCCAGATGAGCGACCTGGGGCCTCTCATTCTACCTGGGGATCGAGGTGCACCAGGACGATTCCGGGATCACACTTCGACAGACCGCCTATGCCAAGCGCATCGTCGAGCTCGCTGGGCTCACCGACTGCAACCCAGCTCTCACTCCGATGGAGGAGAAGCTGAAGCTGAGCCGTGACAGCACGGCAGAGGAGGTGGACGCTACTCAGTACCGGCGCATTGTGGGGAGCCTCCGCTACCTCGCCCACACACGGCCGGACTTGGCGTTCTCCGTCGGCTACGTTAGTCGGTTCATGCAGCGACCGACGACGGAGCACCAGCAGGCCGTGAAGAGGATCATCCGCTATGTTGCGGGGACTCTCGACCACGGTCTCCACTACCCGAGGTGCCCTGGAGCGGCACACTTCGTCGGGTACAGCGACAACGACCACGCCGGCGACGACACCAGCAAGAGCACGAGCGGGATCCTCTTCTTCCTTGGCAAGTGCCTCGTTAGCTGGCAGTCGGTCAAGCAGCAGGTGGTGGCCTTGTCCAGCTGCGAGGCCGAGTACATAGCGGCCTCCACCGCGTCGACTCAGGCGCTCTGGCTCGCTCGACTGCTTGGTGATCTACTCGGCAAAGACACTGGAGCAGTGGAGCTCAGGGTGGACAGCAAGTCCGCTCTGGCCTTGGCGAAGAACCCCGTTTTCCACGAACGGAGCAATCACATCCAGGTGAGGTATCACTTCATCCGAGGCTGCTTGGAGGAAGAAAGCATCAAGGCGAGCTACATGAACACCAAGGATTAGCTTGCGGATCTGCTCACCAAGCCCATTGGGAGGATCAAGTTCCTTGAGCTTTGCTCCAGGACCGGGATGGTCCAACTTTCCCACAAGACGACGCACAAGACTTAGGGGGAGAATGAAGGGAATAAGTCTTGTACTCTTGGTCTTTGTGGGGCTGCAGCATCTCCTTTTTTGCTGCAGCACGCAGTGGGTTTGTGATGCCCCTAGAGGACAGCATCTTGGACTGTTTTTCAGTTTGCTAGGACAGCTGCAGTTAGTAGGACAGCAGCAGTTAGCATCTACTTTTCTAGGACAGCAGGAGCATCTTAGACTAGGCAGTTAGCAGCCCCTTGGCTGGCTGTATATATGTGTGGCCACCCCTCCCGTTGGATGGCATGACATTGTGAGTGTGAATGAAGAAAAAACCCAGAAAACTTCCCCAACTTGAGTGTCATCCTCTCAGCTCAATGAGAGTGAAAATTGAGCTGCTAACACGGAATGGTTCCTGTGGAGCTGTTATTACTGCCAGTATAAGGCTCGGGATATTACTTACCTTGTCAGTCTGCAATCCAGTTCTTGACTGGTTTGCACGCCGCTGCTTTGGGAAACGACGGCCACAACCTCCTCTACCAGAACACAGCTGGTTATCTGTTATGGGTAAACCTATCATTAACATCGACTGTAAGTGCTGCTACCCATTCTTCCATTTGCAGTTAGCCTCACCTTGATGTCTCACTTAGATGGAATATTGAATGAATGAATCGTTCCATGTGCATTGCAGCAAGCTGTGCTATTTGTGCCAGCACTGTGTATTGAGGCACAACATAGGTTGTGTTTTGAACGATTGCACGGAAGAGAATCTTTCAAATTCAAGGCCAAAGTACCTAAGGAACTTAAAACTATTTGCTTCAAAAGAGGTATCTGGAGCAGTGAACATGGAGCTCCGGTGTCGGAGGTGCTTAGGGTGATAACTGATTTAGGGGGTATCCTTACCCAAAGAGATCCAAATAGAATATATCTTCCAATCGATGGGTTCATTTATCAGATTATGAATCAATATTTTGGAGAGTACAAATTCATGTGTATGCTCTATGCATACGGTCCCCTCATTGGCAATTTATGGGCTGCAAATGAATATTATGATGATACAGTCGGTGATCAAGTATACAGAGGAAGATCAAAAGAGTTCAGGACCCCTGCATTTGGTGAATATCATTCTGTAGTCTGCGTCTCTTACAAGTATGACATGGAAACAGAGGAATTGTATGTCAGAATAATGGATAATCACAAAGATGACGGTCCTCTGAGGTGGATTCTTTTTGAAGCCTTCGACGAGTTCATCCCTCCTCTGCTGACCAAACCAGTTGGACTGCATCAGCTTCACAAGAAGCAAAAAAAGGATAAGCGTGATATCTCTTATGTCAGCCGCCGGTTGTCCACTTGGGAGAGAACGGTCACTGCGTGGCTTATTATGTGTGAACTCAAGAGATATTACAATCCTGAAAGCAAAAGTGGTGGCCTCAGATACCGGGTATGGCCTGAGTATTTCTAATCTTTTTACTCGTAAATGGTGGCTAGTGCGATCACTATTATGCCAAATTTTGTGTTTGAGACGTGGGATTGGGTTGTTTCAGTTTATTTGTGCCTATATGAAACCTTGAGATGATTAAGTCTAATCATTACAAGAAATCTTGTTCAACCTGGTGCAGAGATGAAAGCATTGGGAATGTTATGGAAATTCAGTTATCTGTTCTGCTCAGATTCCATGATTCTTGATTACGCGTCGGCCTCTTCGGTTGATATGGAATTTAAAGAAAAGCAACGATATTGTGTGATGTGTTGAAATTTTTTAAAAAACATAAGGTGTTCTTGTTTGTGTTTAAATGATGGTCGGTGTGGTGTTTTTTCTTTATTGTACCATAAAATGTCCTGATAGGTAATGTTCTGGTTCTTCTATAACTTTTGTAATATACCATTGGCAGAGACAGTAGGTTCTTGGATATTTTTATACTATTTTGTAAGTTCCAATACCCATTTCCATTGTTCCTCAAGCGAACTGTTTGGTCTCAGTCTTAACTATTTACAATTGCAGCTAATTCGTGCAAAAATTGCGGATGTTGACCCATTTCTTATGTAACAGTTTCCGGGCAGGATAGGAAGGCAAAAGTGTTGCTCTGATGGAAACTCCATAGTAATGGAACCTCATGTGCATCACGAGGTTTGACTCCATATAAAATTTATGTGCCTCTTCTAATTGTCATGTATTGGACTGTAACGGGACCAAATTAGCCTTGAATTTCTACCAAATTTAGGACATGTGACATATGTGTTATTTGTTTTCTTTCACGGAATAACAACCAACCTCATATCAGTGTAGACTTTACATTTATTAATGGCTTGTAGAAGCATTTCATAAAACTGTGGATACTTGAAGGCATAACAAATCGCCATCCAATTTTAAATATGTTTCTTCCTGTTTCAAATCATTATGATTTGAATTCCTTTGGTCATGTGTTTGGTGCAGATAATCCCCATGCTCGGGGTCATTCAGCATTACAATCTCCTCGAAATGGTTGGTGGACGGGGAGAACTGTTTCATACAAATGCACTGAACCTTCATCGTGCCTATTATGGATTTAGGCCAGTGCATGGAGATGGAGAGTGTTTCTACAGGAGTTTCATATTTTCCTACCTTGTAAGTATCCTTTACCCTTTTCCGTAGAATAAGATTTATGCTTCAGGGTTAACACCTAGTTTGTGCCACTGTCAAACAGGAGCAAGTTCTTGATAGGCAGGATGCACATGAGGAACGTCGTCTTCTTGCTGTTGTTAAAGGACTGGCTAGGAAACATTCCTAAGGAATGATTTTCTTGAAGTTACGTCAAGCTCGATCTGGCATCTCACTTTCCTTTCTTATTTATGATTTGCAGGAAAATGCACCGTTGTTTCATAGTATTGGCATTCTGGCATGCCCTCACAATTATAAACCCTGTTCACATATTCAAATTTAAATTTACTGAAAATGTGACGGTTGAATGCTAACAAATAAGCATGTAGAGATCGGTTCGCTTTCACAGAACTCCAGTAGTGGGATATAACTATAGAAATAAAAGAAGACATACTTCTTGCTTACACAGATATAATCCACTCATGCGCTGCTTCGTGTGGTCATCTGATCCAAAAGAAAGGGGGGAAAAACGTTTTCTTTTATGGTACTCCCTTATAAGATACTTTCTTTCTTAACTACTATCTTATTAAATTTGTGTTTACTGGTTGAAGATTCAAGCTTCTCAGAAGACTGTTATCGTGGTGATATCTGTCCATATGGTGTTATAAATGATAAGCATTGTTGCAAGATTTAGTGATTTTCTGATTCTTTCAGGCATTTAAGAAGTTGATAAAGAAAGTAAAGAGATGGAAGCATGTATCAAGCAGTCGCAGGTTTCTGATATGTTTTGTTTTTCTGCTAGCACATCAAAGTGTTACTGCCCATGAATTTCACTTAAGTTACTGAACATGTGCCTTCTTTTCAGCTATCGCAGACAGAGACTTCTTGAGTTCTTCAGCGGTTATGACACGACAAATGACAGTGAGTAAAATACCCATCTAGAACCAAACATCCCTTCCTCCACTTGATCCTAGTTCACTGTTCTAACACATGTTTTGTCGGTCAGTTTTTTCTTTCCTCAGAATAGTAGCAGCTGTCTGGATATGCTCGCACAGTGAACAGTTTGAACCAAGTATACCTGAACTCAGCGAAGATTTAACCCTCAGAGATGTAAGTTTCTCTGCCACTTCGGCTTGGGACCCTGCATTATGGGGTACTACCTATCAGTTCTGAATCGCCAATGCGTTTGTTCCACGAAACCTGACACTATTCTACCTGCACCTTTCTTTTCTTTGAGAACAGTGGTGCTTCCGCGAAGTTATCCAGCATAAAGTCTACACAGATCATGTTCAGATAACTGCATTAGTCACCGCGCTCGGGGTGCCACTCCGAGTGGAGTACCTCTCGCAAGCAGAAGGCCTAGACCTCTACACTGGTGGCCAAGATGATACGCCAAGATGTGGATGCTGGCCTGGCCACGCCATCGTCATCATGAAGTGCCCCGTGTGACCGTGCTCTTCTCAATTGCTCACTATGATATCATGTACCGCGACCCTCCAGATGATGAGAGCTCAACTGGTAGGGTGAGTTTGGCTTGGAGTCCCACATCAACAGATTATCGAGGTGGCCGCAGTGGCGAGAGTTCAGGTCAACAGATTGGCCGAGTAAGTAGCAGCAGCGGTGAGATTACACGGGCAGAGAGCTCTTAGTTGATTAGTTCTACTGCTGCCCATGAGTAGGATGGGCATAAGAGAAATGCTGACTGGAGCCACACAGATAGAGAAGTAGGCGCCCAGTGATGAGATACATAGGCGTATAGTTGTGGATTGTTTCTTGTGCTGCCAATCGGCAATCGGGATGATCAGTAGCTGCCCTTGTCTGGAAACCCTGACAAGGATGCATGAGAACCTTGTGATGTAGCTCGATTAAAGTCTCGGCTTGGTACCATTGATTCTTTGCGAATCGTGATCACATTCTTTTGACTAGCTTCCTGATATGTGTTTACCACTTGATGTTCTGTCCGATATACATACAAATGGAAATCTTTTGTCCGCTCAATGAAACATCCAGCTATTTGTTCAATCTAGCCACAAATTGGATCAACGACAGAGGGTGTCTTCATGCTGTTATTGCATGGTGTTTTAGAGGACCTGGAAGGTCACCCAAAAAGGAAAAAGAATGTGCTATTTTTTTATTATTTCTACTACCTTTGCTTTTAGGGAAAAAGAGAAGAAATCATAAAATGAAAACATGAAGCAGTAATTGGATCAACAGGCACTGTTTTGGAAATGATGTGAGATGGACTGTAGATAGCAGGGAACTGGTTTTAGTTCTCCATGCGCTTCTGAACTGCTACTTGTAACGACTTGCCTGCCAACAAATTTTGTATCCCGTAGTAAGAATATGGCGTACATTGCCCCTAAAAAAAAGGAGTATAGAGTAGTAGCGTACAGAGGCCCAAAGCCCAGGAACAAGAAAAAGAAGACAAAAAACCAGACAGGGACTGTGGTCACATAAATCACATGAACAAAAACGCGTGCATCTAGGAAAGAAGAGAATCCACAGCCTAAACATCCTCTATTACTGCTAGCTTCATGTTCTTGCTCTTGTCGTCAAGCCTGTAGCAGGGATGTCGGTAATTGCAGCGGACATCACCGACCTTTGGCCACCTGATTTCAAAGATATAGAGGATAACAGTCAGAAGATGCATCATGTGAAGCTGGTGGATCTGTTATACGTAAGTGTTGCGAGGAAGAAGAAGGAAGGCGGCGGGAGCGTACGGGGGAGGAGCGTCGGGATGAGGAGGGTCCTCGCGCTTGGGCTCGTCCAGGAGCCTCCGCAGCGCCGCCTCCACCTGCTCGGTCGTCATGCCGGGCGGGTGCGGGAAGCTCGCCATCAGCCGCCGCATCATTACCTTGTCCACCAACGAGCACAGCGCCGCGTGCGCGGAAGACAGTACGGACCCCATCGCCGAGCGAACGATGGATCAGGATCCAGCACAGCCGGAGATTGATATGTGCCCCGTGACCCTGCCCAATTTTTATAGGACGGGGAGACCGGATGCAGAGAGGACTCCGCGCGAAGCAAAATCGGCATCGGAGTCAGATCCTGATTGGATGACCCTCCCTTACCTGTCCCCGCAACCGAATCGAGCTTTTTTTTTTAAAATGCAATTAGGAGAGAATGCAAAAGTTCTTTCTATTTATTTTTTGAGTTCTCATCTTCTAAAAAAAACGAGCTGCCGATTGTATCAAATATATTTGCTTTTAAATGTCAATGCTAGAACGGGTTGTCCGTATTCTGGTGCTTATTACTTTTTTTATATTTGTGCAATTATTTCGAGTTTCTTTTATCAAATATATTTTATTCTTTTAAAATCTCGTGTGACATCAAACTAATGGTTTGCACTAGATATGCTCCCATTAAAAGAAAACTTAGAACATCTAAAGTTCATCCACATATATTGCTTTGTCACAGAAAATTAGATGCAAACTCTTTCTAGAGTAATTCTTATAAAAAGAATAAATTTTGGATGTTTGTGCACTAGAGGACAAACTTTCTCTTAACTTCTCACGTAAAATTGTTAGTCAAACTTTTAGCAAAAACTTGTTCATCAAACCTGTTTACCAAAAAACCTATCCGTGTTTCATGAAATTTATCCATCAAATTGTTTTAAACTTACCCATCAATTTTTTACTAAAAACTTGTTTGTCAAATTTTTAGACAATAACAATTTTTTCCTGTATTTCACTAATACATTTGCAAACAAGTGTGGTTGCTGAAAAAGTTGTCTCCAAAGTTTGTTTAAAAAGTTATTCCAAAAGTTTAATGTAAAAATTATCTTAAAAGTTTGTTAAAAAGTTGTCACACAAGGATTGTTGGAAAAAATAGCTTAAAGTTTGCCTCAAAATTTATTGAAAGAAACATTATCTTAAAAATTTGTTGAAACATTGTCTAAAAAACTGTTGGAAAAATTATCTCTAAAATTTGCTGAAACTTATTTAGAAGATATTTCAATAAACTTTCTAAAAATGAAAATAGGGAGGGGATATTGCCAGAAAAGTAATCACGTTGGTTCACTACTTTCTCAATCAAAAATTGCTCGCATCAAGTTACTTTAGAGTATTATTACTAGTAATTAAGCGTGGTATTTACAAAAATCTCTTACTTTTGAAAATACCATGCACTATGTTTTACTTTTCAACATTCGATTCGTATATGTGGTATTTTCAAAAGTTCCTTGAGCATTGCTATGTGTAGGTTTATTTCAAGTCAATAAACCCTATGACATGCCTTAATTAATATACATGTGTACTAGTGTTCTTACATGTGTGGAAACTTGTTCACTCGGGTTTAATTCGCAGACTCAACACATGTACTTGTATTTTTGGCAGATTTTATTTGAGTGGTAGTCAAAACGTTTGTGGTTATTTAATCAATTTCTAGATCAAGTCACCCAATCATTTGGAGATATCGTATACAATATGCATGCAGATACTCATATGGGTAAATATGCAGGCGTTCAAGAATGCCTATGTGTTCTTATTTGAAGAAGAAAAGATGTTCTCACACGCATGGCTTGAAACACAAAATATTTACGATAAACACCTTTGCTACGATAACTCAGCATAACCATCCTACGATTTTTTTTTCATATCTGTAAAATAATCTATAAATCCAAATTTATTTTATAACTTTAGTTATGATAAATTTGTTTTATAACTTTAGTTATGATTTCAGTGGTAAGAATTCCATTTCAGTGGGGATAAAATTCTAACCTCTACACTAAACATGTACACGCAGCTAAATCTACATTTGAACCTCGATCATAAAGTTGCATGGTTGCCAAATCGCTGTTACAAGTAAACTGCCAAAATCCTTTCCTGAACCCTCCGGCTACCGACTATTACCCCCATTCATAAATAGATCCCCATCCTTTCCTGAACGGACAGAAATGCCCTCCACGCATTTCCCCTACGTCCCCTCGTTCTCGCAGAATTCGCGAACCAGTCCCCTCCGGTCCCCTGTACCCGTCAGGTTTTCCCGCCAGGATGGCCTCCGGCAGTGGCGGATGCAGGATTGGAGGCAAGGGGGGCTGAAACAATAGAGATGTTGATTTGTGTGAAGATTTAATGGTGATTTGGAAGTCTTGCTACAGTGTTTTACGTGTAATTAGGGGAGCTTGGGGGGGCTTGAGCCCCCCTAGCCCCCCTCCTGTATCCGCCCCTGGCCTCCGGTTCAGGAAGGGGCCAAAGAGGCATCCGAATCCAAGAACCGGTCCCCAGGCAGCGCTAGGACTCCGTCGCTGCCGCTGACCTGCCTTCCTCCGCTCCGCCCTCCGATCGCCTCCAAGAACGGGTCCATGGACCATGGGCCACCGGGACTTAAGCATTTTTGTTTTCTTAAAATTTGGAAACCGGGAAACATAAGAAAATTACTACCTCCATACGTTTTTGTTTGACGTTTAGGACAAACAATACTATAGAGAAACAACTAAGCTTTTTTGTCTTAACGTCAAACAAAGAAAACTGGAGGGAGTACCATCTCATTTTAGAACCGTTGTTTCTTTTGAGTTCCTTTATTCTTGTGTGTGCTGTGGACTATCCCCATGACCGGTATCATTGGGCATTACAACCTCCTTGAAATCGCCGGACGAGGAATAATAGTAAATTCAAATGTACTGGATATATATTCGTTGTGCCTATTCTGACTTTAGGTCCGTGCATGGAGATGGAGAGTGTTTCTACAGGAGCTTCATATTTTCCTACCTTGTAAGTGCCCTCCTATTTCCTTAGATTAATATTTATGTTCAGTGATTAACACCTAGTTTGTGCCTATGTAAAACAGGAGCAAGTTCTTGATAGGCAGGATACAAATGAGGAACACCGTCTTCTTGCTGCTGTTAAAGGACTGTGTTGGGGGCTATAATTAGGGCGGCCCAAAGTTCGGGTTCGGAAAAGACTTAATCACCGAAGAGGGATCGTGCAAAGTGCCCCAAAGAGACAAGGCCGTACGAATACGGCCCGGCCCAGTGTTGAGAGCGACCGCTTTGGCCCGAAGGTTGGGACGATCAGGATCCTAGCAGCACTCCGCCTCGCCCCAAGGTTGGGAGGATCGGGAACTCTCGGGACATCCCGCCCCGTCCGACCGCTTCCGCTTGATCAGCGCGGGTCCCCTATTCTCCTGCTCGCAACACCACTGCCACACGGTCAAACGGAACGTGTACGGGGAAGGGGCCATCTCCTCCGGTGGGAGAAGCGCTGCAGCACCGCGCTGTAGTGCCGTTCTGTGCTCGTCCCATCGGCTGACGTTGTCCGACGAGGGCGGCGGATGGACAACGGGGGATGACGTCCCGCACAACCGCACGACCAATCTCTACTCCCATCCTCCGCGTCGGGGGCGGGTGGCCGACGGAACAGCACGCCATTGTGGCCACGGTCCAAGCCACTCCCGTCGCCTGGTGTCAGCCAGTCCGGCAATGCGGCAGGGAGGGGACCCCTGCGGCTGCGGGCGCCCATGACCCTGAACACCCTCCTCTTTCCTCCTGGTCTGTGGGAAACGGGGGATGGAGCGGACGGCACTGTGCACGACGTGCGATGCTTGGACGGCCTTCAACAGTGAACGGTAAGGCCTCCACAGCGACGGAGGGGAAAGCGGCGCTGCTGGAGAATAGTGTTCGTAATTGTACCATTTTCTCCTTCTCCTGCCCTTCTTTTCTCCCGCGCCCCCCCTCCTTGGACTAATAAAAGGAGGAGGAGGGAGGCCCCCTGCACGGGGCACGACAAGCAAACCCGAATCAACAACAACCACGACAGCAGAGCAACTCCATCTAGTTTAGTATCCGACCGCGACTCCCCCCCTCCGACACTTGGGACCAGCGCCCTCTCTCGCATGCTTGTAACCCCTACTACAAGTTTGAGTGAGAATACACGAGTCGACCGATCACTGGACGTATGGCGCATTGCCCAAACCAGCATAAGTCTTGCGTTTTTTCTCACCACCATCCGAACCAGACACGTGCTTTCACATATATTTACTAGCCGGTAATTGAAACTCCGACAGACTGGCTAGGCAACAAGTGCACCTTGGGTGCACCTCCGAATTTTCCAGGAGCCACAAAGTAAGCTCACACCATCTCCATATTTGGCATTCCCATGACAAACATGCTTAAGGAATCATTGCAATGTTACATCAAGCTGGCAGCTGGATTTGCTTCTCACTTTCCTTTTTCGTTTATGATTTGCAGGACGACATGCACCACTGTTTCACAGTAGTGGCAAACTGGCATGCCAGAACAACTTTACACCCTCTTGACATAGATTGAAATTTGAATTCATTGAAAATCTATCAATTGAATTCTAATAAAAATACATGTCTAGAACTTCAGATAAGTTCTTATTCAAGTTTTTTTTTAAAAATGTTATTATTTTAATGAAATAAGATTATAGCATCTACACTACACCCAAGGCCCCGTTTAGTTCCAAAAATCAAAATTCCAAAAAAAAAATTCGGCACCTGCATGGAGACTTAAATCTAGATGAAATAAAAAACGCATTGCGACTGCTGCATGTGAATCGCGAGACGAATCTAATGAACCTAATTAGACCGTAATCAGGCGCTAAATTGCTACAGTAAACAACATCTATTGACAGATTAATAGGCTCATTACATTCGTCTCGCGATTTACAGACGAGTTCTGTAATTTATTTTGTGATTAATTTATATTTAGTACTTCAAACATAAAAAGATGTATTTTCAAAAACTTTACGGAGCGCAACTAAACATCCCCAAATCCATTTACATGGCAAGAGCAAGACTGAATGGAACAGTTCTTTTGTTTGTTAAAAGAAAAATAAGAACACCAAAGTACATTACAAATGTGCAGTTCATTCACAACAATCAGAATCATCTAAGGACCAAACTGCCAATCCACACCAGCCGTTGCGCAACCGCCAAGCGCCAAGCTGCCAATCACTACCGCCTTTATAAATAGCCCCCTACTATTCTGGAACGAACAGAGACGCCCTCCACGAATTTCTACCCGCCCCCAGGTTTCTGCAGAATCACGAATCAACCCTGCGGTTCCCTTTTCGGCAGGACCAAGATGACATCCAAACTCAAGAACCGGTCCATGGGGAGCGCGACGACTCCAGCGCCGCCGCCGCAGTCGCAGCAGCCGCCGATGCGGCAGAGGAAGCCGCAGCGCCGCCTGCCCCCGCTCCGCCCTCCGAGCGCCTCCAAGAAAGCCCCGTCCATGGGCCACCGGGAGGCGGGGGCGGGGGCGGGGGCGGAGGCGGAGGCCAGAGCCCATCCGCCGCCGTCCCGGTGGAGGCGGCGACGGTGCCCGCCGAGTCCGCAGAGCGCATCGATATAAAGAAGGTATTCTACGAACTGTTGCTGGAGAGCAAGACGAAACTGGGCCGGGGATCGGCCGACCCGGACGAACCGGAGGGGCGACAGACGGAGCAGGTGCGATTTCTTGGAGCTTTGAAGCAGGTTCTTGAGATTTCCTGCTTTCTTGCGATTCGGGAGGTGGATTCCTGTTGTTCTTGCGAAATCTTGGGGATGATTTGTTGTGGGGGAGCCAAGAAATTGTCTGGCGTCTTAGGAGCGGAATCCTTGGGCAGATGTTTGGGCCAATTTGTCTTTCTGCATTGATCGATCTTGCAGCGAGTTATGTAGGCGCATGTTCTTGCCCTGTTTTACTCAATATTTTCAGTTCTGTGTGATGTAGTGCTTCCAAGTGCAGTGAAAACTGTTAGGGACAATCTGTGTGTTCATTTGAGATGTCATAAATGGGTGTACTTTCACTAGATCATTGGCCACTTAAATAGCTGGTTTTAGCCCTTGGCTGGTTGATTTCTGAAACTGGCTTACGGCCCAAGCATAATCATATGAATGACCGACAAGACTACGGGAGTTTGTGCTTTGTGATTGCTGATCCCTTGCTTGAATGTTTGATCTCGATGTTTAACTCTGGAGTAAGGTGAAACCGCTGAAAACATCACTTGAAGAAGTGAAGAAGAAATCGGCCTGGAGCAAGGTTAAAGGAAGCATCAGAAACAGGGTATGGCCTGAGTATTTCTAATCTTTTTTACTTGTGATTGTTGGCTAGTGCGATCACTATTGTGCCAATTTTCGTGTTTGAGACGTGGGATTAGGATGCTTATGTCTTAGTTTATCTGTTCCTATATGAAGCCTTGAGATGATTAAGTCTAATCATGATAAGAAATCTTTGTTCAACCTGGTGCAGAGATGAAAGAATTGGGAATGTTATGGAAATTCAGTTATCTGTTCTGCTCAGATTCCATGATTCTTGCTTACGCGCCAGCCTCTTCTGTTGATATGGAATTTAAAGAAAAGCAATGATATTGTGTGATGTGTTCAAATTTTTAAAAGCATAAGGTGTTCTTGTTTGTGTTTAAATGATGGTCGGTGTGGTGTTTTTTCCTCATTGTACCATAAAATGTGCTGATACGTAATGTTCTGGTTCTTCTATAACTTTTGTAATATACCATTGGCCGAGACAATAAGTTCTTGGATATTTTTGTACTATTGTGTAAGTTCCAATACCCATTTCCATTGTTTCCTTGTGCAAACTGTTTGATCTCAGTCTTAATTATTTACGATTGCAGCTAATTCGTGCAAAAATTGCGGATGTTGACCCATTTCTTATGTAACAGTTTTCGGGCAGGATGGGAAAGCTAAAGTGTTGCTCCGATGAAAACTCTATAGTAATGGAACCTCATGTGCATCACGAGGTTTGACTCCATATAAAATTTATGTGCCTCTTCTAATTGTCAAGTATTGGACTGTAACGGGACCAAATCAGCCTTGAATTTCTACCAAATTTAGATGTGACATATGTGTTATTTGTTTTCTTTCACTGAATAACAACCAACCACATATCAGCGTAGACATTACATTTATTAATGGCTTGTAGAAACATTTCATTAAACTGTGGATACTTGAAGGCATAACAAATTGCCATCCAATTATAAATATGTTTCTTCCTGTTTCAAATCATTATGATTTGGATTCCTTTGGTCACGTGTTTGGTGCAGATAATCCCCATGCCCGGGATCATTCCGCATTACAATCTCCTCAAAATGGTTGCTGGACGAGAACTATTTCATACAAATGCACTGAACCTTCAACATGCCTATTATGGATTTAGGCCAGTGCATGGAGATGGAGAGTGTTTCTACAGGAACTTCATATTCTCTTACCTTGTAAGTATCCTTCACCCTTTTCCTTAGAATAAGATTTGTAAGCCACTCTTATATGCTTTCGAAAAGCAGGGCACAATGTCTGTTTCTAAAAAAAAAAAGAATAAGATTTATGTTTCACGGTTAACACCTAGTTTGTGCCACTGTAAAACAGGAGCAAGTTCTTGATAGGCAGGACGCACATGAGGAACGTCGTCTTCTTGCTGTTGTTAAAGGACTGGCTAGGAAACATGCGCGCCTTGCATTGACCTCCGAATTTTCCAGGACCCACAAGGTTAGCTCACACCCTCTCCAACTTTTGGCGATTCTGAGATAAACATTCCTAAGGAATGATTTTCTTGAAGTTGCGTCAAGCTCGATCTGGCATCTCACTTTTCTTTCTTATTTATAATTTGCAGGATATGCACCGTTGTTTCATAGTATTGGCATTCTGGCATGTCATCACAATTATACACCCTGTTGACATATTCAAATTTAAATTTACTGAAAATGTGACGGTGGAATGCTAGCAAATACGCATGTAGAGATCGGTTCGCTCTCACAGAACTCCAGTAGTGGGATATAACTATAGATATAAAAGAAGACATACTTCCTGCTTACACAGATATAATCCACTCATGCTGCTTCGTGTGGTCATCTGATCCAAAGGGGGGGGGACGTTTTCTTTTATGGTACTCCCTTATAAGATACTTTCTTTCTTAACTACTATCTTATTAAATTTGTGTTTACTGGTTTAAGATTCAAGCTTCTCAGAAGACTGTTATCGCGGTGATATCTGTCCATATGTTGTTATAAATGATAAGCATTGTTGCAAGATTTAGTGATTTTCTGATTCTTTCAGGCATTTAAGAATTTGATAAAGAAAGTAAAGAGATGGAAGCATGTATCAAGCAGTCGCAGGTTTCTGATATGTTTTGTTTTTCTGCTAGCGCATCAAAGTGTTACTGCCCATGAATTTCACTTTACTGAACATGTGCCTTCTTTTCAGCTATCGCAGACAGACACTTCTTGAGTTCTTCAGCGGTTATGACACGACAAATGACAGTGAGTAAAATACCCCATCTAGAACCCAAAAATCCCTTACTCCACTTGATCCTAGTTCACTGTTCTAACACATGTTTTGTCGGTCAGTTTTTTCTTTCCTCAGAATAGTAGCAGCTGTCTGGATATGCTCGCACAGTGAACAGTTTGAACCAAGTATACCTGAACTCAGCGAAGATTTAACCCTCAGAGATGTAAGTTTCTCCGCCACTTTGGCTTGGGACCCTGCGTTATGGGGTACTACCTATCAGTTCTGAATTGCCAATGCGTTTGTTCCACAAAACCTGACACTATTCTACCTGCGCCTTTCTTTTTCTTTGAGAACAGTGGTGCTTCCGCGAAGTTATCCAGCGTAAGGTCTACACAGATCATGTTCAGATAACTGCATTAGTCACCGCACTCGGGGTGCCACTCCGAGTGGAGTACCTCTCACAAGCAGAAGGCCTAGACCTCTACGCTGGTGTCCAAGAGGATACGCCAAGATGTGGATGCTGGCCACGCCATCGTCATCATGAAGTGCCCCGTGTTATACATTCTGATCATGAATCTTTGAAGCATATTCGTAGTCAAGGAAAGCTCTGATCATGAATCTTTGAAGCATATTCGTAGTCAAGGAAAGCTGAACCGTAGACATGCTAAGTGGGTCGAATTTATTGAATCTTTTCCTTATGTCATCAAACACAAGAAGGGGAAAGAGAATATAATTGCTGATGCGTTGTCTAGGAGATATACTTTGTTGACATAGCTTGACTATAAGATCTTTGGTTTGGAGGCAATTAAACAACAATATGCACATGATAATGATTTCAAAGATGTGTTGCTGCAATATAAGGATGGAAAAGTATGGAACAAATATGTGGTAAATGATGGTTTTGTGTTTAGAGCTAACAAGCTATGCATTCCAGCTAGCTCGGTTCGTTTGTTGTTGCTGCAGGAAGCACATGGAGGCGGCTTGATGGGGCACTTTGGAGCAAAGAAGACAGAAGACATCCTTGCTGGTCATTTCTTTTGGCCAAAGATGAGAAGGGACATGGAGCGGTTTGTTGCTCGCTGCACTACCTGTCAAAAGGCTAAGTCACGCTTAAATCCGCATGGTTTGTATATGCCCTTACCTGTTCCTAGCGTTCCTTGGGAGGATATTTCAATGGATTTTGTGTTGGGATTGCCTAGAACTAGGAATGGGCGTGATAGCATTTTTGTGGTGGTGGATAGATTCTCTAAGATGGCACACTTTATACCTTGTCATAAAACTGATGATGCTACACGCATTGCTGATTTGTTCTTCCGCGAGATTGTTCGTTTACATGGTGTGCCTAATACAATTGTTTCTGATCGGGATGCGAAATTTCTTAGTCATTTTTGGCGAACTTTATGGGGTAAGTTGGGGACTAAGCTTTTTATTTTCTACAACTTGTCATCCCCAAACTGATGGCCAAACTGAAGTGGTGAATAGAACGTTGTCTACTATGTTACGGGCTGTTTTGACAAAGAACATTAAAATGTGGGAGGACTGTTTGCCTCATGTTGAGTTTGCTTATAATCGATCAGTGCATTCTACTACAAAGCTGTGCCCATTTGAAATTGTCTATGGTTTGTTACCTCGTGCTCCTATTGATTTAATGCCTTTGCCAACTTCTAAAAAATTGAATTTTGATGCTCATAAACGTGCTGAATTGATGTTGAAACTGCATGAAACAACTAAAGAAAACATACATGAATGCTAAGTATAAGCTTGCTGGTGATAAAGGTAGAAGGCAATTGATTTTTGAACCTGGAGATTTGGTTTGGTTGCATTTGAGAAAGGATAGGTTTCCTGCCTTGCGTAAATCTAAATTAATGCCTCGAGCTGATGGACCATTTAAAGTGTTGCAACGAATCAATGAGAACGCATATAAGCTTGATCTTCCTGCAGATTTTGGGGTTAGTCCCACATTTAACATTGCAGATTTGAAACCATATTTTGGAGAAGAAGTTGAGCTTGAGTCGAGGACGACTCAAATGCAAGAAGGGTAGGATGATGAGGACATCAACACTATCGATACATCCACACCTCCACCGACTCCATCGCCGACACCGAGTGGTCCTATTACTCGTGCTCGTGCCCGCCAGCTAAACCATCAAGTAAGTTCACTATTAAACTCTTGTCCATCATATTTCGATAATGGGGACACGCGCACCCTTGTTTTGCTTAGGAATGATGGAGAGGATCATAAAGGAAGGGGATTCGCACGGGTTGGATTCGGACTACAGGACATCACCGACTTGTGAAGACTGTCACGACTTCATCCGGAGTTCGTTTGGAGAGTTCTTGGACTTGATGGAAAGCCTATCAAGTCTTGTCGGTGTCCCGACCCGGGGGCCCGGATCCCAACTAGTAAATGCTGCGTGTTTCCTCGTCCCAGATGATGATGCAAGAGGCAACACAGTAACACACGGTTTATCCTGGTTCCGGCCGCGGGGCCGTACGCCCAGCAAAGGGGGTGTGCGAGGGCACTGTATTATCTTGCACCCGGAGTGCTTGTAGTAGGGGGTACAAGCAAGGCGAGAGAGGGAGAGAAGCTCCCAAGTCTCAGCTAGGAGTGGAGTCGGTTGAGATGAGTGCTCAGTAGTCCCTGAACGTCCTCTTGAAGAGAGAAGCCAGAGAGACCAAGCAGACTAGAGTCCAGAGAGAGCCTAACCGGCCAGCAGCAGCCAGAGTCCAGCCCCAGCTAAGGGGAGCCCGCCTCCTCCTTTTATAGTCACAAGGAGGGGCGGCGTACATGAGTGGGGCATGGAAGTCGCCGTCCTCCCCTGAATCGTGGGGTACAGTGGTCGGACACTGTAGGAAGTACACTGTGGGAAGGCGGCGTGCATCGCTGTCGTCCGGATTTCGTCCTTGGTACAGCGAAGATGACGCCGGTCGTCTGGTAGTGTCCCAGCGGTAGAAATGGCGCGGGACGGCCCCGGATCCCCTGGTCGGAGTGCGGTCGTGCACACTAGAAGGTCCGGGGGACACGTGGAGGTCCCGGGCTCCTAAAAAGGGGAGGTCCGGGGCCCCGTCCGTGTACGCTGAGCGCTCCGTTTGGGAGGACACGTGACGTCATCGGACCCCTTCCCCAGTGGGAGGTGAGTCCGGATGGTCGGTGTCGGCAGAACAGGAACGGGGGCCGTGCCGGGCCCGTCTTGTCTCGCGTTGCATGTCCCATAGTGCCGCTACGGCCTTCTGGATGGCGGAGCGGTGACCGAAGTCAGCGGATGGGACCCCGGTCACATCCATTGTGGGAGTGGTGGCTTGACGCCGCCTGTCCTTTGAGCCGTGGCAGAGTGGCTGGCTTTCAATGCCTTCGTACGGCGAGCGGTTGGGCGGCGGGGCCGTTTGTCCCTTGTGCTGAGAGACGGCCTCGAGCGAGGCGGAGGTGCGTTGCGTGATCGAGGGTCCCGAAGGGAGCCCTCGAGCGAGGCCGAAAATGAGTCACCCGCTCGAGGGTAGATCCGCTACCCTCGAGCGAGGCGGAGATTGTCCGGCGGGCCCGAGAGGGACCCTCGAGCGAGGCAGAGATCGTTCCGCGGGTTCGAGGGGGACGTGAATGGGCCGCGTGCTGGGCTTCATTGAGTCCTTTCCTTTCTTCCAGATTGGAAGGAGGCCGTGGGCCTAGTTGCCTTAACAGGTGTTTGTGTTTTTAAAAGCGGTCTTAGTACCCCGATTAGGGTGTCCCTAATTGTGATACCCGACAGTAGCCCCCGAGGCTTTGGTTGAATCAGTGGGTTCGGCCAAAGGGTAATTCGGGGATTTCCCTTTTGACATGATCAGTCAATGCCGCGCACCCGCCAGACGCGCCTGAGCACCAGCCCGGCGGATGTGACAACACGCCGGTCGGGATAGTACGCCCGTGGGGGGAGTACTTCGAGGCACGCGCCTCTTTGTTTCTTTGTTTGTTTGTTTAAAGGACAAGACGTGTCCGCGCGCTGAGGGCGGCCAGGGCGACGGTGGCGCCCGCTGCTTGGCAGCTGGCGCTTTCGTCGCGCTGTCCCGCACGTAGGGCCTTGGCCCCGGCGTTCCCGGTTGCCTTGCGGCGCGCCGTTCGAGGGCAGCCAGCCAGAGCCGACGCTGCACCACTTGGCGTCCAGGGGCTCAGCTCTGCTTTATTTCGTTCGGTCGTGTCTCGACACGGGGACCGAGGACATCTTTTGCTCGTGGAGCGCCACTTCGTCACGGGCGATACAAGCCTCCGCTCTTTGATAAGCTTGAAGCTTTGTGCCCGGCGCAGCTATAAATAGGGGTCATGGGGTTCCCTTTCTTCTCCAATCTCCCAACTCTTTCTTCCAGCATTGCCTAAATCTTGTAATGTTTCCTTTGCCTTTTTGTGACCGGCCCCCAGATGGGGTGGCCTGGCTTTTTTAGGCTTTTGGCGCTAGAAGAATGCTTGCGAGCGGTAGGAGAAGACCGGAGTGGGCGTGCGCTCCATCCCCCAGGCTCAGTGGGATCAGCAGAAGAGCATTGGGCCCGTGGGGTCATGCTTCTGCGATGTCCCCTAGCCTGAAGGGGGACGGGGGCGCTTGACCATGGCGTTAGTGCCTGGTTGGGCGGCTGTTCTTTGCATCGTCCCCCCAAGCGACGAGGTTGCTCTCGGGGAGACGGTGCGGAGGGCGCTGTCCGCCAGCTCGATCCCCCGCATGGTCTTCGGTGGAGGAGATGCTGGAAGAAGGCTTGCGAGGAAAGTGTCCCGCTGGACTCGTGTGGTCTGGGGGCTATTCCTCGCATCCCTAGCAGCCTCACTGCTGCGTCAGCTAGGGGCTCGGTACCTTTCTTCGTCGCTTGCTCCTCCCCAAGACAGGGAAAATTGCCACGTAGGTGGCAACATGTTTGTATCTTTCGATGGCTTTGCGCCGGTAACCATTTGTAATCTTTATCCGCATTTGAGCAATAAATTTCCCTTTCTCCTCTGCGGGGAGGATTACAAAGGGTATAGGGGTGTACATAGAGTTACGACCCTCGAATATGTGTGAAGTCACCTTCGCGGGGGCGCGTCAGCGCACCCGCGGGTGTAGCCCCCGAGGCCTTGGAGGAGAGTTTGTGCTCGTCCAAGGGCTTATGAACGTTGTCCCCACTGGATAGCTTTACTAGGGCGGCCGTCCAGCAACTCTTTCAACCGGCATCGGCACTCTTTCAGCCGGCCTCGGCACTCTCAGTGCTGGTACAGTGGCCCGGCGCTCAGCTTAACCTTCAGGAGAGCGCACGTCAACAGCGGAGGGTTTGGTTAGACACGTGGAGCTTCACAATGGACGGTTGTCGACTTATTCGAGGGTGTGGTTTGAACCGTGGTGTGCGGGGAGCCCCCGAGCCCAGGCCCGTGTGAAGGCGTTCAGGGGAAACCCTCGACTTCGATTACGACCCTCGTCGCCCTTCCGCAGGGAGGAGGGGTGAAGCGCACCATGCTACCCATGCCCGGGCCGCGAGCTATGGCTGCTTCAGTGAGCTATTAGCGGGTTGTTCAAGCGGATGTCTGTGCCCTGTTCGATAGGGGTCGGCTCGTGGTCCATAGACACGTCCTATAAAGCGCTCGCGAGGGTTCGCTAGGCGGGGCTCGAACCCATTCGGTAGGGTTCGAGGGCTCGATGCTCTCCCTCGATGGGATCCCCCTTCTAGGCACCCTCGACTGGCCTTGAACACTGCGTAGGATGTCTCGAACTCCGCGTTCGAGGGTAGCTTGTACGGCACATCCCTGCAGTCCCTGACTCTGGTGATCTGGGGCGCCTGTCGAACCCCCTGAAGGGCCAGGCGTCGACCCCCTGATCAGTAAGGCCTCGAAATGCGATTCCTTCGAGGGTAAGGAGACCCTATGAAGGAATATTCCGTCGTGATCTGAAAACGTCGCAGAGCCGCGAGCCACGCGCGCGCGGGTCTTCCGCCGGTAGCGGGCGACGTGGCCCGATTTGTGCGGCACGGTGTGGGCGCGCCTTTTCAGGCGTCCGCCTCGGGCAGACGAAGCGGCGTGGGCGGCGGCTGACGGATTCGATGCGGTAGATTTGGGCCAGGCTTCGGATGCGCCCGTCAAGGTGAATAAATATGAAAGGAAAGGGGAGGTTCTGTGTTCACCTGCCCATTTGCCTTCATTCTGCTTTTCGCCTTCTCCGCCTCCCCTGCATCCTGAGCCCGCAGCCAAGAGCGGAAGGAAGAAGAGAAAGGAGAAAGAGAGAGAGATAGAGAAGGGAGAAAAAACACCTTAGCCATCCAGAGCTTTCGCTCCCACATTCCCCCTCGAATTGAAGATATGTCAGACATCCAGGAGCCCTTGCCATGGGGGAAGTCCTCCGCCACCGTGGCGGTCCTGGAGCAGCTGGTCGCCGACCGGCTGCTGCCGCGGAACCCCGACTTGGGGGCGCCGGCGTGGATTTCCCCGCACCCGGACGAGACCGAGCCGAAGCCCCCGCAAGGCTATGTCGTGAGCTTCGTGTGCCTCCACGAGCGAGGCTTCGGCGTTCCCGTCAGCAGGTTCATGCAGGCCTTATGCGAGTACTACGGGGTGGAGCTGCACAATTTCAGCCCCAACTCCATCTCACAGGCGGCGGTCTTCGTCGCCGTTTGCGAGGGGTACCTCGGCATCGAAGCCCACTGGGACCTCTGGATCCATCTGTTCCGCGGCAAACTCTTCGTCGAGAACGCGCGGAACCAGCCGAGGCGGTACGCGCGCGCCGGTGGCCTGACGCTCCACGTCCGCCCGACCCGGAGGAACTTTTACATACCGAGCAAGATGACGATGAACAACGCCGGGTGGAGCCGAGGGTGGTTCTACCTTCGGAACCACAAGGGCGCGCTTCCGGCGTTCACTAACAAAGTTCTCCGGGAGCGACCGCCGAAGTGGGACTGGGGGGTGTTGCCCCCAGTGCAACAGGCCAAGCTCGAGGGCCTCACCGACGCGCTGGTGCGTCTGGCGAAGAAGGGGCTGACGGCAGCGGCCGTCATCGCGAACTTCCACCGGCAGAGGGTTATCCCTCTCGTGGAAAGTGGCCTGTCGATTTTCGAGCTCATCCCCGGGAGCAAGGTTGAAGGCTCGAGGACGTCGAGCAAGCTTCTCTCCCACACCAACGCCGCCCGGAGGGCGAAGTACGCGGTGGCGGAGTTTCCCCAAAATCCCGCGAATCTTTGGAGGATCAAGATGCGCCCCGAGCCGGGGTATATTTCCCTGGTAAGTTTTGGCTTCGAACTCGTCGTGCGTCGTGTAGTTCCCTTTTCCTGACCCTATCTCGGGTGTGTTTTACAGGGGTTGAGGTGCGGCACCTCGAGGCCCCCGGTCCCAGAACAGCGCCTGATCAATCGCCTCCACGCGGAGAAGATGAAGAGGCGGAAGGACGCGGCGGAGACAAAGGCCGAGAGGAAAAGGAAGAGGAAGGCGAGGCACGACAAGGCGTGCAAGCTCGCTCACGCGGAGGGGAAGCCGCAGCCCGCCACACCCGAGTCCTCGGAGGAGGACGAGGAGGAGGCCTCGGACGCCGATGACCACGCTCTGAGGAGGGACGGGGAGGGCGCGAGCCCCCCACCGTTCTACCTGTGGGACGAAGAAGAGGGAGCGACCGTGGCGCCAGAGGAGCCGAGGGCCGTAGTGGGGTCATCGGCGAATCCCTCCCTCGAGGGTGCGGCGCGGGAGTCATCCCCGCCGGCGGCCGGCGAGGAGACGCCCGCGCCCCAGGTGCTGATCCGTGGCGACGAGGCTGCGGCGGGAGAGGAGTCGTCCGTGCTGGCAGCCTCGAGCCACCGGGCCGACACGAGGGGGGCACCTTCGGGGCAGTCTTCGAGGGACAGCACGATGCCCCGGGCTCGAAGGAGCGCCACGAGGAAGCGGAGCATGAGTGCTCGATCTGGGTAAGTATTTTGGATTTCGTTTTTGTTACGTATTTGGTGGATTTCTTGATCCTGCTCAACTCGCGTCTCTTGATTTCCAGCCCCGGGGCCGTTCCCAAGGATGCGGTGCGGCTTGCCCCGGCCAAGGCTCTCAAGACCGGGGCACGCAGCACTCCGCACACGGCTCCGCAGCCCCAGCCCGCCGTGGATCTCGAGGCGGCGGCCGCTAGGCTACGGGAGGCCATGGCTCGAGGGGCCCAGGCGGCGCAGCAAGCTCGGGCACAGGAGGAGGAGGGTGACACCGGTCAGAGCGACGCCGGCCAGCGTGGTGCCGAAGCGGCTGCTCAGGCGGCCGATGCCGGCGAAGAGGCCCCCGGGGCAGTGTCGGTGGCGCTGCCCAGGCGGCCATCGAAGTTGAGGCCGGTCAGGGCGACACAGCCAGCGCCGCCCGACCGGATACGGAAGGAGAGACCGGTGGGGGCGCGCAGGGGCGCCCTGCCAACCGTGTAGAGGAGACCCTCGTCTTCGAGCCCTCGAGGGCCGAGGGCGGGGGCGTCGCAGAGGAGGGTACGGCGCAAGAGGCGCCGTAGGTGGAAGGAGCCCCTGTTTCGGGGCCCGCGGAGGCCCTGGACGAGGGTACCGTTGCGGTAGTGCCTGAGCCAACGGCGCAAGGGGGTGTGACAGCGGTGGTGGAGCTGCCAGACAGCAGCGAGGAGTACGGGGATTCGATGGACATCGACCCCGCTGCTGCGGCGAGCGCTGCCGCACACATCGCCGAGTTCGTGTCGGCCAGCGCGGGCGTGCTTGAAGCGGGGGCGTCCGAGGGGAGCCACCTCGGGGCGATCGTCCCGTCCGGGGTCCCCTCAGAGTTCCTCCGCAAGGAGCAGGAGGAGGAGGAGGCCTGGAACAAGCAGATGGGCGTCGGTCGCGAGATCTTGCAAGCCCTCGACCGCGCCTTCCAGCTCCACCAGAATGCGGATTACCAGGTTATCCAGGTAAATATCCCCCCCCCGGAAATTGCTCGGATTCGGTTTTAGCTTTTACGTGTCTTCACCCACGCCCTCCCCCTTTGCAGCAGCTGAGGGAAATCTCGCGCGAAAAGAGCGCCGAGATGAAACGGCTGTACTCCCAGATGAGCCAGCTCGGGCAACACAACGCCGAGCTGGTGCTCAAAAATATCGACGCCAACACAAAAATGGCCGATCTGGGAGCGCGTCAGCAGGCGCTGGAGGAGGAGCTGGCGCGGGTTGCTGGTGAGCGAGACGTCCAGAGGGCGGCAGCGGAGCAGAAGGCTCGGGAGGCCGAGGCGCAAACTGCCGAGCTGCAGCGCCTTCGGACGGCGCTCGAGGAGAGAGCTCGCGTGACGGAGGTTCAGAGCGCTGAGCCGCAGCGCCTCAGCACGACGCTCGAGCAGCAGAAGGCCGAGCTCCTCCATAAAGAGGTGGCCGTGGTCGTGCTCACCGGGACCCTCCGGGAAAAGGGCGAGGCCCTCGAGGGGAAGGAGGTGGCCCTCCAGAACATGGGGGCCGCCCTTAGAGAGAAGGAAGCCTCCTTGTCCTCGCTCGAAGAGGCCGCCCGTACCCAGAGGGAGGAAGCGCAGAAGAACATGACGGGTGAGTACCTTCGATTTTTCGTCGATTTGTTTTCTTTCGTGGCTAATGTCGATTTCCTTTGCTCAGAGCTGAGGCAAAAGGTGGAGGACGAGACCGCGGCGAAGGAAGCGGTCCACACCGCGCTCACGGCGGCACAGATGGAGTTTGCCGAGCTGGAGCAGACCGCCGTGAGCGTGTGTCAAGAGCTCGAGGGGGAGGGTGCCGTCTCGGGCAGTTCGGTGATCAGCCGCCTGCGCGCGCTAGGCGGTCGGATTGCCGAACATGCCAAGAGCACCTTCCGCCTTGGTGTCCTGCGGGCTCTCGCCGTGGCCTCGACGCATTACCTCATGGATCTCCAGAGGGTGTCGTCGGGGTACGTTGTTCCCGATGACGCTGACGCGGACGCCGCATCGGCCATCATGGATGAAGCCGACGCAGCCGCGGAGGAGTTCGCCACCGTTCTCGCCGAGAAGCTCGAGGCAGACATCCCTCCCATCGCCGAATTCGACGCCCCTGAAGACCCGCAAGGGGGGGATGGTAGCCTGTAGGAAAGTTGGGCCTCGAAGCCCATTGTAAATAGATTAGTGTTTATATCATAGTCGCGCTTTATAATCGCATCCTATGAATATAAGAGATTTTATTTTCGTAATTTGAATGTGTGGCCCGTCGAGGCCTTGTGCGTTCGAGCCTATATTTCTTTACTTTATTTCCGTGTTCTTCGTATACAACTTAGATAAACATCTGCGAGGAAGTTCGCGTTCATAAGCAACATAGGCGTAGGGTGGTAAGGGGGGTGCCGTATCCCGGAGGCGTAGGCGGCCCCACGACTCGGCCAGCCCCGTACCGTAGTTGCTTACGCCTTGCGTCCGTTTTTTCCGAGGATACGAGATGCTTAGGGTCGAGACGGAAATATTTCAAAAAAACATTGGTGACTTTTTGGGGACGTTCGGGGGTTCCCCCCGTAGTAGCCCCCGAGGGAGGCTAGGCTTTGCCGAGGGTAAAGCCGAGCGTACCTCAATGTTCGTGCGCACCCGAGCCCTCGAGGGTCCGGAAGGTTCCCAAAAAGCAATAAGTAAAGCGTACTTCCTTATTATTTCGGGAAATTGAAAATGCGAGTACGAACAATGTACAAATAGCTTGAAATGCTAAGGATAGAAGCGACATAGCTGTTGTATGTTCCAAGCGTTGGTGAGGACTTCGCCGTTTTCGTTCGCCAGTTTGTACGTGCTGGGTTTGAGCACCTCGACGATTATGTACGGCCCTTCCCATGGAGGTGAGAGCTTGTGGCGGCCCCTGTTGTCCTGTCGGAGCCTCAGCACCAAGTCCCCTTCGTTGAGGTCTCGGCGCCGGACCCTCTGCGCTTGATACCTTCGTAAGGACTGCTGGTAGCGCGCAGAGTGGAGGAGCGCCACATCTCGAGCCTCGTCCACTTGTCCAGCGAGTCTTCGCGAGCTCGCTGGTTTTGTTGCTCTTGGTATGCTTTGAGCCTTGGCGATCCGTATTCCAAGTCGGTGGGGAGAATGGCCTCGGCGCCGTAGACGAGGAAGAACGGGGAAAAGCCCGTGGCTCTGCTTGGGGTCGTCCTTAGGCTCCAAATGACCGTGGGTAGCTCTGTGAGCCACCTCCGGCCGAACTTGTTCAGCTTGTTGAAGATCCTTGGCTTTAGTCCTTGGAGGATCATGCCATTGGCACGCTCCACTTGCCCGTTCGTCTGTGGGTGTGCCACAGCCGACCAGTCCACACGTATGTGGAAGCTATCGCAGAACGCCAAGAATTTCTTGCCTGTGAACTGGGTGCCGTTGTTGGTGATGATCGAGTTCGGGACTCCGAACCTAAAGACAATGTCGGTGAAGAACAGAACTGATTGCTCGGATTTGATCTTGCCGATGGGTCGAGCCTCTATCCATTTGGAAAACTTGTCGACCGCCACCAGCAAGTGGGTGAAGCCCCCGGGCGCCTTCTTCAGCGGACCGACGAGGTCTAGTCACCACACGGCAAACGGCCACGTGATGGGGATGGTCTGCAGAGCATGGGCCGGGAGGTGTGTTTTTCGAGCATAGAACTGGCAACCCTCGTAGGTCCGCACAACGTCGGCGACCGCGGTGGGCCAGTAAAAGCCTTGCCGAAACGCGTTACCCACGAGGGTACGTGGCGCGGCGTGATGGCCGCAGATGCCAGCATGGATGTTGCGGATCAGCTCCACACCCTCGGGGATGGGGATGCATCGTTGCAGGACACCCGAGGGGCTGCGCTTGTGTAGCTCATTGTCGATTAGGATGAAGGACTTGGCCCTCATGGCGAGGCGTCGCGCCTGAGCGCGGTTCGAGGGTAGGACCCCTCGAACCATCCAGTCGAGGTACTGGACGCGCCAATCTCGCAAAGTGGGGGCCTCGTCAACTTCCATTGCCTAGGCCTCGTCGGCGGAGGTGGTGCCGAAACCAATGTCCATGGGCTCGACCTCGTCCGCCGGAGGGTTCCCGCCGGAGGGCCCAGCGGACGAGGGGCCTGACTCCGTCGGGTTCCTGAACTCGACGGAGTGATTAATGATGTCTTGAGCGAAGATGTTCGGGGGGACGGTGGTCCGCCCCGACGCGATCTTGGCTAATTCATCGGCGTCCCCGTTGTACTTGCGCGGGACATGATTAAGCTCTAGGCCGTCGAACTTGTCTTCGAGGCGGCGCACTGCATTGCAGTACGCCTCCATCTTCGGGTCGTGACAGCTAGATTCGTTCATCACTTGATCGACGACGAGTTGAGAATCACCGCGTACGTCGAGACGTTCGACGCCGAGCTCAATGGCGACGCGGAGGCCACTGAGGAGGGCCTCATACTCCGCCATGTTGTTCGACGCAGGGAAGTGTAGGCGTATCACGTATCGCATATGTTCTCCGAGGGGTGAGATGAAGAGAAGGCCGGCACCGGCGCCGGTTTTCATCACCGACCCGTCGAAGTACATAGTCCAGCATTCGCCCTGGATTTGGGATGGGGTAGCTGAGTGTCCGGCCACTCAGCCACGAAGTCAGCCAAGATTTGGGACTTGATCGCCTTGCGAGGGGCGTAGGTGAGTGTTTCTCCCATCAATTCCACAGACCATTTGGCAATTCTACCATCAGCTTCCCGGTTGCGGGCTATCTCTCCCAAGGGGAAAGACGAGACCACAGTGACGGGATGAGCCTCGAAGTAGTGGCGCAGCTTGCGCCGAGCCAAAACCACTGCGTAGAGCAGCTTTTGAATCTGTGGATAGCGTGTCTTAGTTTCCGACAACACCTCGCTGATGTAGTACACCGGTCGTTGGACGGGCAGAGCATGGCCCTCCTCTTGTCTTTCGACCACGATCACCGCGCTGACCACTTGGGTTGTCGCGGCTACGTACAGATAGAGGGGCTCATCGTCCGTAGGTGGTGTGAGAATGGGAGCACGAGTGAGCGATGCCTTCAGCCTTTCGAGGGCTCCTTGAGCTTCGGGGGTCCACGTGAAGTGCTCGGTTTTCCTCAAGAGTCGATACAGGGGTAAGCCTTTCTCGCCGAGGTGCGAGATGAACCGACTAAGGGACGCTAGGCATCCCATGATCCTCTGTACCCCCTTTAGGTCTCGGATCGGTCCCATCTGAGTGATGGCCGAGACTTTGTCAGGGTTGGGTTCGATGCCCCGCTGGGAGACAATGAAGCCCAGGAGCATGCCTCGAGGCACCCCGAACACACACTTCTCGGGGTTAAGTTTTACCCCTTTGGCCCGTAGGCAATCAAATGCGATCCTGAGATCAGCAACCAGGTCGTCCGCCTTCCTAGATTTTACAACGATGTCATCGACATATGCCTCTACGCTCCGCCCGAGATGGTCTCCGAAAACGTGGAGCATACACCTCTGGTATGTGGCTCCGGCGTTTCTGAGGCCAAAGGGCATCGTGACGTAGCAGTACATGCCGAAGGGTGTGATAAAAGAAGTCGCGAGCTGGTCGGACTCTTTCATCTTGATTTGGTGGTAACCGGAATAGGCATCAAGAAAGGATAAGAGTTCACATCCCGCGGTAGTGTCTACAATCTGATCGATTCGTGGCAAAGGAAAGGGAACCTTCGGACATGTCTTATTTAAACTAGTGTAGTCTACACACATCCTCCAGCTTCCACTCTTTTTCTTCACTAATACTGGATTAGCTAGCCACTCGGGATGGAATACCTCTTTGATGAATCCGGCCGCCAGAAGTTTCTGCAACTCCTCGCCGATCGCCCGGCGCTTGAGCTCGTCGAAGCGTCTTAGGCGCTGCTTCACCGGCTTGGAGTTGGGTCGGACATCAAGAGAGTGCTCGGCGACCTCCCTCGATATGCCAGGCATGTCCGAGGGGCTCCACGCAAAGATATCTGCGTTGGCGCAGAGGAAATCGACGAGCACCACTTCCTATTTGTCGTCGAGGGTGGCGCTGATCTGCAACGCCATGTCGTCGGAGTGGCTCGGGTCGAGGGGCACCTTCTTGATACCCTCGGCGGGTTCGAAGCTCCCGGCGTGTCGGTGCGTGGAGTCCAAGGCCTCGCTCGCCATTTTGTCGAGGGTGGCTGCGAGGGCCTCATCCTCCGCTTGAGCTTCCACGCGCTCAACGCACTCGTAGGCGTGCTCGAACGAAGAGCCGATGATGATGACGCCCTTCGGACCCGGCATTTGGAGCTTGAGGTAGGTGTAGTTGGGGATGGCCATAAACTTGGCGTAGCAAGGACAACCAAGGATGGCATGATAGGACCCTCAAAATCCCACCACCTCGAAAGTGAGTACCCTCTTGCGGAAGTTGGCTGCTGTGCCGAAGCACACAGGCAGATCGATCTGGCCGAGGGGTTGGACTCGCTTCCCTGGCGCGACGCCGTGGAATGGTGACTTGCTGGGGAGAAGCTTGACCAGTCCGATCCCCATGAGCTCCAAGGTGGGGGCGTACATGATGTTGAGGCTGCTGCCTCCGTCCGTGAGCACCTTGGAGAAGCGGGTGTTACCGATGATGGGGTCGACAACGAGCGGATACCGTCCCGGATGCGGGACGTAGTCGGGGTGGTCCTCGCGGCCAAAGGCGATGGTATCCTTCGACCAGTCGAGGTACGATGGCGTGGCTTTGGTGACAGAAAAGACTTCGCGGCGCTCACGCTTGCGCTGCCGAGGAGTCATATTCGTCGTTGCTCCTCCAAAGATGAAGAAGGCGTTCTCCACTGGGGGGAACTCGTCATCTCCACCTTTGTCGCCCGCGTCCTTCTTCTTGTCTTCGTCGCGATGCGCGACGCGGTTGTAATACTTCTTGAGCATTTCGCACTGCTCGAGGGTATGGTTGATCGGGCCCTTGTGGTAAGGGCACGGCTTCTTAAGCATGTCGTCGAATTGGCCACCACCACCTCGAGGGGGGCCTCGAGGCCCTTTGCGGTCTGGGGCGGCAGCGAAGGCCTCCTCGGAGTCCTCTGCCCGCCCCGACTCACGCTGGTTCGGTGGGACCGGCTTCTTTCCCTTCCTCCCCCGCTTCAGTTTCTTGGCGGGGGCATTGGGCTTGGCGTTGCTGCCCTCCGCGGGCGCATCGTCCTTGCGCTTGCTCGATTTGTCGTCGAAGATGGCACCAACAGCCTCCTCGCCGGCGGCGTAGTTGGTGGCAGCGTCGAACAACTCATTGGTGCTGACGGGCCGGCTTCTCGCAAGCTCGTGCACCAGGTTCCTGCAGGTCGTACCCTCGAGGAAAGCGTTGATGACCTCGACGTGGGTGACGCTAGGGAGCTCGGTGCACTGCTTGGAGAAGCGTCGCACGTAGTCACGCAGGGACTCGCGGGGCTTCTGGCGACACCCTTTGAGATCCCAAGAGTTCCCAAGGCGCACGTACGTGCCCTGGAAATTGTCCACGAAGATGTGGACCAAGTCGGCCCAGTTGTGGATCTGATCCGCAGGCAGGTGCTCGAGCCACGTTCGTGTGGCGTCAGCAAGATGTAGAGGATGGTTGCGGATGATGACCGCGTCCTCCGTCGCGCCGCCTAGCTGGCACGCTAGGCGGTAGTCATTGAGCCAGACTGCAGGATTAGTCTCGCCCGAGTATTTGATGAGGGTGTTGGGTTGTCGAAAGCGCGGGGAAAAAGACGCAGTTCGAATCTCCCGGCTGAACACCCGGGTGCCCGGAGGCTCCGGTGACTCACCCCTGTCGTGCTCAGGGTCGAAGCGTCCACCCCGTCGAGGGGCGTACCTCCTGCCGTCGATGACGTTGCGGGCGTCGCCGTCGCCAGCGTGCCCGCGAGTGTCACGGATTCGCTCCCTTACGGGAACTCTCCCAATGCGCTCGTGCACCGAGGGCGCCTTCGCACCGGGCGCTTCGGCTGCCTTGCCCTTCCCTGCTGGGGGTGTGTGCATAGAAACCTCGCGGTCCTGGTGCGCGGACCCATCATGCGGCTCCGGGGCCTTCGAGCGCATACGAGACGCAGAACTCTCGGCCTGCTGCACGGCAGCTTGCTCGATGAGCTCCTGTGCCTCGCGGCGCAGGTTGCGGCCCGAAGGTGTCGATTGCTCGGGCATAGCTTGGAGTAGGTAAGCCGCAGCGACGCGCTTCTCGCCCGCCGTCTTCAGCTCCGGAGATTTGTTGACATTGTGGTCGGCCAGGATGCGCTCCCGTGCGACACATCCCGCCGCCTGGGTGTGTGCACCACGCGCGGTACGCTGCTGCTCGAGTGCGGCGCGCAGCTCCTGCGTTTGTTGACGCTGCTCGTCGAGCTTGGCTTGAAGCTCATTGAGTTGTGCCAGCTGAGCTTGTCACGCCGCCGAACTTGAAGAAGAAGGGGCTGCAAGCGGCACCACCGGTGGGTTTGCCTGCGCGTCCGCTCCGCTGTCCGCGTGGTTGCTCGGGGCGTTGTCGTTTTGCTCGTCCGCGAGGTCCGCCATGAAGCACTCTCGGGAAGGATCGAAATCCCCCTCGCTGGAGTCTTCGGAGCAGGTGAGGCAGTAAGCCGTCGCCAGCTGGAACGTGCGGAGAGCGTCGGGGTCGCGAACCTCGGAGTAGTCCTCGGCCTCCTCGGCCATGAAGTTGTTCATGAAGAAGCTGATGTCGTCGGCGATCGAGCTCGCCGTCTCAGGGTAGGATTCGTCAGGAGACGACGCGATGAGGCGGCGAATCGACAGAAGATGATGACCCGGCAGATCCTCATGCTCGATGAAGTTAGCGCTGGTTGACGAGGCGTGGGCAGCAGCATTGTGCATCCCAAAGGGGAAGGGCGACACCGAAGTCGAGCCCCCCCCTGGGAGGCACTAGTGCCGTAGCAGGTGACGATGTCGGCGCAGATGACGCCGAGGCACGTGATGACGAGGCGGTGGCCCCGCTAGTCGTGATGCTGAGCAGCGACATGCCAACCTCGACCCACGTGGGGGAGTTGTGGCGTGCCGCACGACGCCGCTCCACCCGTGCCTGTCGCGAATGTTGGCCCGAGCGCCTGTTGCGCCGGGCTGGTGAAGTCGGAGCGATGGGGTTGCGTCCGGGGGAGAGGAGCTGCATGAGGTAGCCGTTGTCGGTCGCTCTGAACTTGAGACTCCCGAACCAGATCACAAATCCAGCAGGGAGCGGATCCGAGACACCCATAGGGTATGGGTTGGATCTGCTCGCCATCCCTGGAGATCAAATGGGAACAAGAGAGAAAAATGTCACGCAGCGCCCCCAACCTGGTGTGCCAACTATCGGTGTCCCGACCCGGGGGCCCGGATCCCAACTAGTAAATGCTGCGTGTTTCCTCGTCCCAGATGATGATGCAAGAGGCAACACAGTAACACACGGTTTATCCTGGTTCCGGCCGCGGGGCCATACGTCCAGCAAAGGGGGTGTGCGAGGGCACTGTATTATCTTGCACCCGGAGTGCTTGTAGTAGGGGGTACAAGCAAGGCGAGAGAGGGAGAGAAGCTCCCAAGTCTCAGCTAGGAGTGGAGTCGGTTGAGATGAGTGCTCAGTAGTCCCTGAACGTCCTCTTGAAGAGAGAAGCCAGAGAGACCAAGCAGACTAGAGTCCAGAGAGAGCCTAACTAGCCAGCAGCAGCCAGAGTCCAGCCCCAGCTAAGGGGAGCCCGCCTCCTCCTTTTATAGTCACAAGGAGGGGCGGCGTACATGAGTGGGGCATGGAAGTCGCCGTCCTCCCCTGAATCGCGGGGTACAGTGGTCGGACACTGTAGGAAGTACACTGTGGGAAGGCGGCGTGCGTCACTGTTGTCCGGATTTCATCCTTGGTACAACGAAGATGACGCCGGTTGTCCGGTAGTGTCCCAGCGGTAGAAATGGCGCGGGACGGCCCCGGATCCCCTAGTCGGAGTGCGGTCTTGCGCACTAGAAGGTCCGGGGGACACGTGGAGGTCCCGGGCTCCTAAAAAGGGGAGGTCCGGGGCCCCGTCCGTGTACGCTGAGCGCTCCGTTTGGGAGGACACGTGACGTCATCGGACCCCTTGCCCAGTGGGAGGTGAGTCCGGATGGTCGGTGTCGGCAGAACAGGAACGGGGGCCGTGCCGGGCCCGTCTTGTCTCGCGTTGCATGTCCCACAGTGCCGCTACGGCCTTCTGGATGGCGGAGCGGTGACCGAAGTCAGCGGATGGGACCCCGGTCACATCCACTGTGGGAGTGGTGGCCTGATGCCGCCTGTCCTTTGAGCCGTGGCAGAGTGGCTGGCTTTCAATGCCTTCGTACGGCGAGCGGTTGGGCGGCGGGGCCGTTTGTCCCTTGTGCTGAGAGACGGCCTCGAGCGAGGCGGAGGTGCGTTGCGTGATCGAGGGTCCCGAAGGGAGCCCTCGAGCGAGGCCGAAAATGAGTCACCCGCTCGAGGGTAGATCCGCTACCCTCGAGCGAGGCGGAGATTGTCCGGCGGGCCCGAGAGGGACCCTCGAGCGAGGCGGAGATCGTTCCGCGGGTTCGAGGGGGATGTGAATGGGCCGCGTGCTGGGCTTCATTGAGTCCTTTCCTTTCTTCCAGATTGGAAGGAGGTCGTGGGCCTAGTTGCCTTAACAGGTGTTTGTGTTTTTAAAAGCGGTCTTAGTACCCCGATTAGGGTGTCCCTAATTGTGATACCCGACAAGTCTACTTTCCAACGGATCCAGTATCACATCCATATCAGTTCGGAGTTAGACGCAGTCGTCATTTTGTTACAAAGACCTGTTCTGTCTGCGGTGCTACGTCACCTTATTTCGGCACAATGGGCTTTGTATCCAGTTGGGTCCAACATGGACGCGTCCTAGGGTTGGGGGGGGTGCACCCAGCAACCCCCCACGTCATTTCCCATGTTTTATACACTATAGCCGCCGCCAGTTTAGGGGAGGGTTTTGTTTATTTGCAAGTTAGCCTTTGCTACTTCCTTGTAAGCGCGCGTGCTACATCTGCCGCCCGTCTTCTTGTATTCGGAACCCCACCATAGTTGAGGATCAGTTTGTGTTCTTCAATTCCATCTTGTGATTTTAGTGCTTATTTACTTGTTCTTGCTAGTTCTTCGATTGCTTGCAGGACAAGTGCCCTAGTGGCCGGTGGTCGCGTTTCGCAAGATCGCGGCAACCTTGGGAGGTGGTGTATCGGTTGCTAAGGCGCAACGTCTCTAGAAGTTGTAGTCGGGCCGTGAACGTCACCTTCCTTCCCCGAATCGAACTATCCAGTTCACTCTCATCGAAAGATCCGGCAACAAAACCTGCGTGAGCGCTATCATCCAGTCATTTGGACATAAAACTCATGTCGGGTGGGATTTCAGCCGTTTTCGTTGCCGTGGTTGCGCCGGTGCGAAAGTGGCCCGCCAGACCCATTTTGGCCCCTATTGCATCGAAAAACCCACCGTCGAATGTTTCGCAACTTTTGCTCCCAATCCACTCATTTCAACATAAAACTCATGTCGGGTGGTTTTTCGGCCGTTTTCGTTGCCGTGGTAGCGTCGGTGCGAAAGTGGGCCCGCCAGGCCCATTTCGGCCCCTGTTGCACCGAAAAACCCACTGTCGAATTTTTCGCAACTTTTGCACCCGATCCACTCATTTGGACATAAAACTCATGTCGGGTGGGTTTTCAGCCGTTTTCGTTGCCGTCGGGGTACCGGTGCGAAAGTGGACCCGCCAGGCCCATTTTGGCCCCTGTTGCACCGAAAAACCCACCGTCGAATATTTCGCAACTATTGCACCCGATCCACTCATTTGGACCTAAAACTCATGTCGGGTGGGTTTTCGGTCGTTTTCGTTGCCATAGGGGTTCCGTTGCGAAAGTGGGCCCGCAAGGTCCATTTTGGCCCCTATTGCACCGAAAAACCCACCGTCGAATTTTTCGTAACTTTTGCACCCGATCCACTCATTTGGACCTAAAACTCATGTCGGGTGGGTTTTCGGCTGTTTTCGTTGCCGTCGGGTTACCGGTGCGAAAGTGGGCCCGCCAGGCCCATTTTGGCACCTATTGCACCGAAATACCCACCGTCGAATTTTTCGCAACTTTTGCACCCGATCCACTCATTTGGACCTAAAACTCATGTCGGGTGGGTTTTCGGCCATTTTCGTTGCCGTGGTTGCGCCGGTGCGAAAGTGGGCCTCCAGGCCCATTTCGACCCCTGTTGCACCGAAAAACGCACCGTCGAATTTTTCGCAACTTTTGCACCTGATAAACTCATTTGGACATAAAACTCATGTCGGGTGGGTTTTCGGCCGTTTTCG